>NW_020948910.1:15301741-15319878 GCF_900497805.2 Vombatus ursinus | reverse complement strand
ATCTATCTATCTATCTATCTATCTATCTATCTATCTATCTATCTATCTATCTATCTATCTATCTATTTATCTATCCACATATAGTTGTATATATGATATAACTATATCTATCTAGCAGATATCAATCATACCTTTTGGGCAACTCCAACTCCATCCAGTTGGCAATTGGGCTTGATGCTTAGCAAGGCTCTGGTCTGACTTTCTAGTTTGGCAAGTCCCTCCTGGCTTGACCACCCTCTTATATTCTCTGTGCCATACCCTAGTGATGGTGGAGCGCTGGGGTGGGGAGAATGGTGGAGGCTAAGTGAGAAAGAGAATGGGTTTGTGAGAGGGAAAGTGGAAGGGAACTATCTTTCTTAATGTTTCATAATAATAATAGAATGACTCAGATCATCTTCATGTTCTCCAGACCTGATAATCACAGGCAGAGAAGGCTCAGCTTCTCCAAAATCTCCATTGTCTTGTTTACAGTAACTGAAGACATCCAGTTTTTAAGATAGGATGTTTATCCTGGTGATTCTACTGACATCCAGTTAAACTATGGAGCAAATAATTCTCAGAGAATTTTATAATAGCATTTTTTTCTACTTTAACTTATGTCATACCAGAAGGTTTGGTTAAAAAAAAGGGGGGGGGCTTAAAAACAACAATGAACTTCTGAAGGTTGAAACCTTCATGATTTTATGTGTGTTTGGGAGGATCAAGGGTACATCATATACATATTAATCCCTCGATTAATTTATGGTCATTCCTGGGGTTTTAAATGTGCTTCCTCAAGATAGTGTGTGGTTCAGTGGGCTTTGCAGAGATGAGGGATTTGGGGAATCTATTTTTAACTGTGAACTATCAAATGGGTAGTTTCTCACTACAAATATATAAAATTTCAATGTTAAATAACTTACTATGAGACAATTTTATTGTGTAGATGCATTTTTATTTATTTATTTATTTTTGCAAAATAAAATAAACCCAAATTACTCCTTCAACTTTTCCTGTGTATGTCTCCCTCCCTAATTTCTGGGGCTTTCTAAACTGAGAAGATTGGGACTATTCTAGTGACTTTTATGTAGGATAAGAATGGGATAATGTCAATAATAGCTGGCTTTTATAAAGTGTTTTCAAGGTTGCAAAGCACTATACACAGATTATTTCATTTGATCCTCACAACAGCCCTGTGAAATGGGTAGTACAGGCCTTATCATCCCTATTTTACAGGTCAGGAAAGTGAGAATCAGAGAGATTAAGTGACTTGCCCATGTTTACACGTTTTCTGTATTCTCTTATAATATCTACTGCAGGTTCTTTGAATTTTCTCGATTATGTGTGGACAGTTTCTGACACAACAGAGGTCTGTCATTAATACTGATTGACAAGTAACTATTATCCCAGATGTTATACTCTGAGTTCTGGCTACTCTAATGTAAGATTGGATTTGATTAGATTGAACGGCGCCCAAAAACTTTTTGCCAGAGGATCATCATAATTAGAACAGAGCTATCATGTTCCACGTCTTACAAGAGCTGCCAGTTAAGACAGAGGCAGATGGGATCCACCATTTCCCAACAGTAAGCAGGATTCTTGGAAGTCCATGCCCTGCAAGTTCACTTGTAAATGTTTACAATTCGGGTGCCCAGGCAGATTCCATGGCAGCCAGAAAATGTCCCCATGTGGGTTCCTTTATAAGGGAAGGAACCATTATGCCACTTATTATGTACACTTCCTTCCCCTTCCCACTCAACAGTCTGTCTGGAACTATTTTTGCTCTCTTATCTCAGACTGACTTTTTTTTTCCAGACCTGAACTAACCATTGGAGACAATTATTAGTATCATTTCTGTCTTTCTCTTAATAGGTTATGTCCCTGAAAAACACTTGTTAAATTCATCAGCTTGAAAGGATCTGCAAAGGGCAATTCAGGCACTTTAGAATTAGAGATCAAGAAAAGAAAGAAAGGGGAAACTCAAAGATGTACTAGGAAAAAAAGGGTCTGTTGAAGAGCCACCATTGAATAATAAATGGCATAGCTAGGAATATGGGAAGCATAGTCATCATTGTGAAAAAGGACAGATCGAAGACAGCCCTTCTCAAGCTTCCAGGTCATCAACAATCAGAGCGAAATTGCTGATTCTCTTCTTTGAAAAGGAGCTATTTCCAGGGCAGCTAGGTGGCGCAGTGGATAGAGCACCAGCCCTGAAGTCAGGAGGACCTGAGTTCAAATCCAGCCTCAGACCAAACACTTGACACTTACTAGGTGTGTGACCCTAGGCAAGTCACTTAACCCCAATTGCCTAAAAAAAGAAAAAGAATAGTAGCTATTTCCCCAGACCCTTTGGGGGGGGCCAAGGATAGTAATGGGATTTAATTAAGAGCAACAATAATAAACTGGTGGGGCTGAAGGGTTGGTAAAGTACAATATTCCAAATAACCATCTTGACTAGACTTTTCAACTTCAACTGATTTTTTTTTAGGGGGGATTGGGGAAGTGTAGTTGTATATGAGGAGGAGGAGGAGGAGGAGGAGGAGGAGGAGGAGGAGGAGGAGAGACAGAAAGACCAAGACAGACATAGAGACAGAGAGACAGAAAGACAGAGGGACAGAGATACACAGAGAGATAGAGACAGAGAGAGAGGGACAGAGGCAGAGGAATAGAAACAGAGACATGCACACACAGAATGAGAGAGAGAGAAGAGAAGGGAAATAATTACTGATGATAAGCTTTAAACAATTAAGCAATTAATCAAGCAAGCATTTATTAAGAAGCAGGCATTGGGTGAGATAGCCCCTGCCCTCAAAGAACTTACATTCAGTGAGGGGGATACAACATAATCACAGAAAAGTAGATATATGATATACACACACAAAAAAAACTGTGATTGGGAGGAGGAACTACCAATTGGGAGTATCAAGAAATTAACAATTGATTATCAAGATTGTTATTTCTTTACTTCAGAGAACCTGATCTTGAATCATGGGGGTAAAGCACTGCTTTGGGAAACCATCATCTTCATCTTCTATTTCTCCTTCTTCTTCTTCTTCTTCTTCTTCTTCTTCTTCTTCTTCATCATCATCATAATAGCATTTCTATAGCAAAGTTTTCAAAATACTTTACATATATTATTTAATTTGATCCTGTGAGATAGGTGCTATTATTATGCCCTTACAAACTGAGACAAGGAGAGATTAGTCATTTTCTCAAGGTCACATAGCTAGTAAACTTCAGAAGCGTGATTCACACGAGGAGCTTTTTGACTCCAAGTCCAGTGCTTGATCCACTACACCAGAGATGTCAAATAGACTGCCTGTGGACCTCATTCCATCAACACTCCTAGTGACACCACAACCAGATTATAATGTAATTGGAAAATACTTTTAAAATAAATAAAAATACAATAGAACATAGCTAATGTTAATATGTGGTTTTCCAAGTCAATATGCCATCAGGGATCCTTATCTAGGGCTCAGTGGCCCTTGTTTCTATCTGAGTTTGACATCATTGTAGGCAGTTGCTGGTGCAGTGGATAGAGTGCCTTCCTGACTCAACTTCCTGAGTTCTAATCTGGCCTCAGAGACTTACTTGGGTGACCTTAGGCAAGTTGTTCTTCTCTGTTTGCCTCAGTTTCCTCATCTCTTAACATGAGCTGGAGAAGGAAACAGCAAACCATTCCAGTATCTTTGCCAAGAAAACTCCAAATGGGGTCCTAAAGAATTGGATGCGACTCAAAAATGACTGAACAGCAATAAACCAATGTACTACACCATCTAGCTGCCAGACTGCAAATTTAAAACTAGAAAGGACTTCAGATATCATCAAAGTCTAACACTCTGATTTTACAGGTGAGGAAACTGAGGCTCAGTGAGGTTAAGTGATTTTCTGGGAATTAAACCCAAGTCCTCTGACTCTAAATCTGACATTTTCTCACTGTGTTACATTGCCTTGAATGCTTGTTTATGTATGTTAACTGCTATTTTCATCTTTCAAATCATCATGAAGTTTTTCCCCCACTGAAGCCCTGAAGTCTTAGGAGACATTCATCCACAGCCAACCCTGAACTGAAACCTATCACCCTGCTCCTACTTAAAGTATTTCAGAAGTCATTGCTTTTCATTACTCTTAGAAAAAAGGTGTCCTTGAGTAAAAATTTCATTTTAGAAAAGGACTCTATAGGAATGAGATCAGAAATAGCATCATATTTTTTGTAAAGGGACCTGAAGAGAGCTGTCCAAACCACTGCTCCTGACTGCTTTGTTTTCAATAAGCTGTTAAGCTTTTAGCTAGCAAGGAGGAGTGGAGAGAGAGACAAATATGCTTTTCCAAGTTTTGAATTCATACCATATGGTTTTTCAGTTAAGAGTGGAACACCAAGCTTTTGGAGATTTGAGCTTGCTTTTCTTTGGCAAAAATCTGATTTCATCTTTAAAGGATATTAAAAGCCATAAAAAAGATTCAAACTTTGTGGACATCCAAATGATTCAGAAAGGCTTTTTTCACCTGTTTTAGGAAGAAAGAGACCAAGAAAGTGCTTGAGGAGTGTTGAATTTGGCATCAGATATCCTGGGTCTCTGACAAATTCTGACTCTGCCATCTACTCCCTTTGTGACTTTGACAGGTCATTCAATTTCTCTGGGTCTTAGCTTTCTAATTTATAAAAATGAAGGGGATGCACTAAACAACCTTTTGGGTCCCTTCTGTTTCCAAAACTATAATCCTTTGATCTATGAATGCAAGTGGGATTTAATTACTCTATACTGACATTTTCTTTAAGTTTGATGGTCTCTTTGAACAGTCAGCCTCATTCCCTATCCAATTTACACTGAATTAGTCAAAAATTAATTTATAGAGAATCATAAAATCAAAGGCAAAATTTTGAACATGGCAAGATTGTCTTGTCTCAACCATCCCACCTTCCATGCCTTTCTTCTCTTTTTCCTTCCTCTCCTTATAGGGTGCTCAGTTAACCAAATTTTTCCCGGCTGTCCATGGCCACATTTCACCACCTGGGTCTGGCCTCCATTCTGCTCTCAGCTAACCATTGTTAGGAAGGTGGAACAAAACAATTAAGCTATTATAAGTTAGCCTCATTTCAACCCAAATGAATGAACCTCTAATGTTGGAATCTCATATGTTGGCCACAGGACATTAAGAGAACCACTTGAGGAGGGTAGAATTCTTATTCTCTCCAAATTATACAACACAGCAAAATTCTACTCTACCTATTTGTATAGTGGGTTCATGCTAGGAAATTGGATAATGATAAGGGAACAGATGAAGTGTTGCAAGGGTACCGGACTCAAGATTGGGAAACCTAGATCCTAATCCTAGCTGTGCTATTACCTTTGTACATTGCAGGGCAATTTGAGTAACCTTTATGGGTCATAACTTCTTCAAATGCAAAATGAGGGCATGTGTGATGGGTGGTATATGCTGGTAAATATTTAATAACCCTCTCTATGAAGGACACTTTTAAAGTTTTATCTGCTTTATTAATATTTGGTCCATTGCAATTAATAAAATAAAAAAGCAGCCCTTTTGTTTTTGTTTGTTTGTTTGTTTTAGCATTTGCCAATTTCCAAGGTGTGAATGCTCACATGGAAAATTTAACAATTGGTCCATCTGATTGAGGTTGGCTTCAGCAATCTCCTGATGTAAGAAAACTTCTAAGAACTTTTCCAAAAATATCTGTCTTCCAAGTTCTGCTTGAATAAAAGACTTGGCCTCTTCTGCCTCAGTCACATTAGTATTTATCTTTTTATTAAACATTAGTATGAAAGATTCCATAACTTTTACTTCTATTGAAAACTAAGTGGAACTTTGGCTGCTGGAATAACTACTTCAATGTTAGATTAAGTAAAATTAATTGAATTTTAAAATAGAGCTTTCCTATATCAATATATTGTTGTTTAGTCTTTTCAGTCTCTTCATGACTCCTTCAGATTCTGGGGCTATTTCCTTCTCCATTTCATTTTACAGATAGGGAAACTGAGGCAAACAGGGTTAAGTGACTTGCCCAGGTTCACACACCTGGTGTCTGAGGCTGAATTTTAAGAGAAGTCTCCTGAGTCCAGGCCCAGCACTCTACCCACTGTGCCACCTTGGTGGCCATTCATATTGACGTTAATAATGACAATTTAGACAGGTAGGTTATGTAATGGATAGAGCCCTAGACTTAGAGTCAGGAAAATCTGAGTTTGAATCTTGCCTTAGAAACTTACTATGACTGTGCGATCCAGGACAAGTTATTTGATCTCTGGCCCAGTGTCCTCATCTGTTATGAAGACCAAATGAGATAACATATATAAAGTGCTTTTGTAAACATTAAAGTGCTATATAAACATTAACTGTTATGCATGTATAATATTAATATAATATAATGCAACATAGCACATATGGCACATCATATAATTACATATACATATATGTATATGTGTTTATATATGTATGTGTGTGAATATATGTATATATGTGTGTATCCATGCACACAGTTTTTATTAGAGGCTTCAGTAAATTTGACTTAAATGATTTATAGACCAAAAATTATACTCCTTAGAGAGGAATGAAAGGACATGAACCTATGTGGAATGAGTCTAATCCATCTGCCACATTACAGCTATTTGTAGATAGTTGTCATATGTCCTCCCACCCCCAAGTCACAAATACTTCTGGGAGGGATGACACTTTAAACCATTGGGGATTATTTGGCACCTACCTGGAAGCAAAGTGTATCTGTGTGGGGAGAAGGGTGCTAGGAAAAGGAGTGAAGAGGGTGTGCCAAAGGCAATCTGCCTACTAAAACTATTCCTAGGCCTGTCCTACTTGTTAAGTTGTGGAAAGAAAAAAAAAAGGGAAAGTTTGCTTTAGAAGAATAGATAGGGATGGTGGTCACTGGGTCAGATGGATGACAGTAGGAATAAAGCCTTTAGAAAACCCGTACAATGCATGTGAATTTCACTGATTTTCTACCTTCCTCTCTTTGAGCTTTTTAAAATTTGATTGGTTTGTCCTAGAGTGTATCTCTCTGAGTGTATCTGCCTTCTGAGCATGCAGTAATATGAGAAGATCCTGGGTGCTTTTTGTCTCAGAGGAAGATCCAGGAGGCAAAGAATGGGTAATGGGGAATAATTTTAGCTACTGAAGTGACTCTATCAGCCTCACATCATTTCTAAGAAAATTAATTGAGATAAAGAATAGAGAAATGTTTGGGTAACTGCAAAGCTTGATGAGTTATTTATTCGGATTTTTTTTATGATTTGATTTTGCTCTGATCTTCTGATTTTATCAGCACATGTAACTCCTTGAAGAGGAAACACCAATGCCTATTGGCAACTCATTTGTAACTTATAGTCTTATCGAATTGCCTGGAGGCCAGAGAGGTTAAGAAATATTGCCTAACATGTAAATACCAAGTTTTACAAACTGCTTTGCATATATTATTTCATTTTTGTATCCTTACAACTCTGTTTTATAGATAAGGAAATTGAGGCAGAGAAAATTACTTGTCCTGAATCACCTAGCCTGTACATGTCAAAAGTTGAAATTAATTCATTTTTCCTGATTCTAAAGCCAATCTATTACCCACAATGCCATGCTGTGCCTCATTGTTATTGCTTATTATTAGAAAATTCAGTGAGATCAAGGGCTACCACTGGAATTTTCTTTGTTGAACACCAAAAGCTAAAGTAATAACTTACAAGACACAGATCAGAAATGGTGTAATTATCTATCTACACTGTTTAGTAGCATGTTGAGAAGCAGTGTGGTATAATGTTAAAGGGCTGATCTCAGTAACAGGGAAAACCAGGCTCGAGTCTTGACTTTGACAAATACTGGCTATGGGTCCATGAGCTAATACTCACAGTAATAATTCTCTCGGTGATCCAATCAACTCTGGAAGACTATTTGAATGTAAAAGAGTTGTTGATTTGTCTTGGTTAGAAGAGTTTCCTTATTGGGCATTCCCTATGTCAAGATATTTCATGGCACATGAAAATCATATGAAATTCAAATTTCAACATCTATCAGTAAAGTTTTATTGGAACATAGCCACATTTATTTACATATTGTCTGTGGAAGCTTTTACTCTATAAAGGCAGAGCTGAGTAGTTAAAAGAGACCTTCTGTGTACGGTCTTCTCAGTGCTTTGCACTGCTGCTAGGCATGCTACATATCATAGTGACAGAGCTATAACTCAACAGAATTTTGAGTGCCACATGTATCACATTGCACCTTGACATTTTATTTATTCTTTATTACCACTGGATATCCATCACGTCAAAAGAAGAAAGGAAAAGTAGACTTCAAATATCATGTTTTTAAGGCATATTTTCTTATCGAATTAGATGGCAAAGAAATGCTTTATTCTGCAATAACACTATAGCTGTGCTAAAAGAATAAGTTGCTATTAACAGAGTAAACACTCATCACACTATTCCTAACTCACAGGACAGCAACATCAGAAAAATTAGAAAATTTAAAATGGAATATCTCATCACAGCAGAATTTCTTGACAAAAATAAGAACAAAAATGAAAATAAAGCTGCAGCCAAAGCAGGTTTCTGAGTGGTTCATTTGTTGGCCGTGAAAGGAAAGACATTCACTGATGGTGAGTTAATTAAGCCTTGTTTGATTGCAGCAGCTGAAGAAATGTGTCCAGAGGAAATAAACTTGTTTATCACTATTAACCTTTTGGATCAACTAAAATTATATACTCATAGACTGGTATCAGTATTTGGTAATATTGATTTGTGTGAAGAGACATTTTCAAAGATGAAATATGAAAAAAATCTCATTGCAGGTCACTATTAATAGATGAACATTTGCAAATAATTTGGATAAGACAACACTAACTTTGAACCTTAATTAAGTGAAATGTTATCCACCTGAAAAAAAATTAGCTTGGAGAGAGGATTCTGGGAAGATGGAAGAGTAGGTCAGAAAACTTTCAGCTCTCCAAATTTCCTCCAAAAAAAAATACAGCTCATCACCTCAGGAGCAGCAGAAATAAACAAAAACCAAGGGAAAGCAGTTGTCCTTCTAAGACAACTTGAGAAGACCCTAGAAAAGAACCCAACCTCCAGGGGCAGAGGTTTGGCTTGAGTGAAGTACAAAGACCTCCAATCTGAGTCTTCGGATTCAATAAGTGAGCCCTGGGGACATCTGGGTTGGGGGACAGCCTCAGCCTCAGTAACATTCACTTCAAGAACAGTGTGGGGGTTGAAGATTGAGCAGAAAAAGATTGAAGGACCTTCCACCGTAGAGAGACACCAAGCACAGCTGTGTTTTCCCCTCCGCTGTGGGGAAAGGGAGGTAGCACATGTTTGGTGAATGCACTAGCAGGGGGGTGGGGACCCTGCTAGCTGTGGCCCTTGCAGGAGAGCCCTGGTTTCAGCTCCAGGGCAGAAAGGACTGCTGTAGTCTGCAGCCACCCAAGGGACAGCTGGGAGCAAGATCATTTGCAGGACAGCGTGGCTGAGGGCTCTAGGCTTGACTTAGAGGTGGAGAGGAGAGCCCAAGATTTGGCCCTGGGACAGACCTCATAAAATAACAGTTAGAAGGACCTGAGGCTTGGGGCATCATTCCCCATACCTCAAGACTAGAATTAGATTATACTAAAAGCTGCTAACAATAAAATAAAATAAAATAAAAATAAAAAAGAGTAACCAAGGAGAAGGAACCCAACCATAGACAGATACTATAGAGATAGAGTGGATCTGGGTTCATATTCAGAGGAATATGATGGAGCTAAAAAAAAAAAGACTCTTCTTTTTCAATGAGAAACAGCAAATGGTCCCAACCATAAAAAGAGTTCTTGGAAGAACTTGAAAAGGACTTTAAAAGTGATATAAGAGAGATCAATGAAAAATTAGGAAAAAAATGAGAGTAATCCAAGAAAATCAAGAAAATTATAAAAAGAAAGTCAACCAACTTGAAATAGAGAATCAAAAACTTAAGGAGGAAAATAATTCCTTGAAAACTAGAGTTGGGTAAGGAGAAGCTAATGATATTCTGTGAAACCAAGAAATAATAAAACAAAATAAAAAGAATGAAAAAAAAAGAGAATATGAAACATCTCATAGGAAAAACAACTGATCTGGAGAACAGATTGAGGAAAAATAATATAAGAGTAGTTGGACTACCTGAAAATTAAAATAAAAAAGAATCTTGATATATTATTGTAAGAAATTATCAAGGAAAATTGCTATGAAGTTCTAGAACAAGAAGGCCAAGCAGAAAAGGAAAAAATTCTCTGATCACCTGAAAGACATCCCAGGAGGAAAACTTACAGGAATATCATAGCCAAGTTTCAAAGCTCCCAAGTTAAGGAAAAAATATTGCAAGCACCAAGAAAAAAACAATTTAAATATCATGGAGCTACAACAAGGATTAAACAAGACCTACTAGCTATTACATTAAAGGACTGTAGGTCTTGGAATACTATATTTCATAGAGCAAAAAAGCTGAGGTTACATCCAAGGGTGACTTTCTCAGCAAAGTTAAGTAGAATCCCAAATGAAAAAAAAAGGAAATTTAACAAACTGAAAGACTTTCAGATATTTATGACAAAAATAGTAGAACTTAAGGAAAAGTTCGATGCAGAACGTCCAGGAGAAATATAAGGTAAACAGTAAAGACCAATTATAAGGGACTCTATAAGGTCAAATTCTTTATTTTTTATATGAGAAGAACTTATCAGTACTCTTATGACTGTCATCATTATTTGGGTAATTTGAAAGAAAGGTTTGGGCTGAGCTATGTATGATGGGATGATTCTTTTAAAAAACTGTCTAGGGAGAGATAAAAAGGAGTAATTATCTCATACAAATGAGGCATAAAAGGAAGAATTAATACAGAAGAAGCTACTGGGGGGGAGGGCGGGGAGTGCTGGAACCTTACTCTCATCAGGAATGGTTTAAAGAGGGAACAACATATATACATATGTGTGTGTGTGTGTGTGTGTGTGTGTGTGTGTGTGTGTGTGTGTTCTAAATTCAGAAGGAAATAAAGGGGCAAGGAGATAGGGTAGGAGAGAGGATAAGGATGGTACTCTTGGAGGGGTGGGTAGGGTAAGGAATAGGAAGGCAACGTAGTGGGTAGAGATAAAGCAGAAAATGAGGAGGGATAAGGTAAATAGGATGAGAAGAATAGTGAGGAAAAATAGAAAAGGAGAAAAAGCACAACAAGTAATTATAGCTTAGAATGTGAATGTGATGAATTTACCCATAAAACGGAAATGGATAGCAGATTAAAATTTTGAATTCAGCAATATGTTGCTTTTAGGAAACACTATAAAAATGAGAGATACACACAAAGATAAAATGAAGGACAGGAGTATGTAAAAAAAAAAGCAGGAGTGTTAATCATGATCTCAGACAAAGTTAAAGCTAAAACAGATTTAATCAAAAGAGAAAAATAGGGAAACTACACAATGTGTTAGCAATATTATTTAATATTGTTTTAGACCATTTAAAATTATTAGACAGTATAAAATACCTGAGAGTATACTTGCCAAGATGAACACAGGAACTATATGAACACAAACATAAAACATTTTTTATACAAATAAGGTCCGATCTAGGTAATTGGAGTAATATTTATTGTTCATGGGTAGGTAAAGCCAATATAATAATAAAAAATATAATTTTACCTAACTAATCTATTTATTCAATGTCATTCCAATTAAATTACTGAAAAAAAATTATCTTACTGAGTTAGGAAAAAATAATAACAAAGTTCATTTGGAAGGACAAAAAGTCAGAATTTCGAGGAAACCAGGGGGGAAAAGATATAAAGGAAATAGTATCTGACCTTAAACTATATTATAAGGTGAGAACATTGTTGAGGTGTAAAATGGATAATTTCAATTATTTTAAATTAAACTTTTCTTGTAAGAATAAAGCTAGTGTAGCCAGAAATAGAGGGAATGCAGAAAATTGAGGAAAAAAACTTTCATAGACAATTTCTCAGCTAGGATGTGATTGTGTTGGAATATTGCTGTGGTGTGGAAGATGATGAGCTGGTTGATTTAGGAAAACATGGAAAGACTTGAACTTATGAAGGAAAATGCTAACCACCTTCAGGGAAAGAGATGACAAGTAGAAATATGCATAGTATGGTCTTACATATACGTGTATCAGTGTATATGTGTGCATTTTATAGAGATCTATGTACATGCATATATATGTATGTGTATATGTGTGTGTATACACATATATGTATATATGTATACACATACATTTAATTGTAGCATTCTTTAGACTGGGGAGGGGAGAGGGAAAAATAAACTAAAAAGTGCCCAGCAGAGAACAAAAGAAAAGCTACAAGGAAGCAAAGAAAAGCTGGGAAGCCTTGAAAACAATGATTAGTATTTATTATATAGGTTTCCTTGAAATGGAAATTTATTGTTTTATATTGAATCCTCTCTTATAGTCTGTTATGTGCATGGCAATAATCTTTTTTAATTTCTTTTCTTGTTTTATATTTAAGTTTAAAGTGAATAAAAATATAAAAATTTGATTCTTCTTCTTAATAGACTTATATTGCAAAAAAATTGAACTCAATGATTATTATTACATTTTGAATTTTGTCAATTAAAATATATGGAAATTTGTTTTCTCTTTTATTATGTAAATAGCTATATAATATCCTCAGTATTCCCTCTTATCCCATAAAGACTAAAATATTTACTATCTACCCATTTACAGAAAAAGTTTGCTAATATCTACCCTAGACCAATGAAATTATAGATCTTCACATGAAAACAAATGAGCCAACAAGCAGCAGTAGTACACTCTAATATTTAATTCAAGGACCAGTGATTTTGACACTCTAATTAGATTTTTCATTGACTCCACTGACACACAACATAGTCCCTTTAGGCTGCCATCCTGCGCAATTTGTCACCTTGTGGCCATGTGGGTTACAAAGCCCTCCGTGCTTAGGTTGGACATCACATGAGACCCACCATCCATCCACCAGCCTGAATACAAAGCTCTTCCAGTTTTTAAAAATGTCTAGAGCTTTCCCTCTCCTGGCATCACCATCAAGAGTCAGAGCCACTGCCAGGACTGGATGACAAATACAAAGAGGATCTTGGATAACAGATTTAGAGCTGTCAAAAACCTCAGAGGCGAGGGCAACCCTCTCTTTTTATAGATGAGGAAACTGAGGCCTGAAGAGTTTAAATAACTTGTCTGGGGTCATACCACTGGTAGGTGCCTGAGGTGGAATTTAAAACCAAGCCTTTCTGACTCAAAGTCTAGCACTCTACCCATTGCATCATGGTGCCTTCTTAGGGGAGGATGCATTATTTCTTGATGTAAATTTACATTGTGGATTTGATTTCTTCATATGCATACTATTCAGGCCCTGGGAGAACAAAGTGCTATGGCATACTTTCTCTACAAGATGTCGCTGAATTTGTCTCAATGAAAAACTATTTTTAAATGAGAAAAATGTAAAACTGGTGGTTCACAATGATGTAAAAAGTAAATTTTGGGGTAGAGATGTAATAGGTACTTTGCATTGTTTTATGTTTCTCTTCCCATCTTGTATAGTTAAATCTGAGGAACTGGTAAATCTTATTATTCCCTAGACTTTCTCTAATTCTTGTCTACTTCATATATAATCATGTACACACATATAAAAATCATGATATTAGCCTGATATAATTGTTTAACTACATGTAATTGCAATGAGGGACAACAAATCTTGGTCTATAATCAATAGAGACACCCTTTTGAGAAAATGCTCATTCTGGTTTAACAGCATTGCTTGTTTAATGGTTATCCATTCAAGGGATACACCCATCTTGCCCAGATTTTTACTTGGACAGATAAGAAATGCTTTGTAAGGGAGAAGCAAGGGTATTTTACATGTGATCAGAAAGACTGGGTCCCACTAATGCATTGTTGGTGGAGTTGTAAACTGAACCAATCATTCTATAAAGCAATTTGGAAGTATGCCCAAAGAGCTGTAAAATTGTGCATACCTTTTGATCCAGTAATAGTACTGCTAAGTCTATATCTTTTGGGATACAGATTTGGGATATCCTTTGGGATGTCTTTGGACATCCAAAAAAAAAAAAAGGAAAAGGACCTATTTGTACAAAAATATTTATAGCAGTTCTTTATGTGGTGGTTGAGAACTGGAAAACAAAGGGATGTCCATCAACTGGAGAATGGCTAAACAAGCTATGGTATATGATTGTAATGGAATATTATTGTGCTATAAGAAATGACAAACAGGATAACTTCAGAAAAACCTGGAAAGATTTACATGAACTGATGCATAGTGAAATAAACAAAATCAGAACATTGTACACAGTAACAGCAATATTGTTCAATGAAGAACTGTGAATGACTTAGTTATTCTCAAGCGATACAATGATCCAAGATAGTCTCAAAAGACTAATGATGAAGCTTACTATCTGCCTCCAGAGAAAAAACTGATATTGTTTGAATACAGACTGAAGCATGCTATTTTCACTTTCTTTCATTTTTTTCTTTATTAGAGTCTTCTTGTACAAAATGACCGTATGAAAATGTTATACATAATTGCACTTGTATAACCTATATCTGATTGTTTACCATCCCAGGGATGGGGGAGGGGATGCAGAGGAAGCAAGAGATAGAATTTGGAACTCAAAACTTTAAATAAAAATGTTTAAAAATTTGAAAAAAAAGAAAGACTGGGTCACAATCCCATCTCCATATCTATTCTTATCCCCTCAATAGAATGTAAGCTCCCCAAGGGCAGAGAAAGTTCCTTATTTAAACTGTGTGCTTCCTCTAGTACTTAGCACAGTGCTCTGCACACCTTAGGCATTTAATATATTTTTACTGACTGAATATTCTGTTGTTGAATGTTTACATGTGTTGCTCATATTTCATTACTTCCCATGTATAGTACCTAGTACTATTCTGAGAAGAAAGTATGTGCTCAATAAATATCTTTTCAAGCAGAATCACTAATGTACTATAACAAATTTAATAAACTTTTGAAAGCACATATTATGTTCAAGACACCATGCTGGTGATAGAATGATAAAACAAAACAAAACTTAAAAAAATCTGTGTTCTCAAAAAGCTTATACTTTTCTCTAGGGATACACTGGGTACACAACTATAAAATATATGCAATTAATACAAACTGATTTTTAGAGGAAGAAAGAAATAATAATTGAGATCAGGAAGGACTTCATGTAGGAGATAACACAAGCTAAACTTCAAAAGAAATTAGGGATTCTAAAAGACAGGGGAGAGGAAGGAAGGAAGGAAGGAAGATTCTAGACATGGAGGACTGGTCACTGAGTTGGGAAGTAAAGGAAGGAGAATAATATAGCATAAAACTGAACAAGTGGATATAAATCAGATTCTGAAGGGCTTTAAATGAAAAATATAAGTTTATATTTTATCATAAAAGCAACATGGAGCCAATGAAAATTTTTTTGAGTTGGGGAATGGGATGGTCAGATTTGTGCTTTGGGAATATCAATTTGGTAGGTGTGAGGACAGATTAAAGAGAAAAGAGACAGAAGGTAGAGCAACCAATTTATGTGATTAATGGTGAGGCCTGACTGGAAAAGAGGCTGTATGACTGGACAGAAAGGAATTCATGCTAAAGATATTGTGGAGATAGGGTTGACCTGATCTGTCAAATGATTGTATATGAAGGTTGAGAGATAAGGAATAGTCACGAATGAGTTCATGGTTTCCAACATGGGTAACTGGAAGTTTGGTAATGCCATAAACAGAAACAGAGAAGTAAGTCTGACCTACTCAGAATGAAAGTCAGTCAAGAACTTACTGTGTTACAGGTAAAGGCAGCTAGGTGACTCAGTGTATAGAGCACTGGGCCTAGAGTTAGAAAGACTGTAGTTCAAATTTAACATCAGACACTTACTGGCCCTGGGCAAGTCACTTAATTTTGTTTGCCTTAATCCACTGGGGAAGAAAATGGAAAACCACTCCAGTTTCTTTGCCAAGAAAACTCTAGGGATAGTATTGGTGTACTATAGTCCAATCAACATGACTGGATAACCAAACAACTGTGATAAGTTCTGGGAACATAAAGAAAAGCAAAAATATGGTCCCTGCCCTCAAAGAGCTCACATTCTAATGGAGGAAACAACATATAAACAACTCTGTATGTACAAGATATATACAATATAAATGGGCTGTAATCCCAGAGGGAGTGCATTAGCAATGGGTGGGGGCAGGAGGAGGGGGATAGGGAAAGGCCTTATGTTGAAGAGATGGGATTTGAGCTGTCTTGAAGGAAACCAGGAAACCAATAGGTAGAGGTGAAAAGGGAGAATATTCCAGGAATGGGGGACAGTGAAAAGGCACACTGTCCAGAGATGGAGTGTTCTGGATTGCAGTAGGGAGAGACTTGGGGCAGAGAGACCAGAAGGTTACTGGAATAATCTAGGTGAGAGGTGATCAAGGACTGCTCAAGTGTGGTCTTTGTATTAGTGGAGATGGGAGGCAGCATATAAGAGATGTGAAGGTAAAATGACAAGATTTATCAACCAATGAGATTTATGGGTTTTAATATGATAGATGACATTGGAAGATGACATTAATATTGAAAGCCTCAGTGATGGGGAGGATGGATTGAAATTGATTAGATTAAAAAAAAAGGACACAAGACATTTCTACCACAATGACTCACCCACTTATATGAGTTCCTGTTCTTTTCTTTAAATGCTTCCCCTGTTGTAAAGAACTCAGGGCCATTAGGATTCTGAAAGAAATCTGAAGAAATCATTTAGTCCATTTTTTTTTCCTGGTTTTACTTAAAGAAGGTAGCTTAGTGGTATACTGCATAGAGCACTGGGCCTGGAGTCAGGGTAAACCCTAGTTAAAATCCAGCCTCAGACACTTACTAGTTGTGTGGTTTTGTACAAGTCAATTAACATCTGCTTGCCTCAGTTTCCTAAATTGTAAAACAGCACCTATCTCCCACTGTTGTTGGGAGGGTTAAATGAGATAATATTTGAAAAATTCTTAACACAGTGGCTGGCATGACACTTATTACCTTCCCTTATATTACCTCTGAAAGACCAGGATATCTGCTAATTTTGAAAGTTTCCAAAGAGTTTAACTCCCAAACTTAACATCCAATATTTCATAGTTCTCCTGTTCCCTCTCATTCCAACCTCAGTGAAGGCAGGGAAGAGCTGGTCACTTAGGTGGTGAAAAGGGTCAGGAGAGCTTCTGGATGAAGTGCCTAGATGAAGGGTGGGGGGGAAAGGAACACTTTCAATGACTTCCTCAGCTACATTCAATATGTAAGACTGAAGGAAGAGGGAGAATAATTTTTGCCTTAATTGTGAATTCATATTATCCCATCAGTATGTCTTACAACATACTAAAATCATAGTGTCATTTCATCTTGGATTTAGAGCTGGGAGAAGCCTTAAACACTGATCAGACCAACCCTCTCCTTTCAAAAATGAGGAAAATGAATCCTGGAAGGGTTAAGTGACCTGCCCACATTCATGCCAGTAATTACTGGCAGAGGGAGTATTTAATTCAGGTCCTCTTAATTTAAATTTCTTTCCTCAGTAGGGCACTAAAGACATTATCAATACAGATTTTATTAAACATTTGCTACATGCCAGAAACTCTGCTAAGCCTTGGAGTTATAAATGTAAGTAAACTATAGAAAGTTTATATTCTAGCAGGGAAAGACAAAATGTTGAGACAAATTGAAAGGCAAGGGAAGCAAATGTCTGTTAGGATGAGGTGGCAGGTGAGAGGAAGAAGTCCAGAGAGAGTTGAGGCATAAGTAAAGTGAAACATGGTTGTCATCTTTCCTAAAATGGTGGTCCTGGAGAGGGAGTTATCAATGAGGAGAGGAAGGTCCCAGGTTGGAGGTTTCTCAAGATGGCAATGCCCAAAGGTGAAGAGAAAGAGCAGAAGCCAATCAATGAGTCATTAAGCATTTATTATGCACCAACAATATGCCAGGCACTATGTAAGATGCTAGGGATGCAAAGATAAAAGGAAAATCGTCAATGTTTTCAACAACTTACATTATAATAGAAGAGACTGTATGTGTGTGTGTACCACTATACATATATATATTCATATATATACATATATATATATATATATAGAGAGAGAGAGAGAGAGAGAGAG
>NW_020948910.1:15297184-15301641 GCF_900497805.2 Vombatus ursinus | reverse complement strand
AGAGAGAGAGAGAGAGAGAGAGAGAGAGAGAGAGAGTTGTCATTGTTGCTGAGTCATTTTTCTGTTATTGTCTGACTCTTCACATGACCTAATTTGTGGTTTTCTTGGCAGAGATGCTGGAATAGTTGGCCATTTCCTTTTCCAGATCATTTTACAGATGAGGAAACTGAGGCAAACAAGGTTAATTGACTGCCCAGGGTCATATAGCTAGTAAGTGTCTAAAGCCAGATTTGAACTCATGGAGATGAGTCTTCCTGACTCCAGGCTCTGCATTCTATCCACTGCACCACCTAGCTGTGTATGCATGCATAAATGTATGTATGTGTATGTATACACATACGTATGACAAAATATACTTGAATACCTTACTCATCATTCATATATTGATAGAATGTTTAAATCTTTTTCCATTTCATGCCAATGTATCTCTGTGTCAGTGTTGTCTGCCATGGGTTTAAGTCACCAGGAAGTAGAGATTATACGTGTAATTTTTCTTGGTGTGTATTATATCAAGCACTTGGCTCAATCATGTCTTTAATGAATGGCTTCAGTAATAATAACAACAATGATAATGACTGCCACCTTGCTGGGGCCAATATAGCAGGCATGGTTTCCTGGTAGGTTGACTTACAGGTTTGGCTGGGTTAGCCTCAGATAAACTGGAAGGGAAGGGAAACAAATGTCCATTAGAGTGATGTGACAGATGAGGAGAAGTCCAGAGAGAGTTGAGGCATGAGTAAGGTGAAACATGGTTGTCATCTTCTCAAAAATGGTGGTCCTGGAGAGGCAGTTACCAATGAGGAGAGGAAGGTCCCAGGTTGGAGGTTTGAAGGTCCCATGCCATTTTCTCCTTAGTGTAGAGAGATTTTGAAATTTCTCCCTCAGGAGATGGAGGAAATACAAGGATCTTACTTTAGAAAATTATCTGGTATGACTCAAGGTACTTGACTGGGTTTACTTAAGATTGCTTTACTATTAGACCTGAGGTGTGGAAGATGCCTGTGGTGCTTTCTAAAGTGGCCCAGTCACTAAATGTGACCTTGGCAAGTCACATCACTTCTCTAGGCTTCAATTTCTTTGTCTGTAAAATGAGGGTTGGACTAGAAGAGTCAATGTGGTACACTTGAAAGAGAGACTTAGATTCAAATCTCCCCTTTGACATTCGCTACCTTGGATAAGTCACTTAGTCTGCCTCTGAGATCTTTTCCAGTCTCAAATCTCTTATCCCATCATCTATACCTACATCCACCTCTGTGCCTTTCTTACAGAATTCCTGGTTCTTGGAAGGCTTTTCTCTTCTTTCATCTGTGTAAATGCTACCCATCCTTCAAGGCTCAGATCAGATTTTTCCATATCTCTGTGAAGCCTTTTCTGAGCACCCCAAGTGGAAGTGCTCTGTCCTTCCAGTGAAATATGGTACCGTTCATCTGTACCACAGATGTGGTGTCTTATATACTGTTACAGGTTGTTAGTCTTTTCCATTGTGCATGGCTTGTCTTTCCACCTAGACTTCAAGATTCTGAAGGGGAAGGCCATATCTTGAGCATCTTTGTACCTTCACAGCATCTAGTACAGTGGTTTTATATATATAATATCTGTTGATCGATTTATTCAGTAATTACAATGTAATACTCCACCCTTACCAGCTTACTGAACAGGAAAGCTAAGAAACAAACAACATAGTATTTCTACAATCAATCATACATTTATTAATTAGCTATTGTGTGTGTGCCAGGCACTGCAAGTTCAAAAGTGAGACAATCCCAGCTTGCAAGGAGCTCACATTCTCTGAGGAGAGACGAATACTAATAGAAATCAATGTAATATATAAACAAAGCAAGCACAAGATAATGGGGAAGAGATTGGAGACAGGTAGGAGTTCGTATTTGAAATGAACTTTTAGGAATTCTAAGAGTCAGGGTGAGGAGGTTGTGCATACCTAGCACAGGGGACAGTTTGTACAAAAGTAGGAGAGATGGGAGATGGGAGATGGAGAGGCAGGTGTGAGGAATGCCAACAAGGTCAGTTTGGCTAGACCAAAGAACAAAGAAAGAGGAGTAATACAAAATAAGAATGGAAAAGGAGATTTGATTCAAGTTGGAAAAGACTTAAAATGTTGAGCAGAAGAGTTTGCTTTTGATTCTAGAAGTAAGTAAAAAACCACTAGATTTTATTGAGAAATAGAATGATCACATAAGACCTGTACTTTAGGGAAATAACTGACAGCTGTGTGCAGAATGGATTATAAGGGGGAAAAAATTGAGGCAGTGGCACAATTAGGAGGCTACTCTAATAATTCAGATGAGACGTGATGAGGACAGGAACTAGGGTAGTAGCTGCATGAGTTGAGGAAAGGGGGCAGATGTAAAAGGATAGATAGGATATAGAGACTGAATGAGAGCGAGGAGTTAAGGATGACTCAGTTTGTTAACTTGTAGGTCTAGAAGGATCATGGCACCTGGACAGATATAGGGAAGTTCAGAAGGGAATGAGTTTAGGGAAAAGATAAGAGAATTCTGTTTGGAGCACTTTGAGTTTGAGGGGCCTATGTAACAGTGATTGGAAAATATCTGATAAATGGTGATGCAGGACAGGAGAGAGAGCCAACTGGACATATATGGGGCTCATCTGCATAGAGATCCAATTGAATTCATGGGAGTTGATGAGATCACTAAGAGAGAATGTAAAGAGAAGAAAGCAGAGGGCAAAGAACAGAGCTTTGGAGTACACTTGTAGTTAGAGAGGTGAGATATGCATGACAATCCAGCAAGAGAAACTGAAGAAGAGAGGACACTCTATGTTATGGAAACACTTGTTTTATTTCTTAAATTCAGAATAAAATTTAAAAAATAAAAAAAAAGAAAGTTACAACAGCAGGTAAAGTGTTCTTGGAGAATTCTTTACTTGGGAGGGTGAAATTGGTTGGAATTTTTCTTCAAGAGGAACTGGTTCTATCATTTACACACAGCCCTAAACAACAATTCATGGTGGTTTATATTTACCCAACAATTTGTTGGCCAACATTTACATGTAAACACAATAATTTACTTTGTCACAGAAGCCATTTTACATTGCTTCCTTGTTCTGTGACTCTTACATGACCCTGCATTGACTATTGACTTCATTGCCAACTTCCAAGTTCCAGGTTAACTTAATTTCTATGGTCTCACCCTATTCTCTATGCCTCTCTGTGTGCTCAGTTCAAAACAACCTACCACAATTCATCATTCTAATAATTGGTTAAAAAGGTGTGCCTATTGAGTATGTACATATGCCCTGAATTCTTGCTACAGGGAATGCAGGACTCTCAGAGGCTCCTGATTGATCCCTGGATCCCCATGAAGAAGGGTGATGGTGTTAAGCACTGGCTTGTGTCACTTTCAGTGACACAATGTGTTCTGGCCTTTTGCTAAAGGGCATGCTTTTGGTTTCTTCCCTGGTTTGTTCTCTTCAGAGAAGATTCAGGCCTTTTGGTCCATTATTCATTCACCTTAGAGTAGAACACTGGGGACGATCTCTTCAATAAAGCTTAGGTTTTCCTCATATATACAGTTTCCTCAAAAGGAATTTGCCTTTTCTAGAAAAATTACTCAGTTTACTCATAAAATAGCACATATCAGGATAGGGCAGTTATTTATTTCCTCTACCGCAAAACAGAAACAAAAACTCATAAGCTGCATTGACAAACACTTAAAATATGACACAGTAACCTATGACAAAGGAGTCATAGGAGCTCATAAACAAATCCAGGAATGTTTGAGGCACTTGAAGGGCTGGTAGAGGCCTATTAACAGATATAAAAGCATGTAGGACCACAGATTCACAGCTGGAAGGCCTTCTAGTTCATGTTCCTCGTTTTATTTTTTATTTAAAGTTTTATTGATGCCTTTTGGTTTTACACGAGTCATTTTGTGATATGCCTTCCCCCCCATCCTCCACCCAGTGAGCCCTCCATGTTAAAAAAAGAAAACCATTTAAGCAAAACTAACCAAATGCAGCAAAGCTTATTCAACATTCATGCCCACCAAGCCTTCTCTCACCTCCATCCCCCAATCCAAGGAAAGAAGGGAGGTATATTTATGGCTTGTTCAATTTGGATTGTTTTGTTCATTTGGGCATATTATATTTTTTGGAGGTAATTATCTCATTATTTTTGTTGTTAAAAATCTCATTGTTGCTGGTTGTGCGTGCCTGTAGCTTCTGCTGCAGGGGAGACTGAGGCTGGTGGGTTATTTAAATCTGGGAGTTCTGAACTTAAATGGGGCTAAAGTCTATTGGGTGTTCATGATAACTCTAGAACTTATATGGTGAGCTCCTAGGACTGTGGGGCCACCAAGCTGTGCTTAAAAGCAGTATGGTTGGGCCTGTGAGTAACTACTGTACTTTCAACCTGGGCAAGAGAGAAAAAAGGAAAGAAAGAAAGAAAGAAAGAAAGAAAGAAAGAAAGAAAGAAAGAA
>NW_020948910.1:15290472-15297174 GCF_900497805.2 Vombatus ursinus | reverse complement strand
GAAAGAAAGAAAGAAAGAAAGAAAGAAAGAAAGAAAGAAAGAAAGAAAGAAAGAAAGAAAGAAAGAAAGAAAGAGAGAAAGATAGAGAGAAAGAAAGAAAGAAAGAGAGAGAGAAAGAGAGAGAGAAAGAGAAAGAAAGAAAGAGAAAGAAAGAAAGAAAGAAAAGAAAGAAAGAAAAGAAGGAAATCACATTATAACATCTCTGTATGATTGAATAAACATGGCTAATTCTGATATTAGTCATCTATCCACTTCTGTGTTTGGCTTGTCTTTTCAGCAATGGTGAGACAGTTACTTCTTCAGGAAAGAGAGATACAAACTTTTGCCAATAACAAAAATGCTATTACCATTGGCATCCTTTATATGGATAAGGTAAAAAAAAAAACCCAGATGTTTCTCCTTATTTCTTATCACATCAATTAGACCTGAGTTAGCTTCACTGGTTACTATATACAAGTTAGCAGTATCAAACGTTATCAAACCAGTAATCTTACAGTCTCTAAATCAGTTAGAATGGTATCATCCCCTTTGAAGAGAGGATCTGGGTAAGTAAGAGGCAATATAGGCATCATGGGTCACCATAACCACACATAACCCCCAACCCCTGTCTATGATGACATGGGGGTCAGGGGACCAAACAGAGGCTTCTGCCCAAATATGCCCTTTAGCAAGAAACTAGAGCATTTGTACAACATCAAAGAACAAGAGCACATACTCCATGGGGTCTCCTCTGATATGCATCAATAAGCATTTATGGAGAGAGTGCCTATAATATGAAGCCCTTCATTCCTTTATCAGCACATTACAGTAGAAAAAGCAAGGGACTGCAATTAGAAGACCTGGATTTGAGTACCAGCTCTGTCATTTACTATCTGCGTGGCCTCAGAAGAACAATTTAACCTCACTGGGACTCAATTTCCTCAGCCGCAAAATAGGAATAATAGTACTTACTTTTCATACCAAATAGGATTGTTGCAAAGGATGCACTTTTAAAACCTAAAAGAAGCATCTATGTGTGATTTGTTATTCTCTTGGAATACCTGAATGTTTTCATGGCTGTTTCTTCAAAATTATTACTAAATACCTACTATATCATGAAAACTCAATGGCAAGGCAACCTGTTGATACAGGAATTTCTTCCATAAATCAGATCAGTGTGAAAATGATCTGTCAAACTGACTGGCTGACACCATATGGAGAAAATAATTGCCTTAATTGATTTTTAACACTAAGTCACCTATGTGTGGCTTAAAAGAAATGACCATTTCCCCATCTACATTTTGTAATACAAAACTCTCTGTACCATAATTATATAAATTTTTGTTGTTGCTGTTCAGTCATGTCTGACTCTTCGTGACTCTATTTGAGATTTTCTTGGTAAAAATATTAGAGTGGTTTGCCATATCCTTCTTCAGCTCACTTGACTGATGAGAAAACTGTAACAAACAGGGTTAGGTGACTTGCCCAGGGTCACAGAGCTCATAAGTGTCTGAGGCTAGATTTGAACTCAGGACTTCCTGACCCCAGGCCTGGCAAGCTATCCACTGTACCACATAGCTACCCTCATAGCTGCCTATCACATAACTGGCACTTAAATGTTTATTGAAAGGAATTAAGGAAACCTATTTAAATGGATTATGATGTATTTTGCTCCAGACTCACAGAGAGGCAACTTTTATTTTATTGAATTTCATCATTTACATTTCAACTGGTCAAGAAGACCATTCTTATACTTATCAGTAGAGACAATGAAGGAATGAGAAAACCTGTCTTCAAATTCATTAAGGGAAATCACACAGAAAAGGAATTAGATTCATTCTGTGTTGCTCAAAAGGTCTAATTAGGGCCAATGGATAATAGCTAATTCTATGTATTTAGTAACTTTGCTTTGGGGTAGCTCTGGGAAAAAAAACAAACCAAACCAAAACAAACATTATAACCTTAGTCCTATGTTACACACAAAGAGAGGGAAAAGCAGGGAAAAATTGGTATATGTTTAACAACCAGCTTTTCAGGGGGAAATGCATGCAAGACACACTTTTAGCTTTAATATGTATTTTCTCCATCATTTTCTTAAGTCTAGACAAGAAAAACCAAACAATAAAATCAAACTCTTATCTGTAGCCTTTGCTGATTTCTGAATTGTAAACATTCACACTGAAAATTTAACAACTGATTCTCAAGAACTAGTTCTAGCTGACTTCAGAACGCCCCTGGATAAATGTGAGTTCTACATGAACAGAGGAAAGAAACCATCTACAAAGTTGTTCTTGTTTAAATATAAAGGAATGCTAGAAGTTGTCTAAGATTTTTTCAGCATGTAGTAATATAATCATTGGGTTTTGTTGTTTATATGATTAATAATGAACATTTTCCTACCATTGACTCATTTTTGAGTCCCAGGTATAAAGCTTACTTAGTCATAATGAATAATTTTTAATATTTATTGTTTAAGTCTGTTAAAATATTCTCTGTTTTTTTTTTTTTGTTCAATATTCATTAGTAGTAGTGATCTACATTCTCTTTCTCTAATTTAGGTATCTGGAAGCTTGTTAGAATTCCTTCTTTCTTTTTAATTGAAAACTGCTTTTGAAGTGTTGGAATTAATTGCTGTTAAAACATTTGATAGAATATAAATATAAATCCCTCTGGGCCAGAGTTTCTGCCTCTTCTTTGGTCGTTCATTTATTGTTCATTTTTTCCTTTCTGAGATTGGATTGTTTAAAATCATTATTTCTTGTTTTGCTGATTTGGGTATTTTATGCTTTTTAAAATTATTACCCATTTCCTTTAAAGTCTCAGGTTTTTTGAGAGGGCGTGGCGTGGGTGGAGTGAAGGGGAGCATGTAATTGCTTATAATAGTTTCTTATAGTTCTCTCTATTTCCTCTCCATTCTTTGTGAATTCAACTAATTCATCTGTTATTTTGGAAATTTGATTTTCCTCTCTTTGTTTTTTTTTTTTAATCCAGCTAGCTAGTGGTTTGTTGATTTTATTATCTTTAAAAAAATATCTTTAAAGAAAGAAGGAAACAAGTATTTATTAAGAACCTACTATGTTTCAGGCACTACACTAAGCACTTTGTAAATATTAGCTTATCTGATCATCACAAGTCTGGTTATTATTATCCCCATTTTATATGAGGAAACTGAGACATACAGAGGTTAAGTGACTTGTCCAAGATCATAGAGCTACTAATTATCTAAAGCAGGATTTGAACTCAGGTGACCCTGAATCTAGGCCTAGTACTCTATTCACAGTACCAACTAGCTGTCTAGCTATTTGTTTCAATTAACTTGTCTTTATTTTAATTTTATTTCTTCATTGATTTTTAAAACTGTCATCTTCTGTGTTTTGGTACTGTTAATTTTCTAGTTTTTTTTTAATTGCATGTTTATTTTACACTAATCTCTTTTTTTCTTCATACAAAATGTCAGAGAGACATTTTCTTCTGATAATTAGAAAGTAGAGAAAAGGGAGAGATAAGTCAGCAGGTCCTCACCTTCTTAAATTTGAAAGCTACATTTTAAGGACTTAATCATTTTTCTAAATGTTTCTTAGAATAGAGAGAATACAGGAAACACTGCGAAAGACAGGAATCATATATATATGGAGGAGTTGGGTGATCTGATACACATGCAGGAAATAATTAAAGGTTTTACATTTTTTCACAAAATGAAAATTAAAAGGCTATAGATATTTATATCTATAGTCAGTATTTTGATCTTATCTCCTCCCCTGTCCCCCAAATTTTCAAGAACTGGTTTTTAAAAAGCGTTGGATTCAGACTGTGATCCCACGCCAAATTCCAAAGTCAATCATCTATTCTTTGTCTATCCAACTGCAGACACCCTGTTGAGTGAGTCAATGTTTCCATTTTCTATTTGTAAAATGTGGATAATAATAATTGTAACCTACTTTATAGTATTAGTGTGATGAAAGTGCTTTGTAAGCCTTACAATGCTTTTAAAATGTGAATTATTATTATCATGTTATTATTTTTTGTTCTCATCTTTGTATTCATTGTACTTCAGATAGAAACAATCATGGGACAAGTCACCATCCTGCTTTTATTCTGCGGTGATTGGTGTTTGGAAAAGGGTGACTGAAATGATTGATTTTTGTAATTGAATAAAAGTATTGGGATACAGGCTTATCTTTATAATCACTAAAAAGCATCTTTTACGTTACTCTAGCAGTAATAAAGAGAATAGCTGGTGTGTGTGTTTGTATAGTCAAATTATTCCATGCATACTTCTAGTTTTTGATTCTTTCTCTGTATACAGATAGCATCTTCCTTCATGTGTCCTTTGCAGTTAATTTGGGTATTTATAATAGTCAAAGTGATTTATTTGCTTTAAGTTGTTCATAAAACAATATTGCTGTTACAGTAGACGACATTGTCTTGGTTCTGCTCATTTCACTTTTCATTATTTCATGCAGGTCTATCCATGTTTTTTTAAATCATCAAGCTTATCACTACTTATGGCACTGTAGTATTCCAGCATGATCTTTACCAAGATAAAGTAAAAATGGATATATGACCTAGATATAAAGAAAGATATTTATGTCTAATGGTAGTCATCTCTAGAGAAGGTGGGGGGATGGGAAGGTGGAGGGGGGAGAAGGAAAAAAAGAAAGTTACATGATAACTTTATTGTATATTTAAAAAGAATAGCAAGTTGTACATAATAGATTTGTGGCTTCATAAACATAATTACATTTTTTCTGTTCTACTATGTTATGGACATGCTTGTTTTATTTTTTAAGTTAAACAATTTTTTAAAAAAAAGGGAAGAAAAATTTGAAGAACGTGGAAAATATTATCTTCTTTCTTTTTCTTAGCAGAATTATTTGCTGAAATGAAGACATAACTTAAATTTCTATAGGGCTCAAAGGATTACAAAGTACTTTCCAATAGCCCTAAGAGGTATGTAATAATATTATGTTCGTTTTACAGATGGTGAAAGTGAATCTCTTAGTGTTTGCCCTTGACCCCAGAGCTCATCAGTGACTGATGTAGGATCTGAACCCAAAATCTGACCACATTCTTTCTACAATGCTATACTATTTCACGACATAATTACTATTAAAACTCCTAGATTGTATTTCCACTTTGCCACAAATTGTGTAAGGTTAAGTAACTTATTTAATGCCTCTGTTCTTATACAGATTTTTAAAATACCTTCTTTTGTGCTTTTTGGGGCAGTGTTAATTCTTTAAAATTATATGCTTATTTAATTAATCCCTTTTTTATATTTTACAATCAGCAAGTACTACCTGACTTATATCTTCTCCTAGATGAAATATGAGAAAAAATACAAAATGTTGTACTCAAAATGTTGTACTTTTCAAAGAATAATGATACTTTAACTCAAGGTTTTTTGTTTTTTGTTTTTTTTTCTTTATGAATTTTGTCATCTGAGGATCAGATTGTGAGTTAGGGTATACCAAGGTGATTATATTAGAATTGTGGAGAAAGAAAAGAAATCCATCAACTTGTCTATTTCTTGCCATAGTTCCCCATATGAAATAAGTAATAGAAGGAATTAGTTAGAAAGAAGCATGATGGCAGGAAGGAGGCAGGACTTTCCTTTTAAAAATTCAAATGGTGAACTCTAGGAAATTGGAGGTTGGGCCTACTGGGCCCTAATGAGTGTTCGCCCCTCACTCATCAATTACAAGGAAGCAGTGGCCTCTGATTCTTCTTCAGACCTTTCAGGGGTGGATCCTGCCTCTCCTTGGCAATGACCAGGAAATGAAAGTGAAAGACTGTTGCTCTGTGGTTAGGGTGGGGGAAAAGGGAATGGAAGGAAAAAAAAAAAACAACTCATAATATTGCAGCTGCAGAGGGATTAAAGAATCATGGCTTTAGAGCTGGAAGGCATCTTAAAGGTTATCCAATGCAGCCTTCTCATTTTACCAAGGACAGAGGCCCAGAAAGTAAGGTGACATTTACCCAAGGCCACATAGACGCAGAACTAAAATTTGAACCCAGGATCTCTGACTCCCAATCCCTTGCTTTTTCCACTATACCACAGTCTCCCCATTTGTAAAGTAGAGAGGTATGTCTGTGGCTATGGAACAGTTTATTTCTTTTTCTTTTGTGACAAGTTTTTGGACCCAGGTAAAAGTTGTCAAATAAATAACTCAGTACTCTGAATTTGTTTGGCTTAACTAAGAAAACTGTTTTTCTCCTTGTGTACCCAAAGGGAAAAATGGACTATAGATCATCTGTTTCAAATCCCACTGAAAGCATGAATCCCTCATAAAGTTTCTATGGAAAATCATTATATAAACTCTGCTTGAACACCTATAGTGAGAGGCACTATCTACCACTGAACCAGCCAATTCCGTTTTCAGTAGCTCTAATTAACATATCTTTTTCTTATGTTGAACCAAAATCTGCCTCTTTGTAACTTCATCATGTTGACCTTTTTTTCCCTCTGGGGTAAGTAGAATTATTATAATCTCGTTTCTATATGAATCCCACTTAAATACATGAAGGCAACTATTATGCTACCCTCACCCCCAATCTTCTCCTCACCAAACTAAATATTCCCATTTCCTTCAAGTCATCCTCCTATGGAATAATATTTATTCTTTTCACCATTCTGGTTGCCTTCTATTTTGGAATTGTCTCCTCTGATATGTGCTACACAGAATTGGATATAATATATTAGATGGAGTCTGGCTACAATAG
>NW_020948910.1:15199103-15290462 GCF_900497805.2 Vombatus ursinus | reverse complement strand
CTGTATTCTACCAAAACTCCAGATATTTGCCTCGTGATTTTTTTTTTCACCTAAATGTTTGCTAGTATAACTTTTGGTTGTCAATGACTGTAAGAAGAGAGCAAAATGCAGAGGCTGGGACAGGGTTCCTCCTTGGTGGCTGGGCCATTCAGCTTTGGTATGAGATACAAGCAGGAGATTGGATGCTGGGAGCAAAGCGTTAGAGGAAGAAGCTAGTTTTGAACCACCATAGAGAGCTCCATGGCAGCTGTCCCTGACAGTCATGGACAATGGAGCAGCCCTAAATATTTGGAAAGGTTCTTGTTGAGTTGTTTCAGTCATGTCCAACTCTTCATGACCCCATCTGGGGTTTTCTTGGAAAAGATACTGGAAT
Organism: Vombatus ursinus; assembly: GCF_900497805.2. Taxonomy (NCBI): domain Eukaryota; kingdom Metazoa; phylum Chordata; class Mammalia; order Diprotodontia; family Vombatidae; genus Vombatus; species Vombatus ursinus. The sequence continues at coordinate 15,290,089 of NW_020948910.1, read as the reverse complement.
GGTTTGCATTTCCTTCTTCAGATCATTTTACAGATGAGGAAATTGAGGCAAACAGGGTTAAGTGACTTACCCAGGGTCACACAATTAGTAAGTGTCAGAAGACAGATTTCAGTGCAGGAAGATGAGTCTTCCTGACTTAAGTCCTATTACTCTATCCACTGAACCATCTAACTGACCCATATCTGGAATGGACTGATTGTTAATGAACTGTCACTTTAGGTGAACACATTATAAGTGGTAGTTTTGCCTCCTCCCCTCCCTCACCCTGTCCTGGAGGACTTTTGTGAAGGCATCAAGGTGACACAATAGATATATCTAGATATAGTGGACCTGGAATCAGGAAGACAGTTCAAATCCTGCCTCAGACTCTAGCTGTACAACTCTGGGCAAGTCCCTTAATTTCTGTCTGCCTCATCTGTAAAATAAGGCTAATAGCATTTACTCCTCAAGGTTGTTGTGAGGATAAAATGTGATATTTTAAAAGTACTCTGCAAACCTTAAAGTGACATGTGTGTATGTATATATATATATATACTAATATATATAACTATATATACTATTATTATTATCTATTCTTTAAAGTGTTTATATTTCTGTTTAATTAGTATTAATAATCTCTAAGATAAAACTTGATCCATCATAACTACTTCTGATCTGTGTACTTCATTATTTGAATCAGAATTGCTAAAAAGAGATGGGAGCAGTGACATATTACTCAGAAAGAGACAGAGATGAAGAAAAAGACAGAGAATTCTCTCTGAATATGGGGGAGGGCACAGAGAGAGAGTAGGAGCTTACCTAATAGGGGTCCCCTGTGCGATATGAAATAAAATCTCATTGATTTTTTTCCCAAGAAGAGAAATGATCAATCTGTGAATCCAAGTCTCAACATTCTCCCTCGGTGCAATGAAGTTTCAACATTAGTTCAGAGAAATGATGCTTGGTAAGCAGGAGGATGCTTCCCTTGGAGGTGGTTAGCTTCACTAAATTTTCTTTCCCTACTGTTCTCTGCAACCAACCAGTTCCCCTCCACTCCTAAGGGGGAACAAAGTGGAGATTTGACTAAAGGCAAGTCATGCCCAAGAGATTGGCTAGCAGAAGGAAGAGCTGAGAAACAGAGGTTCTGACTGCATAAAGGTGAGTATCACCCAAGAGGGAGCAGAGAGTTTGTTGCTAACCTAAATACCTCCAACCTCTTATATTAGTATACTAGTTATCACTCTTTTAACTTATAGAGTTGATTTTTAGAAGCCAAGCACAAAACATTGCAATTTTCCTTTTTAAATTTCATTCTTTTATGTTATGCCTTCATTTAAACCTCTTGAAATATGTTTGGATCTCATTTCTTTCTTATCTCTCCCCCTCCCAGACTTGTGTTATCTGCAAATTTGATAAGCATTGAATCTATGCTTTCATCCAAACCTTCAATGTGTGTTAATAAAAAGCCCTTGGAATATTTCCCTAAATAATTACTCCAGGTTGGTTAATGTAGAAAGATACTTATATTTTATTATCTATCTGCCCAGAGTTTTGTGGTTTAGTGGGAAGTACTGACTTGGAGTCAGAGAGGCTGTTCTAATACCATCTCCAGCTCTGGGGGGGGCAGGGCAGTTCCCTTCTTGGGGCCTCAGTTTTCTCCTCTGTAAAATAGGGATGAAAATAATAGTTGTACTGTATTATTGACAGGGTTGTGGTGGAAAAAGCATTTTGTATGCCTGAAAACACTACGTAAATATAGTTTTAGTTATAGGAAGATGGATATTCAAAGCAAAAGCCAATGAGTTCATGGGTCTAAATGAAGGATAGAGATTAGTCTAGATGAGGGTACTCTCTCTACTAATGCAGGTCAATACTTTATCTGTAATTTAAAGAGGTGCCTAGAATATTGAGAGGCTAAGTGACTTTTCTTGGGATCATGTAGCCACAGTGTATCAAAAGTAGGACTTAAATTCAGGTATTTCTGTCTGAAGAGCTAGCATTTTGATCCTTTCTGCCATTCTGACTCTAAAGAAAACAACTGCGGGAAAATGAACTTGAAATTCATCAGAGTAGTTTACTGGAACCAATAAGTTCCTACAGTTGTCTACAACTTCCTTCAGTTGGTCCCATTCTTTCTGGTGGGTTGGTACTTCCTTCCTTTCTTCTTTGGTTCACTTTAATGATAGGGATGCCTAGCAAGTGCACGTTTCAGCCACAGATGTTTACAGTGCAATGCAGTCTATAAATAAAGGGCTTCCACTGTTTACTCCAATTGGAGAAAGAAAAAATCGAAAAAATGAATGTAATCTGGCTATCTAACATCAGGTTGTACATTGAGCTTCCTGAAAGAAGCAGCGCATATCCACCCTTCCCATGATGAACCCCTTCTATAGTCTCTTTGAAAAATAAAAATTGAGCTAGTAGGAAGAATATAGAAGGTGTGATTGAAAATAAGAAACAGAGACAAACTCAGATAACAGATCAATATGTTATTACTGACTCAGTGATAGTGGTGTGTGTTTTACTTTGGATCACTGTCACCAGTATGGGTGATTGGCTAGCTCACTTGTGTTGAGTACCATGATGGTAAGGTTATGGGTTTGATCCTTATGCAGTCCAGGTAAGCTGTCTTGTTTTCCATGATTGCATACCATAGCCTGAAACCTAGTTAGCTATTCTATTATTGCATATTTCTAGCCTCTAAGGGCTGATCCATGAATATGACTTAGTGTGAGGGTAAAGGAACAAAGGGAAAAAGAAGGGCCAGGTGATTATCCATGTCTAAGGTTATAAGATCTTCTATACAATTGTAAATTGTTCAGTTACTTTCTTTCAAGCTGAAGGGCCATTACCCAGGAATTATATTTGGTATGATCTCTAAGCACAAAAGTTGCTTCAGAACTTTGTGCAATGATTGCACATGTATAACCTGTATCAGATTGCTTGCCATCTTAGGTAGGGGGGAGAGAAGGGAGGGAGGGATAAAAATTTGGAACTCAAAATCTTTCAAAAAATGAATGTTGAAAATTGCCCTTCCATGTAATTGGAAAAAATAAAATACTATTAAATATTTTTTTTAAAAAAGGAACTTGGTGTACCTCAAAAATATTTCTGATTTAGAAATTGCCTCTCCTTAAATGGAAAAAAAAGCTTCTTTAGTCTACAAGCTTTTGAATAAACTTGAGAAATTAAAACTTTCATCAGAAGAGCAATACTATCATTATCAGGCAGTGAATAGAGGCTAGACTTTCTTCTCAAAGTTGAAATGTGGCCACCAGACTCAGCTATCTGCTTTGTATTCTCCATATGCCTTTTTCTATTGGGTAAGTATTCACCATCATTGGGTACCTGTACTTAACCACTCCAGGCTTCAGTTTTCTCAACTAATAAAGTGGTGATAATACTCTAACTACCTCTATCACAGGATTGTGGTAAGAAAAGAGCTATGTAAACTATGCCGTGCTTTATAAAAATAAAAATTGAGGCAGAAGACTTCGTGATATGATTGGATTTAGAATGAGAAAACTGAGGAGTGAGTACTGTCTCTGTAACTTACCAGCCAATGGATCTTTGGGCATGTTTCTTATCTTTTCACTGACTTAGTTTCTTTCTTTGTAAAATGGGGATAAAATTTCTTAATATGATCTTCCTGAAAAGGTTACTTTGAGGAAAGTATGTCCAAAGTGCTACATAAAAGTAACCTGTTAGTTTAGAACTTGGGAAGCAAGTTTAAACTAATTCCTACTAGACAATAACCCCAGTGAGGGGAAAGACTGTATCTCACCTAAAGAGATATAATGGAAAAAGCACTGGTTTTAGAATCAGAGGTCTTGAGTTTGAATCCCTCCTTTGATCTTTATGTATGTGTGACCTAGGGCAAGTCACTTAACCTTCCTATTGATTTTGGTTACATCTAATATAAAATGAGAGGGTGGCCCAGAAAAAGGATTCTGTGGTCCTTTATGAGGTTGGTAAGTGATAAATGTTCATTGTATGTCTTCTTAAATGACCCCCTTAAGTGAAATGTTATAGGCTAACTAGAACATGGATTTCAAGCAAATAGATAAAGTTCTCCTCAAACCCTCAAATAAGAAAGCTAGGTGGCACAGTGGATAGACTGCTGGACCTGGAGTCAGAAAGGCTCATCTACCTGAGTTTAATCTGACCTCAGACACTGACTAACTGTGTGAACTTGGGCAAATCACTTCATTCTGTTTGCCTCAGTTTCGTCATCTATAAAATGAGCTGGAGAAGGAAAAAGCAAACCACTCTAGGATCTTTGCCAAGAAAACCCCAAATGGAGTCACAAAGAACTGGACAGAATCCTCTGCAGACAAGTATTATTTTAATTCATGCTCTACTTTTGCTCAGATCAGTTTCCAATGCTTAGATATGAATCCAAACTCTAAAAACATGTAGAATCAGTAAAATTGGCCTAGAAATATCATGAATCAGGCTTACTTGCAAGATTCTCTCCATTTCTGATTCTATCTACTATAAAGGAAATGTTCAGATCAGCTTTCCTTGTGCATTTCATCTTATTTGTTCTCAGCTGGAAGAGAAAAACAACTCATTCAAACAGTTCAGACCTTTAAGAAAAATGATTCTGAAAATGCATGGAGGTGCACTTGTGGGGAGACATTGTTTATACCCTTCCTAACTTTGCTGATTGATTCTTTCAAACAAACAACCTTTTTCTTTATGCCTATCTGCAGGAAATATGTGTTTGATTGATAGCACCCAAGTGGCCCCTGGAAGGAGTTCATTGTAGGAATTATGCAACAGAACTGCCCGGAGGTGCTGAAACAGGAGTCACAGCCTCTGAAAGACTTGCATGTATGCTTTTGCACTCATATTTGACATATCAGAGGTAGGATTTGGTAACTGACTGATGATGGAGAGTTATGGGCAAGGGCGATGAGATGCAGAGACCAAGAAAAGTATGAAATTAAAATAACAGGGATGGGTAGAGATCTGCATTGCATTATAACTTCATCAGACTGGGAAATACAGTCATAAGGCAGTTGGAGAATGACTTCCTGCTCTGGAGGCTTAAGTAAGTGAAGATGTTTTCAGAGTTTGTCAAGGGGATTTACAAAATGCAGGGAGAACGATTCCCATTTATTCACCCACCATCTCCTTTGCTTTTAGGGTTCATCTGGACTTATATGCAAAAGGACCCTGGGAAATAAAATTCCAATGTCATTTCTGGATTCACTTCAAACAGGAGAGAGAGGAAGGCATAGCAGAAGGGTAATAATAGGGACTGGAAAACTAAAGAATGTAAAGAAAAGGGCATTAACAAATGGTTTTTTTTGAATACACAGAAGAGAGAAGGAGGAAATTCAGAAGGGCAGTTTTGTCACTACTGGGTTAAATTTTATAAACTTAAAAAAACAGTACATAACAAAGTTCAGTTTCATATAGGGCCTTTTTCTCTTTTGTTGAAATGTTCACATTTGCGGATGTTTATTATGTTGATAATTTTAAAAGGAGGGAAAGGGAACACAGCAAATAATCTCATGAGAAACTGAGTTGATTCGCAAACAAATCCCCAAATTACTAGTAGACCTGGATCGATTTACAAGAGCAATACTGAATATTCTTATTTACAGCCTATGGCTCATGGTGCTGAGAATGTATATTCTCAGACTGAGCAGTGCTGAATAGAAGCACTACGTAAATGAAATGGCAAATTACAGTTTTATGGACATTTGCAAATAATCATCTCATTTTCTAAGCTTGTTGGGCATGTCTTTTATTCAGTTAAATAACTCTCAACCAGTCTGACTAGAGTACTACTGTTAGTGCTTTGTATATATTTTGCATTTATTTTAGCCAATCAACAAGCATTTATTAAGCACTCATTGTTTGCCAGGCACTGTGCTTATCTTAATACATGTTATTTTCCCCCAGTAGAATGTAAGCTTATTGAAGGAAGGGATTTTTTTTTAACCTTTGTATCCCGATGCCTAGAATGTGGTAGACACTTAATAAATGTTTGTTGAATTAAATGGAATCAGTTGATTCATTACCAGATGTTTACATTTCAGAATATTTCATTGTGTTTTATTCTGAATTTATTAATCTATTCTTCCTCTCCTTCCACCCTTTCCTTCTGTTGTGACAACATAGGAGTTTGGGGGTCTTTAACATTTTCTCTTTGCTGATTACATTTTTGGGTACTCTACCAGGGCTTTTTAAACTTTTTCCACTTGTGACCGCTTTTCACCTGAGAAATTTTTACACGACCCTGGGTAAATAGATATATAAAATAGGTATACAAATCAAACATTTACTGATAATAAATCATGAAGAAATTTATTCTAAAACAATTCTTTGGTATACCTATAATCTTACCACTTACTAAAGATGAATGCAAATTCTCAGTCTAATGAGATGGATGTGCTTGTTTATTTTTACATAAAGAATTAAATCTTGGTAGATTATTTTTGATACCGCAGGACATAGAGCATCTTCAACCTTTTCAGAGTTGATCGATATTTTGATTAAAATCATCAATGCTGAGAATGCCACATCACATAAATACGTAATACAAAATGGAAGAAACATGTTAGGGCTATTTCCGAAATTGTTGGAAATTCTTTTTTAATCCCAAGCCAAAATTCATTTAACGATTTTGTATGTTCAGTAAAAACACTGCAATTCACCACATACAATTGTCTCAAATCTGAGCCGAGGTGTTTCTGGCAGCGTTCACTGGCGTTGGGTGGTGTGATGGCCTGCGCGATGCAAAGTGAGCATGTTCTGTGTTCAGAACCAAAGCTGCAGTGAAGTTGTGCGATGCGGGCAAGTGCTGCCAGAAACACCTGAGATTCATTACGCGTTTGATTTTGAATTAATTTTTGGTCGTTGCGTGTTCAGAAACCTTTTACTATTCCCAAATTTTTCACTACCCTCACATTCAGTTATGCGACCCTATATGAAATCGCCACCCACAGTTTAAGAAGCGCTATTCCAGACCACATGGAAGAATCTTTTTTTTTTTTTGTTAGGTGTCAGTGATTTGGAAAGAAGTAACAACATAAGAGGTGGGAAAGAAGAGTAACAGGAGAAGAGGAATTGGGGTACATGGAAAGATTCTGCCTAGTTTTGCTTCTACTCTGCTAGGTATTGGGGTTGTCTAAAGCTTATCTTGGGCAATTTGGTGTCACAGTGGATAGAGTGCCTGGGGCTGGAGTTAGGAAGATTCATCTTTGTGAGTTCAAATCCAGCCTCAGACACTTACTAGCTGTGTGACCCTAGACAAGTCACTTAACTGTTTGCCTCAGTTTCCTCAACTGTAAAATGGGCTGGAGAAGGAAATGGCAAAACCACTCTAGTATCTTTGCCAAGAAAACTTCAAATGGGGTCTCAAAGAGTTGACATAACTGGAACAACAACAAAACTTCAAACATTTAGTTCCTTTTGGGGCATAAACCCAGAGCCAAAGGACCAGATTATGGTAGAATAGAAAGATGTACTATTTTCAAAGTTGTTTGAATGTGTTATAATATTCTCTTCGACATTTACATTCCTTATAAAAAAAATACATAGCTGTTAGTCTGTCTGCCAAATACCTATTTCCAAGCTAGTGGAGGGTATATCAAGAGGGAACAGAAAGATTGGGTACAGATAAAAATTGAAATGTTTAGAATCTTACCAGCCAAGAGTGAAATGTTTTGATACAGGGAATCTGTGAAACTAAACGTGGATTCAGGTGGCAGTGCCTTAACTGAATCTTTCCCATGACTTGGTTGCTTCACTTTTCTTTAGTAATTTTACTTATCCCTTACCAGCTAATGCTAGAGGCTTGCCCTCTCGCTTCCAGAACATCAGTTTGGCAAACAGTAAGAGGATAGCTGACCCTGCTTATTTTCCATTAGCCCCATAGTTTCTTGCTCATCATTAGATTAAAAACAAGTTGATATCCTTGAATGAAATGAGAATAATATTCTGTCTGTATTCAAAATTCAGTTTCATTCCATGAGGGCTCTGAAGGAGGTCCATGTTTTTCCTACCACTGCTTTCAATATCAGTGGGGACTGCAAGTAAAAGGACCATGACCAAAGGCCATTAACAAACAGGACATTATAATTGTGTTAAGTTTAGTAGGGATAGGGATTAGAGAAAGAACTGATAAATAGAAGTGTGTATAGTGTGGTTTTACATACATACACAAATTTTGGTCTAATGGTAGCCTTCTTTGGGGCAGGGTGGGGAAGGAAGGAGGAAAAAAAAATTAAAAGTGCACAGCAGAGAATAAAAGAAAACTTAGAAGGTAGCACAGAAAAGCAGCTTTGAAAACAACATGTAGTATTTGTTACATATATTTTTTTAAATCAAATTGAAATGCAAATTCAGTTTTATGTTGAATCTTCTTTTTATGTTGTGCAGTATACACGGAAATGATTTTTTTTTGTATTTTTGTATTCAAGTTCAAAATGACTTTTTTTTTAAATAAGGATAGGGACTAGGTCTGTGATTTAATTAGCCTAGGGAACTCCCCCTACCAAAGCAGGTCACCACCTTTTTTGCAGTTTATAGTTTTTCAGAGCTGTCCTAAGTACGGAGAGGTTGTGTCTTTGTTAAGAGTCACATGGTTGGTATGTGTCAGAGAGAGGCAAGATTTGAATTCAGGTCATTCTGGCTCCCATGACCCTTCACCATACTGCCTACTAGTTGGCTTTAAATTTAATATACACTTAAAAAACAAGCTGTACATTAATAAAAGTTCATGTTTTGTTCTTTTAGCCTGAATTTTCATGCTTGTTGATGACTTTTAAAGTTTATAATATAAAAAAATTACTTTTTTGAAAGGGACCCTCAGGTTTTCCCCCTAAAAAAAAAAGCCAATGAGCAATCATTTTTCATGAGAAACTGAATCAATGAACAAATCAGTCTCTTACTTGGATACCTGGACTGATTAAGAACAGAAATACTGAAATTGTCATAGGCAAGTCACTTAACATGTCTGAATCTCGATTGTCTCCTCCATAAAAGGAAGCTGGTGATATTTGCCTGACCTACCTCACAGAGTTATTGTGAGGACAGTGCTTTGTAAAACTTAAAACAGTGGTGTCAAACTCATATAGAAATGTGGGTCACTGAACCATATATATGAATCCCTGCTGAGGCATACCAACTTAGGAAACCACATATTAACCATTAGATTATAAACTCTTTTAGGACAGAGACTGTCTTTTGCCTTTTTGTATCCTCAGCACTTAGTATAGTGTGAGGCACATAGTAGGTGTTTAATAAATGTTTATAGATTGACTGATAAACATTATGTTTTATTATATTTTTATTTATTTCACAAAACATTTCCTAGTTACATTATAATCTGATTCTGATCACACTTAGGAGTGTTGTGGACCACATGTGGCCTGTGGCTGCATGTTGGACATCTCTGCCTTAAAATGTATATATGTATAAAGTGAAGGTAGTAAATAGCTAGTAACATTGTTGTTTGGGGGCTAGGTGGTACAAGGTATAGAGTGTTAGGCCTGGACTCAGGAAGACCTGAGTTCAAATCTGGCTTCAGATACTTACTAGTTATGTGATCCTGGGCAAGTCACTTACGCCTGTTTGCCTCAGTTTCCTCATCTGTGAAATGAGCTAGAGAAGGAAATGGCAAACCACTCCAATATCTTTGCCAAGAAAACCCCTAGAGTTGGGCATGACTGAAATGACTCAATAACAAAAATAGCATAGTTGTTTACTGTTATGCCTCCCAATCATTTATAGTGGTAGTTTTAAAAAAAATTTTTTTTCTGGTGTTCAATATAGTCTTACAAATGTCCCTGAACGTGCACTGCTTCCTTCATGTAAGAAATGTAAAGCATCATTCTACTCACATTTAGGTGTCTATGAAAAGAACTATTTCATGGATTGCTGTGGCTAAAGAATTCATCACCTAATGGACTGCATCCTGGTGATGGAATTCTCTGACCTTAAGAAGCTGCCCTTTGGGCAGCAGAAACAATCTCAGAGCTTCTTCAGCATGGCAGAAGCTGCTGAAGATTGCACTCTGTTAGCAAAGCCTTCCAAAACTCAGATTTACCTCCAAGCAAGGATAAGGCATCAGGACAACTTGAGTCCTATTTGTAATTAGGTTCATCAAATCATAGACCTGAAAAGGATCACCCATCACAGAACTTGAGATAAATAGTGAATGTATCATGTAATAACTTCATTTGATCTTGAAGCAGATAGAATTTAGTCACCCATTTTTTCATTCACATTTGCAGTGGTCTTAATACCCATCACCTTGTTGCGATTTATCTCCTTTTGATCTTTTAAGGAGCAACTCAGGCATGGAGCCATTCTTGACCATCTTCCACACAACACCCAATGGATGGATGGTCTCAGAAAAGTAGCCAATCAGTAGGTTTATTTTCTGTGGTCATTCTTGACACTTCTGGAAAGGACAACTAAGCCAATCTGGACCAGATAGATCATTGGGAAGGAAACCTGGACCTCCTCCAGTATTTATGGATTTTCAGTTAGCTTGCAGGAATGTAAAATAACACTTGTGTGTACCTGCCAAATAGCATCCTTTTTCTTTGCTGTGCTTTTCATATTTATAACTGTAACATGAACCAGTCTGCAAACTCAGTTTCATTAGTCTTATAAAAGCACCATGTGCTTCATCGGTGCCCTGGAAGTCCCCCTTACTTTGAAAAATCTGATGCTATTCTTCCCCTGTATGGGGTAATTCTCCCACTTCCCTGAAGTAACAACATGGAATTTCAGACAAGGATTTTAGATTGAAATGGGGGACAAGTAATTTTGGGTTATTTTTCTACCTCTCCTCCATTTCCTCTTTCCCCTTTTATGAAGGGCACGTGGTTGTTTTGTAGCTAGACTCAGGGATTGAGGGATAGATTTTTCATTTCTTTGTCGTCCATTTTTTCTACCTTCCCTCTTATGTAACAATATTTCTCCTTCTTTCTCATAGGGGAAATAGGTGATGAGAAAGTTAAGGTATGCCCTATTGTTCACTTGAATTAGTGAGCAACTTACAATTTTTTTACATAAATTATTTACATGTAATTTAATTTACATTAAATTAAAACGTACACTTCCCAGCAATTGTAAATACAAGCCTATCTTCATTATAAAAGCCTGCTTGTTTCCAGAGGCTAGAAGAACCCCCCAAAAAAGCAAAGACAGTTCAATTTGAGTCCAACCATTCTGGATTAGTGAGGCGTCTCCTAATCCAAATCGAATATGAACAGGAACAAGTGGATCTAACAAAATAATTCATCAACTTGTTGTGACCTAATGATTTCACTTTCAGAGCTATCAAAATATCAAGTAATTTCTGAGAGAACACCATAGCAAGTGTCTTGACACAGATGGCAGCAAACACAAGAATATAGAATCATCAGATTTTAAAGCTGGCCTGGCTGGGCCTCTGTGCAACTTCCTTTCTGTCTCTCCTTGCTCATCTCACAGATGTGGAAACTGAGGCCCAGAGAAATGAAGTGAATTGTCTGAGGTCATGGAGATGGTTCATGGTAGAGGTATGGGGGCAGTCGGTAGACCCCAGGGGTCCTGGGCTTGAATCGTGGCTCTGACACTTCCTAGCTGTGGGCAAGTCATTGAAATTCTCTGAGCTGAACTCTGAAATGAATTTCTTCATTTGCAAAATGAAAGGTTGAACCAGATGACCTCAGGTCTCTCCAGTTCTAAACCTATGATCCCATGACTTGCAGGTCTCGTGTTCTTTCTAATAGGCTAAGTTGCTTTATTTTAATAGCCTGTCTGCATCCCCACAGCTGTTCATATTTCTTACTTGAAATGTCCTGGAAGCGATGTTAGCTGATTCTGCACAAAGTATGCTCAGCCAAAAGCAAACAACCTCCAGCCAAGTGAGACACATTATAATTGGTAGCCTCTCTTAAATAGGCCTTGTTCAGGCAGAGTAGTGTAGTAGGAAAAAGATGAGACTTGGAATCTCAAGAGACTTGGGCTTGAGACTCAGTTTGAATCTCTGACTCATCACTTACTAGCTATCATAGGCAAGACATTGAACCTCTTTGAGTTTCAGTTTTCTCATCTGTAAAATGGAAATTTGGTACAAACCTTGTAGAGAATCAAATGAAATAATGTATGTAAAACACTAGCAAATCTTAAAAATTCCAAATAACTGCCAAAAATCATTATATCTTTCTTCTCATTGTATTCAATGAAGTTTGGATAGAAATGGTACTGCAACACGTCACTATCCTGCCAGTATTCTTTCAGGTTTAATTTTCAACAGACAACTGCCCTGATACATAAAATGACAGATTTTTTTTTTTTCAAGTGAATGATGTGGGCTCATCTTGTGTGGGCACACTAAAAGCATCTTTGGGACAGCTCCTGTGGCAGACAGGATAATGGGATCATAGGATCAAGGCCTTAAAACATTAAGTGGTAGTGGGTAGGATTAGAGATTAAGCCCTTAGCCAACATAGTCCAACCTCTTTATTTTACAGATGAGCAACTGAAGTTCAGAAGAAGTGACTTGCCCAAGGTCACAAAGGTTATAAGCAAAATGTTAAAGATTCATACCAAAGGTGACCTTCTGGTCTCATGTCATTTTGCTTCTTTCCAGTAGATTTCCATTTTGGATTTTCCATCTTGCATTTTGAGAGTTTTTCATTCTATGTCGTTTGGAGGTTAAAAACATTGTTAAATGTTTATGGGTCAGCATTATGTATGGGTAGTTGTGGACAACAGTTATCTGTGGCAATGTTCCATGTGCATTTCCAGTATAGTTTGTTGTTACTATTGTTTTCTCCATTTCACTTTTCATCATTGTCATCATTGATAGAGTTCATGGAGGCAGAGGAAATTGTTGCTGTTGTTGTTTGACCTTTGTTCTCGGAGAGGTCCATGACATCAGGAAGGTGATGTCATGACTTGCAAGTGAATTGGATTTAAGTGAGGCAGAGCTGTGCAAAGTCACTCTCTCCTCTGGAGTCATCTGGGTCCAGTGATAAGATATAGATCAGGGTGATCCTCAATGGGTTCAATTGTTCTCTGTTGTCTTATAGGAGGAGTTCTTAACCTTTTCTGTGTCCAATCAATGAACGATTACTTATGCTCTAGGAACTCTTTTAAGGACCAGAGAGACAAGAAAAAGTAGGAAGAAACCCTGCTCTGAAGGAGATTATATTAGGATGGGGTAGACAGCATATATAAATTTGTGTAGGCAAGATAAATACAGGTTAAACAAAGGTTGGAAATGGAATTGAAAGAGAAGGGTAAGATATCTCTACTTATAGAGTAACAAGGCAAAGCATCTGAAATTGGAGATGGATTGAACTGGTTGCTTCAGATGCCATTAACAATGAAAAACCAACCTTAGCCAATTCATTTCTATGGAAATAATACACAGGCACAGACTTCCCCCGAACATTTTTTTTCTTCTTCTCAAATTCTTGTATGTCTGTTTTGTAAAGAAGTTGGCCTTTTGGCATTGCTTCTAAAAGAATGTTTAAAAAGAAGAGGTTCTTCAGTTTTGAAAAGAGTGGAGGAGAAAAAGGAAAGTGACTCCTCAGCCCATGCCAGCTGGGGCCCCTGTGGCATATTGCTTTATTTAGTGGCCCTGCGAATTGACAACAGTGTATCTAAGACCTTTTGCTTTTAGAACAGAAGAAACTGTGCTCTAAAAATAAAACCTTTTCTTCTCTCAAGACTGTCCTAACAACTTCTGCCATGCTACCTGAGGTTCAAAATCACTGTTTTCACAGCCATCAGCTCCTTTAATTTCATTGTTCTGCCTTTGTAAATGAAGAATCCCCAGGTAAATCATGGGGTCTGGAAATTGCTTTAATAATGGGTTGGATGAGGCCCCAGGACCTCTAGCTACTTCCAAAGGGGACTATTGTTTAGCAGATACAAATGATTCTCAGGAGCTGCAGAAAGAGAAGCATTCTTACTTTGGTCAAAGGAGTAGCTCCTCCCCACCCCTTACTCCTCTTTTCATGCATCAGTATAAGGACCTTCCATTAGCTAGCTGCCTTGCCCCATCTGCATTGTTCACCACATACTGAGCCAGAAGCAGATGCTGGCAGGAGCTTTTCCTAAAAAAAAAAAAATCATTTCACATTTGTTGTCATAGATTTTTTTTAAATTTTTGCATTATTTAGAGAGAAGGTAGAACAAGTATCTAGGAAACTCTTTCCCATACACAGCCTTTTGCCAAAGTTACTCAACAGATGATAGGCAGGAGGGACTACTAGTGCTATTTATATCTTTCCCTTCCAGAAATCATTGGGGTTTCCTGAGTTCATTCTCTCATTCTCTCTCTCTCTCTCTCTCTCTCTGTCTCTCTCTCTCTCTCTCTCTCTCCCTCCCCCCCTCCTCCTTCTGTCTCCCTGTCTCTTTCCCTCTCCACCTCCATCTCTGTCTCTTTCTCTCTCTGTCTCTGTCTCTCTATCTCTCTCTGTCTTTGTCTGTGTCTCTCAGCACATACACACACACACACACACACACACACACACACACACACAAACAAAAACAAAAACAAAAACTGCTCCAATCAGGAAGTATGTGAATTTGATCAGCTTCTGCCTGCAGCTGAATGGACACACCTTTTCTTGGTCAGACAGGACTCTCACCCCACAGAGAGGTGTGTAGCCCTTCTTTGCAAGTCGTAGAGGGCAACTTGCTAAGGGTCAATGACAAACCTCCTTGATTCCATCCAGTGCCTACTATGAGGGGCCACAAAACTCCTCAGTTCTTCTCTTGCCAAGTTTAAAAAAAAAGTCTTCTTTTCCTTTCCTGATTTGGCTATTGCAGTCTGCCTCTTCAAACGTGGGTCCTGAATTTCTAGGACAGTAAAGGTTAAGGGCAACACTTGCATAAGACTTTAGAGAAAAGCTTATACCTGAGCCATGGAAAAAATGTGATTGTTGGGAAAGAGAGTCTTCTCTTCTCCTGCAGGGGTGGGAGAGCCACGCTGAACCAAACTTGGCAAAACAAGGGTTGCCTAGACAACTCCAAATGTAATGAGTAAGAGCATTCATTTTTATTTGTCTTCAAATTCAAATTTAGCTTTCAGGAAAAAGTGGAGAAGGATATTCCTTTTGCTTCTATATATTCCATCCACATCAAAAGTTCTTGCTTACTATAGTGTGTCTATGGGAACTATAGAAATTGATTTGTAGGTGTTTAATGCAAGTTTATTGGTTCTTTGGAATCAAGAACAATTCATTTTACTCTCCGATTCTCTTCACTCATGATGCTTTTCAATCATGTGTGAGATCCTATCTTCCTGCCTGTTTTACTGCTTGCTGATTGATTTTGCCCATCATCAATACACATGTGCTGAACAGGCTTAGAACATACTTTTCTAATTCATATTCAAAAGGAGTATTAAGGAAACCAAATATTTTTACATCCCCCCCAATGTTACAGAATCAAATAAGACTGCTACTTTCATCTTCCTACCTCCAAAGGCCACACAAGTCTACCAAACTTTATCACCTTGAGTTGACTTCCTGCAGGTCAGGACTGTAACATGTCAGGGATTATGTGTGCAGATTCTTATCTGTCCTGGAGCTAAATATAGCTGACTACTCTCTGAAACCATCAATCTAGGTTATTCCAAGAGCCATAAACACATTCTCTTCCACCATTTAGTCCATCAAAAATTCAGCAACATTTCTCAACTTTTTTCTCCTCTCCTCCTTTCCCTTCTCATATATCTCTCTACTTTCTAACCACCTGTTAGAGACTCCTGACCACCAAACCCCCTCCACCCCACCCCAGGCTTTTCTACTGAAACAATCAATCATCTTCCCCAACTTTCATTCTGCTCATACCTTAACTGCTCCAAATATCATAAAGGATCCTAATTGTGTCTCATATCAAATTTAATCTCCTCATAAGGCAGTTTAGAGGTTGCTCTTACCCTACTGACCTTCATTTTGCATTTTACTCCAAACATACTAACTGCTTCATGATTTCTCACTTGCATGCTGCTCTCCCCAACCTTCCAATCATATGAGACCATATTAAACATCTGCAGAGATAAGATGTTTGAAATAAACCTTACTCACAGTTTGGAAAAAAAATAGAAATAAACAAGTTGAATTTACTTAGCATGTAGGATTTAGAACTAGATGAGTTTAGAGGTCATCTAGTCCAAAGCTCTTACTTTACAGAGGAAACTCGGGCCCAGAGAGGCCCTGCCTAATATTACATAGCTATAAAAGTATAGAGAATATGCCTTGGCCCACTGTGCCATAGCCAGGATAACAATATCTGGGTTCTGAGATGTCTCTTCTCTAATGCCATTGGTTGGAACCCCCTTCCCTTTTTCTCTTTTATCCCTTAGGTTCCAGACACATTTAACTACTTAACAATAATTAGATCTTACAAATGGATATTAATTAAATTAATTGATTAAATATTAATTACAAATTAAAATTAATTAAAATACATCACTAACAAAAGTACCAACATTTTATCTCAAGTCCTCATGGGCATTCTCTGAAGAGAATGGGCTCATTCTTATTTTGCTTCTTACATAGCATTGGTTCCACCAATTTCATCTCCAGATGCACATGACTGTTACCAGATACTGATGGTCCAAGTCTGGAAGAGGACTCCTAAAGGTCACTTCTTGCTCCTCAGGGCATCACTGTTGAGCTGGGGACACAACTTGAATGACAGGATACTAGGAGGCCAGAGGTTCTGATCCCTTCACCTAGAGTGGAAAAGAATGAGCAGAAGTCAAGAGCCAAGGTTCTTTTTTTTTCTTTTAAACCACATGTTACCCTTGGCAGGGAGGGCCCAAGGCCTCTCTCCTTAAGTGTGACTCTCACCAGCCACTAACAAAGCAACCAAGAAAATGGGCAAGGCAAACTCAAGCCTTTTTGAATGCCTTTGCAGACAAGGAAAGAACCTTCTATTTACCATATGGTTAGTAGACCAGAATCAGTTACAGACTATCTGCACGTGAACCAACATTTCTCCAAGGTACTCCCATTAAACATCATTAGGACTCTCCCAGAATCAGTCTCTTGAGCTTCTCCGTGTGAGGAGATTCTGTCCTGGGCATGCGCCAGACCCCATGACACTCCTGTTATAGATTTAGAGTTGGAAGGGACATTAGAGGTCAAATAGTTTTATTCTCTCATTCCGCCTATGAGGAAACTCAGACCAACAGAAAGATTATTTTCTTAATTTTTCTTAAATATACCTCTTAATTGACAGTGCTGGGATTCTGACCCACTATGTGGCTCATTCTACTTTATGGTACAATTGAATCATAGAACTATGTATACTAGGCCACTTAATCCAAACCCCCTCATTTTAAAGAGGAGGAAATTGAGGTCTGGGGACATTAAATGACTTGTCCAATGTCATACATGTTGCAAAGGTTGAACCTAAGACCTCAATAATCACACCCGGTGCTCATTCTACTGTACCATACTGCCTGACCCCTGTGGGCTCACTAAGTCTAAAATCTTTAATAACTGAGTCAAACCCAGAGCCCAGGTTTCAGCAGCTTTTTAGAATGGGCTACTAAGAAAAAATAAAATTCTTCTTTCTTTTCTTCTTGTTCTTATTCTTTTTTATATTTCTAAAAAAAAAAAAAGGGTAGTGCTGATTGAGATGATTTAAATTGAAGCCATCCAGAAAATAGGGCAGCAAGGTGGTACAGTGGAGAGAGCACTAGACCTAGAGTCAGGAAACAAATCTGGATCAGATATTTGTTAGCTGTGTGACCCTGGGCAGGTCATTTAACCTTGTTTGCCTCAGTTTCACATCTATCAAATGACTTGGAGAAGGAAATGGTAAATAGTATCTTTGTCAAGAAAACATCAAATGGGGTCATGAAGAGTCAGACACAAATGCAAAATGGCTAAACAACAAGAAAAAAGCAGGAAGAATGGATCTAATGACCTCTAAGGGTCATTAATCTAACTACTACCGTGAGAAAACGAACTCACGGGGCAGCCAGGTGGTGCAGTGGCTAGAGCACCGGCCCTGAAGTCAGGAGGACCTGAGTTCAAATCCACCCTCAGACCAAACACTTGATGCTTACTAGCTGTGTGACCCTGGGTAAGCCCCAATTGCCACCCCCACCCCCCAAAAAAAGAAAATGAATTCATGAACTTTGTAGCACAGATGTTGGAGATGGTGGAGAGATTGTTTGCTGGAGGGTCAAAATTCTTGGGTTTAAATCCTGCCCCTGCCGCTTGCCACTCTTATGAGCTTGGGCAAGTCATTTAACCAGTGTGGATCTCAGTTTCCTCATTTATAAAATGATGGGGTAGGGGTAGATTAGATGGCCTCTAGGTCTACAAACCTAAGAAGTTAGTTTGATGTTCTACATGAATGTATGACACAGGCTTCCCTATCCCTCTGCATTGGAGATAGCAGCGCAAGAACGTATCTTAGCTCACAAGAATCAGTCAATAAGCATTTATTAAGCACCTAATATATGCTAGGCACTCTTCCTTTAATACCACCTACCCCTCCAATACACACACATACACACACATACAGGCACACACAGGCACAAACACAGATACACATACAGTTGCTCTATCTTCTCTCATTCCCTTTGTCTCTAGAGGGAAGCAGAAGGCGGAACTGGAGCAGAAGAGGCTGGTGCAAACCGCAGCCTGGCATTATGCTTTCCTTCCCTCCTTCATATTGTCTCCAATCCCAACTTCCTGAGAGACAGCCTGATCAATTGGAACATCTGAGGACTGGATTCTGAGTCCAGTCAGGAGACCCTGTGGAACAAATGTTTTTCTTTAACTTTAGGGGCTGGAAGATTATTTTGACAGAATTGGCAATGGATTAACTTCAAATAGCGCTTTTATAGGATTAAGTTGGATGCCTGGGAGTTTGCTGTTATGTAATGTAAGTGAGGTCATGCTATGGTATCTAGAGCTGGGGTCAAACTTTCTAAGGTTCAGCCAAGACTTCCACCTGAGGACGTGGGAACAAAGGAACAGAAAGTCCTCAAGGGAGGTTAAAGCTTAATGAGCCGATCTCAGAGTAGTGGGGGCCCCTAACTACCAAATCAAACCAGCAAATAAACAGATATAGAAGCCTTTTAGCCCATCCCCCCACCCCAATCCAAAGCAAGTATTTACATTCTTTCAGAAGCCATAATTATAGGAGCTGTCTGATTGGTGGCTACGATAAAGCCTCAGAGAAGAAAAAAACAAAACAATTGGTCACCCCACTGGTATGTTGCTTAAGTATGGTTTATCCACTGCCAGCAAGGCAAAGAGCAAGACTTGTTTGGGTAAGTCCCAAACTGGCCACTTTTTCCTTTTACAACACGTGGAGGCTGGTAGGTAGAGGTTTAACTAGATGTTTTCTAAGTTTTCCTGTAGTGCAGTGGAAAGAATGCTGGGTTTGAAGTCAGAAGAACTAGAATTATATATCAGCTGTGCCATTTACTATCTATGTGGCCTTGGGCAAGTCATTTCTGGGCCTCATTTTCTTCATCTGTAAAATGAAGCAGTTGGTCTAAATAATTCCATCTAGCCCTGCATCTTTGGTTCTAAAGTTCTGTCATCTGAAAGAGGGACTAGACTCATTCTGTGCAGCTCCAGATGGCAGGTTTAGAACCAGTGGGGATGAATCAAAGGGAAGCAGATTTAGTCTTAGTATAAGTGAGAATTTTTTTTATATTAGATTAGAAAGTATTCTGATCTAATCCAATAAGCATTTATTAAGCATTAATGAATGAAATAGCTTTTATTAACCAATTAATGTATTAGGCAACATGCTAGGGTCTAGGGCTGCAAAAACAACTCCCTTAAGGAGCTTAGGTTCTGATAGGAAGAGACAACACTAATAGGGAAGTAATGTTAGGGAAGGAAACATTGATCTAAGGAATCACAGGAATGATGAGTAGAGCCATAGCATAGTCAAGAGAGAGTAATGATTAAATTTATTTGATTACTGTTCTTGGGGTAAGAGCTCAAAAGGTAGGATATGTATGAGTGAGCAGCAGGGCACCTGCAAGATGCCCAGGGTAGACGCATGTGAAGCATGGTCTAGGGTTGGCTAGATATAGTTGGATAAGCAAGTTTGCACTAACTCACCAATCAGTACAGCTCAGCACTGTATGGTGGCTTGCCACCCTGAACCTACTATGTGCTGGGTTCTGTGTCAGGTGCTTGTGATATAAATCTAAAAATGAAACAATGCTTGCCCTCAAGCACCTACAGTCTAGGTGTTGGTGGTGGGAGATACCACATATTCATAGATAAGTAAATATATCATAACTACAAAATTATTTAATTGTGTGTGTGTTGGGGGACACTGACAACTGAAAATAGGGAGGCTTTTTGAAGAATGGGGTGTTTGGGCTGAAATTTGAAGGGAAATAGGGGTTCTAATTGATGAAGAAAAGAAGAGAAAGCATTCCAGGCACGGGGAGAAAGAGGGAAACCTGTGCCAAGGCAGGAAGGAGATAGAATGCCCTCATTAGGGAGCATCAGTAGGTCAGTTTGCTGGGCTATGGAATGTGGGAAGGAGAGTAATACATGACCACATGGAAAAGCTAGACTGGAGCCAGGTTGCAAAGGTATTGAAATGCCAAACAGAGGTACTCTGGAGTTTTATCCTAGAGGTAATAGGGAAACATTGGAGCTCTTATAGCAGGAGAATGACATGGTCAGACCTGTGCTTTAGAAATACCAATTTGGCAGCTCTATAGAAGATGGTTGGAGAAGGGAGAGGCTGGATACAGGGAAACTAACTAGGAGGCTGTTAGAGTTTTTAGTCGATGGAAATATTCAAGCAGAGGCTCAATCGGGAATGCTGCAAAGAGGATCCCTGAGTAGATGCTGGGTTGGACTGGATAGCCTTTGAGTTCCATTCTGATTCGATGATCCTATCTGCATTTTTATTATTACTATTATGATTACAACCATATCTTGTGCTTTAGTGATTGTTCCATTTAAATTTTTGGACTATGAAAAATAACCTGGACCAGGTAAGGACATCATGCAACCCTTTTGCCTTTAGATATCATAGAAAATAAGGGCACTGAGTTAAGTACAAATTTGCTAAGCTTAATCGTTGTCCTTCAGTCTTGAAGAAAATGTTTCTGTTTTCGTTTTTGTTTTTTGTTTGTTCTGCGAGGTAATCGGGGTTAAGTGACTTGCCCAGAATCACATAGCTGGTGAGTATCAAGTGTCTGAGGCCAGATTTGAGCCCAGGTCCTCCTGACTCCAGGGCTGGTACTCTATCCACTATTCCACCTAGCTGCCCCAGAAAATGTTTCTTGATGGTGAATTTCTGAGCATATATAAAATTTGTTCCTTGGTTGACATCCCCAATGGCTAGCTAAAGGGACTTGCCCTTTCTGAAACACCGCCTCTCCAGGTCACAAGTTGCCTCAAAGAATTTGTTTCAAAAGAGCACCACCATTTCTTAGCCTCCCAGACAGGTCTTTTGACACCACGTCATGTTAACCACAGTCATGTTGCATTCAGATTTCACTTCTGTGAACCTATGTAGCCTTTCCTTTGCCTTTCTCCCTTGTGATGATCAACCTTGAACTCATAACAGGAAAAGGCAACATGATATAGTGAAGTGGTATCAAACTCAAATGGTAATGAGGGGCTACCGAAGATCAAAAACCGAAAAGCAGGTTACAAGTCATCTAATCCAACAACTGAGGCCTATGGAGGTTAACTGACTTGCTCAAGGTCATACATTTAGTAAACATCAAAGCTAGGATATGAATCCAGGTCTTCTGACTCTAGAACCTTGTTTTTTCCACTCCTCCATACTTTCTCCTGAAGCCATGGAAAGTCAATCTCCAGATCACTTTGAGAAATGGAAAATGAGGAGAGATGGAAGTGATGCTGGAATAGCTTTTTTGTTGTTGTTGTTAAGTGGTTTTTCAGTTGTGTCTGATTCTTTGTGACCCTATCTGGGGTTTTCTTGGTGAATATACTAGAATGGTTTGCTGTGTTCTTCTCCAGCTCATTTGACAGATGAGGAAACAGAGGCTAACAGGGTTAAGTGACTTGCCCAGGGTCACACAGCTAGTTAGAGTCTGAGGCTGGATTTGGACTCAGGAAAAGGAGTTTTTTTGACTCCAAGCCTCCTAGCTGCTGGGATAGCTATGGGGTGTTAATTAGACACAAATAGAGTCAATCTTTCAGGCACTGGTTAAGTAGAGCCAAGTTGTTAAGGTAGAATCTTTCAGGTACTGGGTAAGTAGAACCAGAGTTGGTAGTAAACTTACTTAGGTGGAAAGTTGAAACTTGTGAGTGGAGATGTAAAAAGAGGTGCTGACATTAGAAGAGAAGAACCATTTTTGAATTTGGAAAGAGCTAGCTGAATATTTTTTTTAATGGTGTGATTTAGGCTGATATACTATTTCCAGGTGAAGAGCTGTGCTTCATCTAAAGAGAACTACTTACTGTACTATCTACATGATCGAGGGCAGATTATTTATTAATAACAACTAGCATTTATATAGCACTTTAAATAGTGCTTTGTTTACATTTATATCATTATTTCAGTTCTTATAACAGTGCATTGAGGTAGTTACTAGAGGTATCATTTTGTCCCCTTGACTAGTTTCTTTGAATTGAGATTCAGGTTCGGGGATTACTCATATTTACAAAGCTAACAAGTATTAAAGACAAGATTTGAACCTAGGTCCTCCTGATTGAGTATAGCATTCTTTCCCTTACCCCATACTTGAGTTTTCAAGATGGTTTCTTCATCTATAAAATATGGGAGTTGGTCCTGATAATCTCTAAAGGACTTAAATCCTATTATCCTCTTGAAAATCAGCCTCACCTGTGACAAGTGAATATACTGGGTTGCTGACATATAACTCTGGAGACAGGGTTAGGTAAGGTTAAAATGAAAGCCATCACATGCTTTTGTGATTTGAAAGTTCAATACTTCTGCACAGCATTTTTTTCTATTTAGTTTCTTAGGAAAGGTCTTTAATCTTGACCTCATCTTGATTAAATTAAGGGATGGTGAGTTTGCCAATACCCCACTTAGAGATGCAGAGGGGATATTCAGACTTCCTTGAGGGTCAAGTTTAGCCTGTTGGCAAAGGAAAAGAGAGAAGGAAACAATTTTTGAGTAAAAAGGCTTTGGGCTTTGGAGTTCATTTGTGGAAGGTGTTTCTGGTCTTTCAGGACTGGTATATTTCTTCACAATCTTACTTTTAATATAATTTTTCCTTTAAGTGGTTGATTCTTTAGGAATGAACAAAAACATTTTTAAAAGTATTTAAGGTAAATGTCTCCATATTTATGAGGGATTATGACTTTTTGGGTAACTAAAAGCTTGATGTGATCCAACAATGTGTTGCAACAAATATCTCTCATGTCCAGAACTTTCTCCTTCCTCATCTCTGCCTTCCTTAACATCCCAGCTAAAATCCCACCTTCCTCAAGGCTCCTTTCCCACTCCCTTTAATGCTTGTGCCTTCCCTCTGAGATTATCTTCTATTTATCCTGTGCATATCTTGTTTGTACGTAGTTGTTTGCATCTTATCTCCCCTATAAGACTGTGAGCTCCTAGAGAGCAGAGACTATGTTTTGTTTTGCTTTGCATTCCCCAAATTTAGCACCTTGCTTGGCATATAGTAGGTGTTTAATTGTTGACAAAATAATAGTATTAGACTACAATAGGCTGACTGATACAATGTTCAGAACATGTTTAAGTGAAGGTCATACTGGATTTTGAATCAGTCAGTCCATCAATAATTATTTATTAAACACCTACTATGTGCTCCACTGCATCATTCCAATACCTTCTCACTCCTACCTGAGATATTGTATTTAATTCTGGGTACTGGGTTTTCAGAGAGATTTTGCAAAACTAGATAAGGCTGATGAGAATGATAAGGAGTCTGAGAAGTATATCCTATTTCATTAAACTCAGCAAAAAGAACCTTATTTTTTCTATCTCCAGTAGCTCACATGTGCCTGGTATTCTGTCAGCTGCTGAGGATACAAAGGTAAAAATGTCATAGAATCTGCTCTTAAAGAGCAACTTAATTGGGAAATCTGACATGTATAAAATATGTATGATACAAGACAGAATATGCTAAGGCCAGAAAGGTAGGCAAATTACTCCTTCCAGGAAAAGGTGATATCATAGAGTTGATAGCTCCCAAACTGAACTTGGAGGGAACACAGAGATTTCAACAGAGTTTGAAAGGAGGGTACAAGGCATTGGTGGCATTTATAAACATATGGAGGAGGGAGCACATAGGATGAGATACAGTCAAGTTTGACTGTAGCATAGAGGTACAGGAGAAGGAGCACTAGCCTTCGATTCAGAAGATCTGGGTTTAAATCTACCTTTAAAACCTACTAGCTATGTGACATTGGGCATTCCACTTAACCTCCTGTATAGTAGGGTAGCACCTCCTTATTTCTGGAAGCTCTGGCCCAATTAGTATATTATGAAACAGCATCAACTTTTTTTTTCATATCATACTGTTAGCTCACTTTGAGTTTATAAACCTTCAAACACTAAGATTTTTTTGAGACAAACTTCTGTCTAACTATGCCTCTTGCATCTTATACTTGTGAAGTCAGTTTTTTAATCCAAGGGTAAGATTTTACATTTTTCCTATTATACACAATGATGATGTTACAATAATATTATATATATATATATGAAATAGAATTCCCCTGAGATCTATTTGATTACATATTTTATCTAATAGATCTAATAAATATTGAATAGCATCAAGGTCAGATCCCTTCAACGTTCTACAGAGACTCCCCTGACATGGACCCATTCGTGAATATTCATTGTGTCTAATCACCCAAACAGTTTCACAGCTTCTTAAATTTCTTATCAACTAGTGAACTTCTCTCTATCTTCTTCATAAAGAAAAAATCAGATTTTTTCAAATAACTTCCTAAAATCTAGGTATCTGATGTCCATAGCATTCTTCTGATCTATTAGATAAATACACATTGCCTATAAATAAATATAAATATATTGTCATATATTTATACATGTATATAAAGTTTATATATAAGAATTTTTATATATAAGAATTTATATATATATATTTTTATATATTTTATATATATTTTTATATATATAGTATATTATATAGTTATAGCTAATAGATCAAGGGAAGGCTATAGACATCGAACACCTAGATTTTAGCAAAGGTATTTAGCTATATATATATATATAAAACTCTAACATCAAATATTATATATTTTTTCACTTTTAACATTTCAGCACCTTTCTATTTCCATCCTCATGATACTCTGAGCCAAATTAATCAAACTGGCATGAGGGCCCAGTGCCACTGGTAGATGAAGGATAGAATGCATACTGTTCCAGGGCTGACTCACAGAATCCAAAGTCTTGTGACTCAAGGTACATTGTTCTGCAGCCTCCAATTTTGCTGAGAGCTGTTCTAAGCACCCCCTGAACAAGATGGATGTCCTGCAATTAGTACATATTTAAAGAGGAGGAAAAACAATGCTAATAACATGCTACTATTCTATATTTAGCCCTTTTGATCTCAGGGTCTCAATCTCTACTCTAAGCAGTTGCAATTGAATGATCATGGGATCATAACTTTAGAGCTTGAAGAGACTCAAGGGACTGCCAATAATATTTATTTTAGGGCAAAACAGAATTTTCTAATGGCACCCCTAAATAGAATCTCTCACCTTTTTTTTTTTTTAGGCAATTGGGGTTAAGTGACTTGCCCAGGGTCACACAGCTAGTGTGTCAAGTGTTTAGTCTGAGACCAGAATTGAACTCACATTCTCCTGACTTCAGGGCCAGTGCTCTATCCACTGCGCCACCTAGCTGCCCCTCTCACCTTTTTTTTAAAAGGCCTGTTATCAGTGGAGGGGCAGCACCACCATGGTGGACAAAGAACTGGCTACTGAGGCAGGAAGACCTGGGGGGAGGGCCTGCCTTTAATATGTACTTGTTGTGTGACTCTGGGCTAATCACTTAACTTCTCAGGTCCCAGGCAACCCTCCAAGACTCTAAATCCAAGAGCAGTTGCTTCATTGAATTGATAGAGGGAGTTTACTCACTGGGAGTTTCCTATACCAGTGAAATTATAGGTCTGATTCAAGAAAAATACTGTCAGTTGTAATAAATATCTCATAAACACTTAATACAATAGGATGTGATTACTCCGGTGAAAATGTATTGTTAGCTTTTGAAAATTTACCATTCTCATCATGATCAAAGGAAAATGTGACATAGTAGAAAGAACACTGAATGTTGAGACAGAAGATCTTGGTTCGAATCCAGCCTCTGATGTGTAGTAGCTGTTGACACTGGGCAAGTCACTTAACCTCCCTGAGCCTCAGTTTCCTGATCTGTAAAAAGAAGGGATTGAACTAGATGGCCCCTGAGAGTCCTTTTAGTTTTGCATCAGTGATTTGAGCCTCAAAATCCATTGTGTGGGGCTCTCTCCTCATTGGTAGGGACTGATTACTCAATACTCTGCACATCTGGGTGCAGAGTTAGTGGAGCTGGCAAGAGTGGGTGAAAAGAGAGATCCAGGTTCTTTGGTCTCCTCTGGTTCTTCTGGCTTCAAGAGAAGACAAATGGGATTTCAACCTTTCTTCAGGGCCATGAAGGGAGAAATACTCCGGAAATAAGCCATCTTGTAGAATTTCAATCATCTCTCCATTTCTGGCTTTCTACAGTAGAAACTCTCTCTCTCTCACTCTCTCTCTCTCTCTCTGTCTATCTCTCTGTCTCTCTGTCTCTCTGTTGAGTTGAGATATCTCCCAATAGGTGAGCTCGTTTAATCTATATTGTCAAATATACATTCTCATTTGTATATTTTCTCTGATTTCTGTTTTGCTATTGACTTAGATAAATGAGTTTCTTTGATATTTGCTATATGTATTCATTGTGGAAACTGGCATCTAGTGGGAAAAGGCTCAAACCACGAATATAAAACTTGGGGTTCCCCTTTTTTCATTAACACATAGCAATCAGGAGTTTAGCTTGAACCTTAAAATTACATCCCCTTAGACTAATAATATTTAAGGGAGCAGATATACATAATTCTAACCCAGCACCCCTTCTCTCTGAGGAGAGGAGAATGGCCAACCTCCGGTTCTAACCTCTTCTTGGCAGGAATTACAGACTCCCTTGGAGAAGGGCTGGAGAAGGATAAGTTAGAGATGTCTACTCTTGCCTCTCTGCGAGCTATGTTGAAACAAAAACATTACACATCTATGTTCCAACAAAACATGTGCAGTAAATCATTTTTAAATTTCAATACTCTGTTATAAACAGTTCATATTCTTGTTTCTAAAGCCATTTAGCAATGGCTAAATTTCCATCTTATTTTGAAACAGGCAGTCTCTTTTTATTCACCTAAATCATTCCAAATGCAAGCAAGAGAAAGGATTTTCAAGGAACCTAAAATAGTGTCCTTGGGTAATGAAGAATTGATATTACAACACACACACACACACACACACACACACACACACACCACCTTATTTTATAAATAAGGAAAATGAGGGTAAAGGAAGCAGAGACATGTTTGAGGGAACAGACATAATAAGTAGTGGAGCAGGAATTCCAACCCAGGTCTTTGAACTCCAAATCCACCCTTTTTTCCACCACAACACACTGTTTCTTGTGGGGGGGGGGGTAGGTGGACTACATAAAGGTCTCTTCAACAACCATCAATACGCTTTCTATTATTTGCAAAGTAGTTGTTGTGTTGTACTTTACACAAATTTTAGTCAGTCAGCCAATAAATATTTAGGTCTTGTGCTAAATATTGGGCAAGAAAAACAAGAGACAGTTCCTACTCTCAAGGAGCTTACAGTCAAATAAGGGACACAACATGTAAACAACTTTGTACAAACAACATAGAAAGAAGATAAACTGAAGATAATAAACAGAGGAAAGCTCAACATTTAAGACAGTAAAGGAAGAATCATATTCAGGTGAAACTCAGAGTGGGAATTTGACCTGGAAGAATATATTTACTTAATTTAACCACACTTCCAATTAGTCAAATTCAGGATAGAGTACTGGGGCAGGATATGGAACATCTTCACATGTTTGGGGTAGACATCCCCCTAACTCACCGATGGGTTTGAGGCCTGCTGGTTACCCTTACCCAGCTTCAGCTCATGTGCTAAAACAGCTTAATGAGGTGTGGCCATTACACATTGCTAGGTAAGCCCTCACACCAGAGATGCTAGTCCTCCTGAACAACCCATACATTCCAGGAAAGGTACACCAGCCTTTAAGCTAAAGCATTATGAATTGCTTTTTAAGCTACTTAATCACTTGGTTAAAATTTGATATAGTTATTCACAAAACAATTGCAATGCTTTAAACTTTATCTACTGCTAGCCAGCAGCATTTTCTGGGATATTTCTCTAGTTGCTACTGGTTAAAAACAAAAACAAAAACAAAAACAAAAAAAACTGAGACTTGCCTCAAAGGGAAAATATTTGACCACCTTAAAATTACATGAGGTAGAATTATATTAAGACCTAAAGTTTCTCCCTTGTCAAAAATAAATAAATAAATAAAATTCATGGACATTAAGTTGTTGGATATGATATCACCTTCATCTTTATGCAGAGCATGATATCCAATGATTTATGCTTGTGTTATCCCCATGCCTCCTCTCTACTCCCTTCCTCAGCCTCCAGGGTTTCCTCATATTACTTATGATAGTAACTGCCCCCAAAGTCAACTCTCCTGTCCACTGCCCAGCATAGGACAGGGTGGATACCACATTTCTCTGGGCCCTGGAGCTGTATGCTTCCTGACCTTGGGATAGTTTCTGCCCCTCCTAGCATGGAAAATAGCTCTCTTTACCTTGGGTTCACTGCTGCAGAGCAATGAATCATGTGATTCTCTTTCTTTTATTCTCCCCATTTGTATCTCTACAAATACTGTATTTCACTCAAATAGATAATAGATAGTGCAATACACTACAGACAATCCTGGGGATGGAGCCAAAAGGTGGTGAAGGATATTAAAAGCTCACTGAGGTCATCCATCTCATTAAAATCCATCACATGATGTATCAACATGGGCAGGGAAGCCAATCTAGAGCTGGCTTTTCTGACCCTTGGCTGGGAAAATGTTTTTTTATAGGTCACTGATTCCTGCCTAGCTTCAACCCTATTTTTATGTATCGGCAAAGAGTCTCTGTCTCATTGGATTACCAGGGGAGCAGGGAGTCACTTGGAACAGTTCACGCCAATATCTTAAAAAAATGGGATGAAATTAAGGAAACCCAAAATTAGATGGAATGCACTGAAACAAACTTCCTGAAAGAGATGGTCATCACAGACTGACCTTCCAAGGAAAAAGCAGTGAGAGCCATGCTGCTAGAGACATTGAAGACCACATCATTGGTCTCATTATAGAGAGAGGAAGCTGGCTTAGATAACCTGTTACTTCTTTTTCCAACTTCAATTCCCATAGCTCACATAATCACCATAGGGAGCCAAGACAAAGAGTGGAACCATGCCTTGGATTGGGCCAAGATAAACTGGGCCAATGACCTGGTTATTCTAAGTGACTTGGCTCCAGGCCCCCACCTCAGAGAACAGACTGACTTTTTGTGGTCATGAACTATGGACCCTCCTTCCCCACCACTGACTTGAATCTAATCAGAGCACAGATTGAATCCTACTACCCAACCCGGCCTCTCAAAATCAATTCCAGAGGCACAGAAGCCTCTCATATCAAGTTGAATAGCAAGATTGGAATACTTGCTTCCTAGAATTTTTTTTTTAATTAGGGCTTTAAAAAAAGAAAAGAGAAAAAAAAACTACCTTTTCCATAGACTATATACATGCTTAATTATACAGATCATAGCTTACATTTTGTTTTCTGCTCCTGTCTCTTCTTCAACATCTCTCTGATAGTCTATAGTATAGTTTTAAAACGTGGTATTACAGCTTAAGAACATTCACTAAAAATGGGGGAGGGGGAAGCAAGCAAACAGAACAGTCCCTTTGTCACCAGGAAGGAAAATTGGTCAATGCTCAGAACTAGACAGGACCGGATATTACTGTTAACGAGAGACTTAATTCCTCTTTCAGTTCTCATCAAGTAGTACTGACAAAGATCACATGTCAGCCTTCTTTGCAGAAGTGGGGGACTATCAGTGTAAAACATTGCACATGCTGTCAGACTGTTCATGGGCTAGTTAGCTTTACTAAACATTCTTTTCCCTTTTTTTCAAACTGATGGATAAGTGAGCACAGATGAAAGGATATATTTAGAAATGAAAGTGATATAAAAAGAAAAGATACCAATGAAAAGTGTAAAGATCTCATGCGCATATGGCAATGTTAGGTGCCATACAAAGACAGTCACATATGACCCTGGTTTTTTTGGGGGGGGGGAATGTGGACATGTGATTTCATTCATCTAAGGAATTTCCACTGAGGAAATTCCCTCCACTAGTGCAAACCAGCAATTCCACTGTAACTTGTAGTTTTAGAGAGTTTCCTTAGAGGCACCGAGACCTTAAATGACCTGCCTATAGTCAAACTGCTAGTTTTTGTTGGAGAAAACACTTGAACCCAAATCTCTGTGACTCCAAGCTGAGTCCTTTATCCACTATATCACTATAACCCATAGCTTAAGATTTAAAAAAAAAAGCATAGAAATTATGTAACTAAGAAATGGGGCAATTATAGGAACACAAAGGAAAAACAAAAACACACCTTATGCTAAATATAAATGTTCAGTAGGAAGTCATGTGCTCGATGGGCTGAGATGGTGGTGAAAGAGAGGAAGTCAGTACATTGTTTCTTCTCGTTGAGAAAAGACAGGGGAGAAGTCCATCAGTTTTGGAGAAGCATCAAAATCTTTGTCTCTGAGGCCATGAGGACCCACTACTTTATGTCTGAGATTCCTTCAGAATATCAACCCTGGCCTCCATAGGGGTGATTAACCTAGAGGGGTTCCTTCTTTTTCTTGTTTGCTGTTTTTTGGACACCTGGCCAAAACCTGCTTCACCATTAAAGCAGGACTGTTTAAACCTGTATGTACCATTCTGTCATTCATTAAACAAACGAACAAACAAAAACACCTTTGCATACTATAGACAGAGCCTTAGGATTACTTTGACCCCTTTTATGATTTATTATTGATTATTGTGCAAATGACATTTGTTGTAAGGGAGTCATTTACTTATTCTTTTAATAAACGTTTATTAATACCTACCGTGTTTATAAATAAATATTTATTTATGAATAAAACTTAACCACTTTGGATGGATGAATGAGACTGAATATTTAAAACGAGACCGAAATTATTGGTTAAAATGAGATTTTGAGGTAAGAGTAGAAATATAAGCTTATAGTGGATATTAACAATTTACTAAATGTCAAAATGACTTATTACACATGTTTCTTTTGACCCTAAGGATGGATAATCAAGAGCTGATACCCCACCATGTGACTACTCATGTAGTAGTAAGTGCTTTAGGAATAATATAACTAATGATGGATTATTTTTTTAAGAAAGGAGAATAAATTGCATTAAAGGTACCATTAAGAAAATTACTTTTAGTGGCTCTAAAGTACCATTTTTCTAATTTTCTTTCACTGATAGTATAATTTCAAAATCTGAGATGCTGATATTTTAAATACCTCCTATCAATGAATAAAATAAGGAAGAAGTTACATTGGGTATTTTTCTGCATTTATGATTGTTAGCAGCTCTGTGGCTTGATGGGCCTGGAGACAGGAAGACCTGAGTTCAAAACTGACCTCAGCCACTTACTAGTGACCCTAGGTAAGTCACTTAACTCCTGTCTGTTTCAGCTTCCTCAAGTATAAAATGTGGACAATAATAACAACTGTCTTGTGGGTTTTTTGTGAAGATCAAATTAAAAAAATTAAAGTACTTAGCATAATGCCTGGAACATAGTAAACACTTAATAAATGCTTGCTCTCTTATTTCTATATCTTTTCCACTTGATTAGGCCTATTTTTGTTATATATTAAGGCATTCTATTCTACAAAGGTCAATATTCAGTCAATGAGACAGTACCTTTTGTCTAGTTTAATTAAAGTATCAAATGAATAGTAGGATATTATCCCCTATGAAAGGAACAGAGAGGTCATTAACTATGATCCTTTGTTTGGAGGAAGCAAAGAAGAAAAGCATTTATTAAGCACCTGCTATGTGCCAGACATCTTCCTGAGTTCAAATCTGATCTTAGACTCTTACTAAATGTGTGATACTGAGCAAGTAACCTTGTTTACCTCAATTTCTCATCTGTAAAATGAGCTGGAGAAGACAATGGCAAACCACTCCAGTATCTTTGCCAAGAAAACCCCAAAAAGGATCACAAAGAGTCAGATACAACTGAAAACCCAACAACAACAACAACGTATGCCAGGAGCTAAGTGGCGTAGTGGATAGAGTGGCTGGCCTAGAGTCAGGAAGACTCATATTTCTGAGTTCCAAACTATCCTCAGACACTTCCTAGCTGTGTGACCCTGGCCAAGTCACTTAACCCCGTCTGCCTCAGTTTCCTCATCTGTAAAATGAGCTGGAGATGGAAATGGCAAACCACTCCAGTATCTTTGGCAAGAAAACCCCAAACGAGTCACAAAAAATTATATACAACTGAAATGACTGAACAACAAAAATGTGTCAGGCACTGTCCTAAACACTTTACAAATAGTATCTCATTTGATAGATGAAGAAATTGTGGACCACAGAGAAAAGTGATACCCTGTCCCTGTCATTTTACCAGTGGTCAGATAGCTAGTTAGTGAAAAAAGCCAGGAAGAGAAGCCAGGTTTTCTGATTTCCTGCCCAGATGCCCCATAGCTTATAATATTCACCTGGCAGTTTTAAGTATGTTCCAGCCTATAGGCATGTCTCCTTGCAGTATTCATAAATCTGTCTTGCATAACCAAAGGTAGAACCTTAACACTTCTCTCAATTTTTGGAAAAAAAACAGAAAGACATAGGAAGAAATGAATCTTCTGAGTCAAGTTTGCAGAGCATATTTCATTTACCAAGGGGACAGACCTCAGGGGTCTAGTGTTGGTACTAAGAGTATAGTGATAATGGTAGTGGGGGAAGTAAAGACACAGGCCCTAGTCAAAGGCCTTTTTCCACCATGATGCCAATGCCATCTCTTCTCTGCAAGGCTCATGGCAGCATTTTGTGAATTTCATCAGTACCATTTATGCTACTATTCTGAAAAACCATATGGAATTATGCAAACAAAGTTGCCAGGCTATCAATACCCTTTGACTCAACTATCAGATCCATCATTGAGCATATACGCCCCAAAGAGATAAAAATAAATAAATAACAGAAACGTAAGGCTCCTTATCTTCTACCCACATTTCTTACTTCTGTTTCTTGTCTATCACTGACCTTTTGAAAGTGGCCCCTCACTTTTTTGTAGTTTCCCTAACAATCGTTGTCTTCCTGATTGGACTCAACAGTCACCTCCTCCAGGAAACCTACCCTGATAAGCCCCAATTTGTTCAACCTCAAATCAATTCAATAACTTTTACTGAGCTTCTACTGCGTGCAGAGAACCATGCTGCCAGCAAAGGGGGAGATGCCAGTTCTAGATATTTTAGTTCCTACAGCCCTTGAAGGTCATGCTTTTCTTTGGCTCTTGAATATTTTAAACTAAGCAATGGAAAGAAATGTTGGTCAGGTTTACCTTGATTATAGCACCAGAATAAAAAGCAAAAACAAACAAACAACAAAAAAAACCTCCCCCCCAAAAAAAAACCAGGAGAAATACTCTATATAGAAGAAGCTGCTATATAAATAAAAATGAAAGTAATATATAATCCGGGAAAGAAAATAAACAACAAAAACCCCAGAATTTTCTATGCAAATGAGCCAAGTTCTTACATGTTTTGTTTTTGAAAAATTAAAGTTCTGAGGCTCCAGCAATGATGTCACCTTGCTCAACATTCTGTTTCTTGCCAACGCTGCTCTTGCAGAGACTGGCACTGTTTCAAGGACACCCAAATGCTGAAGGGGAGCTCATATTGATTTCCATCTCTTTATATTTTACACCTCTAAATCTTCATAAAAATTTACTTAATTGAATTTCTCATTGTAGAATGGAAAAACAATTTAATTATCCAACTGTCCTCAGGTATAAATTCCAACCACCCTTTCCCCTAATACAAAATAAACTTCTTGAAGGCAAGAACTGTTTTATTTTTGCCTTTGTATAACTAATGTGAATAATAGTAGGTACTTATAAATGTTTATTAAATGAATGAATGGCTCCCTTCCAACAGAAGTAGTTTGTATAATATCTACTCTACACTTATGCTCCTACTCTCTTCTATAAATCTCATTTATGATAACTCATAAAGACTTTGTCTATAGAGTGTTAAGATTCCAACTGGGAAACACAGTGGACAGAGAGCACCAGGCTTGTATTCAGAAAAATCTGAGTTAAAATCCAGCCTTAGATACTTACTAGCTGTGTGACACTGGACAATTTGCTTATAATCTTTTTTTTGGTCTCAGTTTTCTCATCTGTAAAATGGGGATAATAATGACACCTACTTCCCAGGGTTTTTTTGAGAATCAAGGGAGACAATAATCATAAAGCACTTAGCACAATACCTGGTTCATAGTAAGCACTAAATAAATACTAGTTATCATTCTTATTATTATTGACAGCACATTGGTACATACAGACTTGAACAGTCCTACTTTGATTGTGAAGTTGGTTTTAACTGGGTAAGATTGACTGGACAAGATTTTGGCTTAAGAAGGCCATGGAGAACGTTAAGCACTCTACACAGAACATTTCAGAAGTGGGAAAAATAGTGATGGTGTTGATTTGGTGGTTAGAATCACTATGATGACTCCAACTTGCGGGATTAAATCCCTTTGCTACTTAATTAGTTTCATTAATATTGAAGAACTGCATGTACTAATTTCATAGGCGTTTCTTCCTGTTGCTTAAACCTGGTTTGCCTAAAACTTTGGCCAGATGGAATTTTTTTTTCAGGGCCCAAAGGAAGAGAAAGATAGGGAATATAAAAGTGACCAGGAAAGTACAAAGAAGTAGGAAGGAAAGGGAGATAGGGAGCCTTGAAAAAATAATTACTGACCTTAACCTGACTTAACCCCTAATCCATGTGATGAATCAAACATTCTGCCCATTTTCGTTTTCCCCCATTCCTTGTTCCTGAACCCTTGCCCCAGAAAGTTTTTATATGGGTTGAAAACCTAGGATTTTAAAACTGCTGAGATAAAACTCCCTAGGTATACTTAAAGAATTGATTTGTGCTAATGGGTCTCACCTAAATCACAGCATTTTAAAACTGGAAGGATTGTGAAAGATCCTGTAGCAAATTGTGGTACATGAATGTCATGGAATGTTTCTGTGATAGAAGAACTCATGACTATGATGTCCAGAGAAGCATGGAAAGATTTACAAGAACTGATGCAAAATTAAGTAAAGTAGAGTCCAGAAAACAATAGACAATGAATACAACAATGCAAATGGAAGGAATAACTACCACAGAACAAGTGAAAAAAGAATTTTGCATCATTACAAAAATTGAGCTTTCTCCCAAAAGAAGAGATAGGAGAAGACTCCTATCCTCATCGCTTTACTGAGGTGTGTACGTATACCTGCACCTGCACATCTCTGTGTGTGTGTATGTGTGTGTATGTGTGTGTTTGTGAGAGAGAGAAAGAGAGAGTGTGTGTCATAGGTACATAGGTGTGAAAAATAGCATATATTGTCACATATTTTTCAATGTATTGACCAGTTTTCCTGCCTTTTTTCTTTTTAAAAATGCTTCATTATTTAGAACAGCTTTCTGGGAGGACAGAGAAGAGAAATACGGGGGGAAAGTGTAAAGACAAAAAGCTATCAATAACATTTTGTTTTTTAATAAGAATTATTTCATCCAACTCCATCATTTTAAGACAGGGAATGGAGAACTAGACTTTGTTCCTTTCCCTAGGCCACATGAGTAGCTACTGGCAAAGCTAGCATTAGCCTCCAGGCCTTCTTACTCCTAATCTAGTTTTACAGTTAGAGGGCCCTAAGCCCATAAATGAACATAATGGAATATTTCTGTGGCTTAAAAAGCACTGAATGTGAGAAATTCAGAGGAATGTAGAAAGATTTGTAAGAACTAACATAGTTATGTAGAACCAAGAGAACATTATATACAAGTAAGTAATAAGTGAATGTAAACATCACCAGAATCAGTTAAACTATGTTTATTTTTAATGCTGTTTTGGTCCTAGAGAAATGACAATGAAATACACTTTCCGACTTTCATTTAAGAGATAGGATATTACAGAGGTGAAGTGTAGTATGCACTATTAGACACAACCAATGTGCTTATTGAGTTTATTTAAATGTTTTTTCTTTATTACAAAGGAATTTTTAGTTTTGCAGGGTATCAAAAAATTATGGTAATATAAATAAAGGTGTCATGAAATTTAAAAAAATAAAAATTATTTTGGTCTATGAATCCATTGGCTTTTATAAATATCCTGATGTGAATCAGTAGTCCTTATGCTAAGCAAACTTAAATTGGGCAGCCATTTTTGAAAATAAAGAAAGCACATGCACATGCATTTAGAAATTAATTCCTTGGCACTAGCTATCTTTCTTTCTCTTTTTTTTCACTTTTGGTAAGAAAAAAGCTTTTCCCCCATTTAAATTGATCCCATTTAGCAGCCTTGGGATAAATGTCATGAGCTCTAGAGACCAAAGTCAGATGGACATATGATATTTGGTTTGACATTTCCATGATGAGTTTCACCAACTAGCTCCTTCTCACCACCTCCTGATCTTCACATGACTCATGCTTAAACTTCTCCAGGACATATTGCATTTTCTTTCCCAGCTGAGATACAAATGCCATTGAATGGAAAGAAGTCTTAAATAAAATGCAGCCTCATTGGAGGAAAAAGTATCTAGGGTTGGGTGAGAGCTGTTGAAAGGGAAGGGACAACTATGGTAACAGAAGACCAAGTATCTCCCTTTTGAAAGGACAACATTTATAATCATGTCGAAACTGGTCATTTGATCACAGTCCAATCACTACTCCCAATGTAACATAGATTCATGAGCATAAGCCTTCATATGTGAGTGTGAAAAACTGGCTAGAGAAATGAAACTTTCTCCATTTGACCTTTAAAAAAAAACCTGTGGCTTTGTTAGAAACCATTATATGGCCTGAAAGTAAAATGAATAATCCAGTGCCCTGGCATCAGACTATCAGGATTCTAATTCTGATACTAACTAGCAATGCTGGTTGAGTTGTTTCAATTATGTCTGACTTTCCATGACCCCATTTGGGGCTTTCTTGGCAAAGATACTGTTGAGGATCACATAGTTTGTCAGTGTCTGAGGCTGGATTTGAACTCAGGTCTTCCTGACTCTAGGGCCCATGCTCTATCCACTGTGCCACCTAGCCGCCCTAATTAGCCATGCAACCTTAGGCAAGTTTTCTGGTCCTCAGCTTCCTTATCTGTCAATTGAAGATAATAATGTCAGGCAGATTACTACTACTACTCGTAGTAGTGGTAGTAGCTGTTGTTGTTGTTGTTGTTGTTATTGTAGCAGTTAGTAATAGTGTAATAGTAACTAAACTTTATATAATGTTTACTATGTGCCAGAAACTGTGCTAAGCACTTTACAATTATTATCTCATCTGACCCAATAGAAAGATTGCCCTTGGAATCAGGAGAGCTAGGTTTAAGGTCTGGTTCTGCTACTTGATAGTTGTGTGGTGATGGGTAGCTCACTTAATTCCTCTCAACATCAGTTTCCCCATTGGTAAGATACTTGCTCTACTTACCTCATAGGACTGTGAAGACTAAATGAAATAATGCATGCAAAAGTACTTCATAAAACTGTAATATATCAAATAAAGGCAAGGTCGTTGGCACAGTGCAGGAGCTGTTTTGTTTGTATCTTTGTAACCCTTGCTGAGTGCCTTATTGGTAGTTGGTGCTTAATAAATGCTTATGGCATTAACCTAAATCACCATTATCACTGTTATTATCCTTCCTATCCCCCCTATTTCATAGAGCTGTTCTGGGAAGAAAAAAAATGAGATTGTAGATGTGAAAAGCTAAAAGTGCATATAATTCAATACATAATGTTATCATTAGTTAATCATATTACTAATGATTCAATGTTATTAATGATTAATTAATTAATTAAATTACCAATTGCTATTTGAGTTTCATTGATAATTTAAATAATGATGATTAACATAATAATATTGTTTCTATCATATGAGAAGCATGAGATAGTAGTATAATGTAAAGAGAGCTAGTCTCACGGCTTCCAGTCCTATCTCTGACACTGACTGGCTATATGACCTATGGAAAGTCACTTAATCTCTCAGGACTCCCAAATGATGTAGAACAGCGGCTAATACACATTAGTAGAGTGAATTTCCTAACTAGGAGTTCCCTATACCAATGAAATAACAGATCTGGATAAAATTATAATTAATGTCTTAGTGAGAGAGAACCTTAGACTTGGTATCAAGAGAGACCTCAGATTGTATCCTTCCTTCAACTCTAATTAGGTATGTGATCCTGGACAGATCACTTAACTTCATTGAGCCTCAGTTTCCCTATCTGGAAGATGGCTATAAATGCTTCTAACAGGGTTTTCCAGATCAAATCAGATAAAGTATTTGCTTTTTAAGCCTCAAAGTACAACGCTGATGCCAGCCTTCATTATTGTTGTTCTAAAGTTAAGGAGGAAATTGGGATGGAAAAGGGGGAATGGTGGCACATTTAATGAGGGGACAAGACACAACAAGCATGATTTGTGTTGGAAATAATTTAGCATAAAATGTTGATCCCCTCCCAGAGTGCTGAGTAATTACAAGGAACTTTGCAGTGTCTTGTGGTGCTCATTACAGTTATCAGCTTCCTGCCCAGCTATTTCTTGGTCTGGATTAGTGGAATAAGCATCAGATGCAACATCAATCGATTAAATAATCAATTTAGCAATGACACCATATTTCAGTTTTCAAATGTGTCCTAAAAGTGATCTGCAGAGAGAAAAATTTTGTTCAAGGGAGATGATCTCATTTATGACTAAGACAAAAAACCTGAGCAGTTGATCAGCCAAAATCTGTTCTCTGTTTTGCGTGTCGAATGGCCTTTATTGGGTTGGAGAGCAATTGCTCTCCAGTTGAAATTGAGACTTCTGAGCTCAATTCAGATGTATGTGAAAGAATATGCCAAATACCACCTGTAGCCAAGAACTCCCACACTTTTAATAGTTGGACTGTACTTCTGATTATATGCAAACAATGGGCTTTGGACAACTTTCAAGACCAAGGCTTTGCTAAACTAGAGTCACTAAAATAAAAACAGACATTAGGACAAATGGCAAAAATGCCCAAAGATTAGCTTCCAGGAAACATACTCAGGCTGGCAAATAGTGTTTAGTGGGTCTGGTAAATGGAATAAAACCATCCTCTTAGTTTATCACTTATCCAAATACCAATGGTGCCAAAATTTAAAATAGTTCTCCAATTTTGCATATTTCTTATACAAAAGAGAAAGAGCCATGTTTTGCATTTTTAAGAAGTTCAATATAAGTAAAAATAGTCTACATTTGGGCAATGAATACAGATTTCCTGGGTGCTTGTTTCTCCCAGGAGATCAGTTTGACTGACTGAGTAGGGGCATGAGAAAAGAAGTAGAAGTTATTGCACTGGATCATCTAGGCATGGTAGGGAATAGATCATCCTAGATAGTATCCTTTGCCTTTCAGCCTGTTATTCTATACAAGACTCAAGAGTTTGCCTGTCATTACTAAGGGCTAAAATGTGGAGAGATTAAGGGTTTTTGCCTAGCTATGAATTTTCATGTTATTCTTCACCATTTAGCAAATTCAATATAATTTAACAAGGATTTGGATGCCAGTTATGTATCATGTACTGTGCCAGGTGCTAAAGATACAAAGATAAAAAAGAAACATTTCCTGCCTTCAAGGAGTTTGAATCCAAATCTTAGGCATAAAAGGGGAGCTTTTGAGTTGGGGTCAAATGTTGATTTTATTACCTCCAGAGAAATGCCTAAACATTATTTTCTTAAACAATAACAACCTTAG
Organism: Vombatus ursinus; assembly: GCF_900497805.2. Lineage (NCBI taxonomy): Eukaryota > Metazoa > Chordata > Mammalia > Diprotodontia > Vombatidae > Vombatus > Vombatus ursinus. Next base: position 15,250,008 of record NW_020948910.1, on the reverse strand, counting down.
ACAACAAACAAACCACACTTTATTGATGTCTTTTGTCTTAACATCATAATCATTTCAACTCTGCTCTTAATTCCTCCTTGGCTTTCCACCCTCTTCCTGAATGAGGATAGAAGTTACTACATTAGTTCTGTGGCCACACAGAGGAGGCTTAAGAAAGGGGCAATGTCTGATGAGAAATCATTTAAAGAGAAAGATGGGGGGGGGAGGCAGCAGAGGAGAGAGATTTTGGAATATGAACACCTGGACTATGTTTTTTGAAATCCATTCTGGTTTGCATATCAAATAAAAAAAATAAGACTTTGTCTGAGGAGATCTTATCTGGGAGGAGATGCCCATACTAGATGCAATGATGTATTTATTCCTTTTTATTTTTACATCCAAAATTTAAGAGGAATAGTCAGTTATGTCTTCATAAATTACCTCAGTGCAAATGCTACAGAGACAGGATGAGGTAGTACAGTTTTCTCAAGTATATAGGGCCATTATGAATGAAGAATCTGATTATATAAATCCACACACAATACCTGAAACTAATGAGACAAGAGCTGCACTCCCCAAAGAAGCAGAGCTAAGGGGAAAGTGGCAAACAGCTCTCTGAGAGTCCAAGAGAGTTTGGGGATTATCCCAGAAGTATCTTCTGATGTTGAGTGGTATGAATAGTCTCTAGGGATGAGTATTTTACTGAAAGCATCTGATACTTCCATAAAGCTCCCAATGGCCACATGTGGATTATTACAATAGCTCCCACTAGCCTCTTGTCATCACCCTAAATAGCTTTCTCTTATTAAGCTTTCTAAAATTTTCCCTTTCCAATTAGAACATTAATGCATTGTTGATGTAGTTGTGAACTGATCCAACCATTTTGGAGAGCAATTTGGAACTATGCCCAAAGGGCTATAAAAACATGCATGCCCTCTGATCCAGCAATAGCACTTCTAGTGCTGTATCCCAAAGAGACCAAAAAATGGGAAAAGGATCCACATGTACAAAAATATTTATAGCAGCTCTTTCTGTGGTGGCAAAGAATTAGAAATTGAGGGGATGCTCATCAATTGGGGAATGACTGAACAAGTTGTGGCATATGAATGTAATGGAATACTATTGTGCCAAAAGAAATGATGAGTAAATGGACCTCAGAAAAACCTAGAAAGACTTGTATGAACTGATGCTGAGTAAAGTGAGCAGAACCAGGAGAACATTGTACACAGTAACAGCCACAATGTGTGATGACTAACTTTGACAGTCTCATCTCCTCTGAGCAATGCAAGGATCCAAGACAACTCCAAAGGACTCATGATGGAAAATGCTGTCCACATCCAGAAAAAAGAACTATGGAGTATGAATGCAGATTGAAGCACATTATTTGATCTTTTTTTTCTTTTTGTTTGTTTCTTCTTTCTTATGGTTCCTCCTATTGGTTCTAATTTTTCTTTACAACATGACTAACATGAAAATATATTTAAATAAATAAATAAAATCCTTTTTTTCATTCTGTCATTTCCATGTTCAACCATCTTGAATGGTTTTTCATTGCTTTCAGAATTAAATTTAATTCATTTTAATTATGCAAAAATTCATTAAATACCTATTATCTATTAGACACCATACAATGAATTGGGCATACAAAGATAAAAATAAAATAATGCTTGTTTTCAAGGAGCTTACATTCTCTTGGGAAAAGCAATATGTAGACAGAGAAGTAAATACAAAATATATGTGAATTAAATATAAGTTGTTGATCTTCCAATGATTGATTGTAGAGCACTTGTAACTAGAAGGATAAAGAAAGGCCTTTTGTAACAGGTGGTATTTGAACCGTGATCTCTGAAGGGATCTAGGGTTTCAAAGATGTGGACATGAGGAGGGAGAGCATTCCAGAAACAGAAAACAGTGGTACAGAGGCTAAAACTCAAATATCATGCATGAAGAAGATAGCAAATAGGTTGAGATGACTGGAACATTAAGTTCATGTTGGAGAGTAATGCAAACAATACAAAATCTGATTAGGAAGATAAGTTGGAGCCATATGGACTTTAACGCCAAATAGTGGCATTCGTATTTTATCCTAGACCCAATAAGGAACCACTGAACCTCGTTAGCAGGGACTTGACATCGTCAGACCTGTGCTTTAGGAATATCAATTTAATAGCTGGGTGAAGGATGGCCTGAAGAGGGGAGAGACTTGAGGCCTGGAGAACAATTAGGAATCTATTGGGAACAATCTAGTTGAGAGGTCATGGGAGAATGAAGTAGGATGGCGGCTATGTGATGAGAGAGAAGCGAAAGAAGTTGAGAGATGCTTTCGAGTTAGGATCAAGAGGACTTTACAATTGCTTGAATGGGGAAGATGAGGGAAAGGAGTAGAGAATCCAAAGCTGGGAACCTTCATGACTAGCCAGGTAGAATGCTTGTCAACTGTGAAGATGACAAAACTTGGAGGAATTGCTAATGCATTGGAGAACAGAATATGGATCCAATAGATCTCAACAGAAAAAAAAAACCAGGTTGGATGAAATAAGAAATTTAATGAAGATAAATGTTAGATCCCATATTTTCATTTTTAAAAATCACCTTCGGAAATGCAAAATGACAAAGGGAAGCGTGGCTGGTGAACAGCTCTGATAAAGATCTGGGTTGTAGAGTAGTGATAGAATGGAACCTACCAAGATGGGCATGGATAGAATGCAGGCCTTGCAGAGGGCACAGCTAGAATTGTAGATAGGCAGGAAATGATGCCTGAGAAGTCCAGTTATGTAAGCAAGGTATTTGACTCTTGGTTAACCCTTGGGTCTGAGAACAAGGATCCTGGATAAGAAATCAGTAAAACCACCAGCCATTGTGATCCCTCAAGGTGCTTCTTGAGACCAGGAGATATTTCACTTTGTATCCCAGGTGCTTTAGAGGCAACATGGAGTAGTGGAGAGAGACAGAAAGTTGGTTGGAATCATTTGAGTCCTGACTCTGACAACTATTAACTGTGGAACCCTGAGTAAGAGATTTATTCTCTCAGAGTTCTGAGGCAACTCTCTAAGACTCTCAGTTGCAAAGAAGGCCCTGGCTTGTGTTTGGGAGTTCCCTATATAAATGAGATCACAGGTCTACTATCAATCTCCAGGAACTGGCTTAGTAAGTAATCCTAAGCCCCAGGAGGGTGCCATCATGTACTCCATCCCATTCATGTGTTGTGTCCTCCTTTGCTCTGTGCTTTCTCAAAATACTTAGTGTCAAGAGAAGGCATGCATTGAGGAATCTCAAAATGCTTTAAGGTGAGCTGTTCTGAGTGTGAGGTTAGCTCCAACACTGGAGAGATAGACTCAAGAGACATGGATTCTGGACGCAACCTTGCTACCCACCATCAACACATGCTGCACAGCTCACCATATAAGGAGAAAAGAAGCTTCAGTTAAGATGTGTTTATCTCTTCTCTCTCAGTAGAAACCTCAATGATGAGGAATCTTTTCTCACTTTTTCAAAATGGTCTATATGGCCAAAGTTTGTTGTAAAAAATATTCATGATCTAATATAAAGTTTGGTAGCATAAAGATTCAGGCTACTTCAGCTCCTGGAAATCCTAGGCATAGCTCTGAATGGAGAGTGGAAGAACTAGGTGAATGGAGAGTAGGGAATGGGTCGGGGAGTCCTGAGTATTTTGTTTCAGATGGTACTTAGTTGTCATCCATCTGCCTTCAGTGGAGAGAATAAAACTCATTAGAATCCTTTCAATTCCATTGTCACGAATAATTCTGTCATCATCAGTCTGGGTCCTGATGGCTTTTCCAGCAGTAACATTTTCCCTTTAGACTTGGACACTTTCCATTTTGCTTTTCTAAATAATCCAGTAAAGTTCTTACCATCTAAAAGGAACTGAGTTGCTTATCTGCCACTTTTTATTTCCTCAGCAATTATGTCACACTTTTGAGGCTATTTAAAGTCACTCCCAGAATTAAGTAAAGGAAATTCCAATAGTTCATCCACAACAGGTAATTATTGGGTGCATAGCATGTCCTAGGCACTTGCTTGTCCTCACAACTCCTTATTAATGAAGCTTAGTCACCAGCTGGGAACTCAGAAAGTGAATTTCACTGTAGGTTTTAAAAGCATTAAGCCATTTACATTTTATCAAACAAATATTATTCATGCTTTAATTCCTTGGAAAGGAGATTTGGAAAATGAGGTTAAGATGCAAAGCTGCAATGTACCAAGTTTAACAATTACTTAATCCATCTGGGAAGCTTCTGACCTCACGTTGAACATTCTTCAAGTTATTTCCAACTCTGTTGAACGTTGAGTGACTGGCTTCTTCTCTATTTAAACACACACACACACACACACACACACAACAAAGTTCAGATATGTTCAAGATCAGATTTATTTAATAATTAATCATACTATATCAGAAACTAAGGTGGGGTGAACTTTTATTTTCCCCTTCAAAGGTTACTCATGACTCAAGGGCCAAAGTCATAAAGACTAATGTATTTAGTTGTGTTTTTCATAAGAGAAGTACAAAATGTTCTGAGATGTTTTCAAAAATAAGAACAGAGAACATCACACTTATTCAATAAATACAACTAATAAAAACTACATTTCACTTTTATGTTATAGCCAGTTGGGAGGGAGGCAGACAGGCATGGGAAGGAAGAAGGAGAAGAGAACCAGAGATAGAACCTTAAACATGTGCCAAAATCTTAAGAGACAAAGATCTTTAATACCTCACTTTGTGTGTGTGTGTGAGGATGGTGGTAGCTTTTACAAGAAGGGTCAATGTTGCTAGAGTTTGTTATAAAGTATTCATAATCTTACAGAAAGTTGGAAGCACAAGCATTCCAGAATTTCTGTTTTTGTCATTTTCAAAAGAAAAAAAAACCTAGAAGGTGAAAAGTGTTATGGTTTGTTTTACTAAGAAAAAGATCCATTGTTCATAGAGTACGTACCCCATTTGATAGCCTTTTAGAAGAGTGCACCTAAAATCTTTTCAAGCTATATTTATGTATATAAATGGAGCTACATTCAAACTACATTTACATTGTCAAAATCCTGAGCATAAAATTACCTTTTGATGCTTTATTTTGGGCATTATTTGACCAAGGCTCAGAATTTTTCCACTCCTTAAGGACTGTATCTAATTTTTTTTTTTTTTACTAAGAAACACTTGACAACTGGTCAAGTTGTGTTAAAATGAATATTTGTATCCTTTCCTTTTCCATTCTCCCCAGTAAAAAAAAAAAGAATTGCAACAATAATCTAAAATCTCAGCAAATGTTACTTTCCAAGCAGCACTCAATACAACCATCTCTGGGAGGAGGTGGAAATCTGGGTAACTCACTTGAAGCCTAATCTAACAAACAATTCTGACTGTGCTACTCTATCGCTCAAGAAGCTCCCTACTGCCTTTCTCTTTGAGAGCAGAGACTGTCTTTGCCTTTCTTTGTATCTCCAGTGCTTAGTACAAAGCCTGACATGATAGTAGAGGCTTCTTTTTGTTGTTGTTCAGTCTTTTCAGTCATGTCTGACTCTGCGTGGGCCCCATTTGAGGTTTTGTTGTCAAAGATATTGGAGTGGTTCTGCAGCTCATTTGACAGATGAGGAAACTGAGACAAACAGGGTTAAGTGATTTGTCCAGGGTCACACAGCTAGGAAGTGTCTGAGGCTGGATTTTAACTCAGGATGAATCTTCCTGACTGTAGGACCAGCACAATATCCACTTCACCGCTAGCTACCTGTTAAGTAGAGGCTTAATAAATGCTTATTGACTGATAGATAAAATACAAGTTACTCTGTTTGGAATTTAAATCTCTTCACAGTCTATTTCCAATCTATCTTTACAGCCTTTCACAATCTAGCATTAGTTTACCTTTCTGAGATTCCCTTAAATTATTCCCCCTTCATGCACTTCTAGTCAAACTCACCCACTGGCTGTTCTCCACTTGTCTTCTTTTTCTTTGTGTTTGCCCAAGCCCTTCCTCCTCTCCTGCCTTTTAAGAGGTCTTTCCTAATTGTCTCAGGAGTTAGTCTCTCAGCTCCCCAAATTAGCTTCTACTTCTTTTGTATATATCTTGTATTTCTCTGTGAACACACTGCGTTTCCCTGGTAGAATGTAAATTCCTGGGGGCAAAGACCATATCATTGTTGTATTTCTATTCCCAACACTGAGAACAGTGATTGCCCAGTAGCAGACACTTAATAAAAGGTTGTTGATTGATTTGGAAAAAAAAATATTGCTCTACATTTCATTACAAATTATTAGAAGAATAGCTAACATTTTGCCAGAACAGCTAGGTGGCTCAATGAATAGGCTGATCCTGGAGTCAGGAAGACTAAAGTTCAAATCCAGCCACGTTTACTAGCTGTCTGACTTAAGGCAAGTCTCTCAAAACTACCTTCCTCTCAGTTTCCTCAACTGTAAAATAGAGATAATAAGAGCATCTACTTCATATCATCATGAGGAACAAATGAGATAGTATTTGTAAAGTGCTTAGCACAATGCCTGGCACATCTTAGGTGTTATATAAATCTCTTCCCTTCGAGTTTTAAGGTTTACCAAGTTCAGTATATTATATCCTTTGATCTTCATGACAACCCTATGAGGTAGATCTTATTATCACCATTTTACAGATGAAGAAACTGAGGCTGAAATAAGTTAATTGACTTGACTAGAGGAAAGCAGCTAATAAATATCTGAGGTCCAATTCAAGCCCAGGTCTTTCTGACTCCAAGTCTAGCATATTAACAGCTATGGTAAACTCATTCCCTACATATCAGACTTGTACTTAAGCCACTATCTAAACCAAAAATTTTAAAACATTGGCAAGTGATTTTGCATAGAATTTCTTTCAATTTATAAATAAAGATGTTAAGCTTTTGGGGGGAGCATTGGACACCACATTTCTGTTAAAAATTTCAATATTGATATTAAATAACTAACACCTCTGTTCTTCTAGCTCCTAAGAAGTGAACCATAGCTAACTATAATGAGTCCAGGTGCCTTCAAGTACTTAAAAAATAATGATTCAATCTCTCTACTGGTATAAATTACAGCCCCTTCATACTTTAGTAGAGTCTTCTGAGTTGTGGCCAAAATTAGTTAATATTCTGGGGTCAGTTTTTGCTAATGAGACTCTCTTAATTTAGCCAGGCTTACTTTCCTTATAATTTGAGCTCTTGGGACAAACTTAGTTATTGGTGAAGGGAAGGGATGAGTGAGAGGTTGGTTAAGAGAACTTGTATTTCTGGACACACAAGACCCCCATAGCAGAAAAAGTTCCTGGACCATTGTTACCCTATTCCCCCTCAGGGAGGAGATAGGGCAGGACCTGAGAGGGGAAGGGCTTACTGTGCAGCTGTTGGAGAGAAGAAACAGACCTTTTGGTTGCTGCCTATTTTAACTAATTATTCTTGTTACCTAGGTGTTAAGCACAGTTGTTTTTACCGGGAAGAAGGAGTAAGGTCAGTTAGTACTCTACATTTCCATGCCCTGGGGTAAAGTCCTACAATACCTAGTTATTGCTCTGTTCCTCAATTAAGAGCTATAAACTTTTTTTTTAAGTTGTGTAGCACCTGCCAAAGCATGAGCTCCATTTTTTTTTCACTTTTTTTTTACTTTTCAGACCCAAAGACCATTTAATACCATAAACTCTACTTGAGTAGTTTAGCAAAAATAGAATCATATCTTGAGATCTGGGGTCCTTAACCTTTCTTATGTCATGGACTTCTTTGGCTATCTGGTGAAGTTTATGGACCCTTTCTCAAAATCATGCTTCTTTAAACAGCTTAAAATTAAAGTAAATATTAGAGTCCAGTTAGAGGCTAGTGAATACAAAAAATGCGTATATATACATATTTTTTTCCTCATACAAGTTCATAGACCCTTTTGAAATTTATCTAAGGATCATTTCCATTTTCAGGGACCTAGAAAGAGCCTGTACTCCCCTCTTTTTACAGATGAGGAAACAGAGGCAAAGGACAATTAAATGATTTTCCCAAGGTCACACAGGTATAGTAAGTATCACAAGCAGGAGTTGAATCCAGGTATTTCTTTTGCCTGGAGAGGCCATACTTCTCCCACTGTGCAATATTGGTACAACCTTCAAGAACCCAGGGTCACCTTACCAGGATGAGATATCAGAGTGAAGAATTGATGCTTTCAAAGAATTATTGCAATCTAGAAAATTGCACAATTTGTTCTTAACCTTGATTAGGATTAAAGAAATATATTTGAAAGATTTTAGAATTCTGATTGATTCAATGATTAAACCTCAAGTCAGAGGACTGAAGCTGTATCATCTTGCTGTCCATCTCCTACCTGAGAGATGATGGATCTCTAGGATAGGACATGAATTTTTGGACAAGTCTAATGTGGGCATTTGCCTTGCTGGATTATATGTATTTGTTGTGAGTTTTTTTTTTCTTTTTAATATTCAGTTGGGTAGTGGAAGTGAGGAGAGATAACAGGTGCATGTAAAATATGTTTTTCAATATTAAAGCAAGATGAATTTACTTTATTGGCTTAAATTTAAATTAAACCTGACTCTGCAATCACATCCTTCACTGGTTTCCTAGTTAATGCCACCTAAGTACATTAAAAGTGTTTTTGAAGTCTTGGTCTCTGTCCTTTTTTCCTTTTCCTGGGTAAGACCTTGGAAGTTTGGATTCAATCCTCTCAGCCAGATTTGCCCTTTCTTCTGGCTTTTCTGCATTTTTAATGGAATTTTTTTGTTGTGGAATGTTAATTAATGTGGACTTGCTCTCTTGTTATGGCATCATTCCCCCTAAGAATAAGGGATAAAAGCAATGACATGGTTAGTTAGTTCTGCAGAACAATAGAAACTAGGAATTAAAAACCAGAGCAGGGAAGGAAGAAAGTGAGAGAAGAAGGAAAGAGAAAATAAGAATAGAAATCACACAAGATTCTGTTCTTCTTAGCTGTGAGATGGGGAGTTACCACAGACAATGGCTGAGCCCCTTCACAGTAAGTACCCATCACTGTCATGTGTACTAGAAAGGTTGCTCTGGGGTAGCAGTCACAACTTCCAGGGTCTTCCCTAGGCCCCATAGCAGCTTCTGTGACTCATCTCTTTGGCATTGCACTCATGGCTGGTGGCCCAGATTTTTGTCAGCATAGAACCTAACACTTAGTAGAGACTTAGTGAATGCTTATTGATTGATTTCTTTTTCAAAGTCTAAGGAAGGTGATGTAGATTTATCCAATGAGACCTTGGCTTGTAAAGCCCTGTAAAGCAACTCTCCCCCTCTCCCCATCTCCAATATATTTCCTATCCCTGCTGCGTATCAACCAAGGCCATTATAAAACTATACTATAGGCAACTCTTTAATAATATGGATTTAATTATCTTTTCAATGCAGCTGATTCTCACATCTATTTATCTAGCCTTAGCCTCTCTCTTGACCCCTAGTCTTGGATTTCCAACTCTCTCTTGGACATCTCAAACTGGATGTCCCATAGACATTTTAAAATCAAAATGTTCAAAACTGAAATCTATCTTTTTCCCGAAACTGTCTTCTCTTCTGAATTTCACAATTACTATGCAGGGAACCACTATCATCCCAGTCACCCAAATTTGAAACCTAGGTGTCATCTTTGACTCCTTACTCTCTCTTGCTACCCCCCCCAAATCTAATCTATTGTCAAGTCCTGTCAATTCTACCTTCTCAGCATCTGTCATCAATGTCTGCTTCTCTCCTTTCCCACTGCCACTACCCTGTTGTAGGCTCTTACCTTACTTCTGGACTACTGTAATAGCCTTCTGGTTACTCTCCTTGCCTCCAGTTTCTCACCACTCCAGTGCCCCGTAATACTAGTGCCTTTCCTCTGATATTACTTTCCATCTACCTTGTATATATAGTGTGTGTACATAGCTGTTTGCACTTTATCTCTTGATTCAAATGTGAGCTCCTTGAGAGCAGGGGCTGTTTTTGCTTTTCTTTATATCCTCGTAGCATGGTGCCTGATAAATAGTAAGCACTTAATAAACGTTTGTTGCTTTTTTGAAAACCAAATCCATCAACATATGTTGGATACTTTGATATACAACTGGTGTACAAATCCTCCCCATGTGGGTCACCCATTTCCCCCCTTTGTTGCCAGGAGCTCAGTTCTTTATTCTGCTGCTTCTCCAGGGAATTAGCAGGCCTGTTTACTGGGCTTTTCTAACTCATGGCAAAATCTTCCATCGGTTCAATATCTAACTAGTTGGGGTGACTTGGGAACTCAAAGTGTTACAGCTGATCTCAGTCTTTCTCAAGACTAATGTGGCTTTAGCAGGTACAATGGCAAATAGAACCTGGTGTTCTCGTCTTCTAGGAGAAAGGAATAAGCATTTATCTAGCGCCAACTATGTGCCAGGCACTCTACTAAGTGCTTTTTAGAAATATTATTTTATTTGATCCTTAAAACAATATTGTAAAGTATTCCCATTTTGCAGTTGAGGAAAGTGGTATACAAAGAGATTAAGTGATTTGCCCAGGATCACTAGTAAAAGTCTGAGGCAGGATTTGAATTCAGGTTTTCCTGACTCCAGGCCCAGCTACTGTCTGTCTCAGTTCAGCTATTCGTGCACTCTCTAGACCTGGCTTATATCCAAAGAGTGTGCAACATTGACAAGTGAAAGGTGAGAGGTAGGTTGGCTCCACATTGATCACCGTTTTGTCTCCTATTCATCTTCTTTGTCTGTCCTGCTCCCCCTTTTCCAAGTACCTCTCCATTCAATTGAGTATATTAAACAAGTGCTCTTTCTTTTCCTATCCCCATGCCCACCCCAGTCTCTTCATCTTGGGGTTGATGAATCACCAAAGCCACAGTGTGTTCCCAATCTTACCCATCTTCTGTTCAGAAGCCAACGGAGAAGTTTGGTAAAGGGAGAAGAAGTGCTACATAGACATTCAGTGCTTAATTTTCAAACTTTAATGGCTTTGCCATGAAGAAATTCACATGTGAGTATTACTCTGCCCATTTTAGTAAAAAGAACATTGAGGTAAAAGAAATGAAATGGCAAGCTCACAGTCACAGAGCTAGTAGGGACTGAACCTACAACTTGAATCCAGAGCTCCAGACCTTGTTTCCAATTCCATGGCTCTTTCCACTACATTACCTTACCTCCCTAGGAAGTAAAACACCTTATGTAATATTTTACTATGTGTCTGGCATATAGCAAACACCTGATATTTGCTGATTTATCTTTCCTAAATAATATTTATTTTGTTTTAGATTATTGAGTGTGCATGATATTTGAAAGTCTTCTCAATATGCAAAAGTTATGGTCCAGCATAAGAAGTGATCTCTGAACTGGGAGACAAGAGGCTAATCTGAGTTCTAATAATAATTTGAGCTCTGCAAATGTTTAGCTGTGTGACTTTTGACAAGTGACTTAGCTTCTCTGGTCTTCAATTTCCATATCTGTGAAGTCATAGGGTGTGTCTGGATACTCACTAAAGGTCTTTTCCAATTCTAAAGAAAAGAAACCAGGGAGAATAACAGAAAAAAGAGTATAAACTCATAATATCTAGATCTGAAAGGGACTTTAGCGATCATCTGAAATGACTGATTCATTTTGCAGGTGAGGAAACTGAGGCCAAGAGAGGCTGAGTGACTTGTCCAAGGTCACACAGTAGGTAGTAGAGGCAGAAGACTAAGATGTCTGTGAAGAAACCACTATTTTGTGAATTTGTGATTGCCTTTGTTTCAATTGATACTTGTTATATATAGATGACAGAGTGTCTGTTAAATGTGTAACAAGAAAAAGATGCATGGCCCTTTAAGCAAGATGATGGTTTAGAATGCATCTCCATCATGTACCAGAAATAGGTCATTCTTGCCAGATCTGCTAAGGGAGAGGGCAACTGCAGAAAGTTTGGGAGGAAAACACAGTAAGGTCAGACAGAGGATAGCAAACACTCAACTGGAGGTTGATTCCACAGGAAAGGAAATATATTTAGCCTGGTTAAGTTAATGGAACCTTAATTAGGTTGAAGGGAAGTCTGTGTGTCTGGGAATAAATGACACTCTGCTGTCAAAATGCTGTCAGAAGGTGAGCAGAAGGGAGCAAAGACTTCTTGTCTTCCTCCAGTGGTTAAAGAAGAAGAAGAAGGCAGCTCCTTGTGGAGAAGAGAAAACCAGGAAGGACAAGAGACTCACGACTATATTTGAAATATGTCACTAATACAGCTATAGCAAGGAGATGACAAAAGAGTTAACAAAGAGTCATTTTTAATGCTATTTTGTGTATGAGGTGGTATTTTTTACTCAGTTCATTTATTAATTAGCAGCACAGATGCTAAGCTGTTTATTATCTTATTATTCAATTAATAGCTTCTGCCAAGCATTTCAAAGTTTCAAATTAAACAATTTAACTTTTATGCATAGTCTCTATAATCTGATCTTTCTCTCGAGTCCTATTTGGATGCCTGATTGTGGAATGGAGACTGATTTCAATTCATGGCCAAAGTCTAGTGTATGTAAATTAAAAGGAAGATTAGTGAACATCTCAAAAAGGAGACAGTGATCATGAAGATTCAACATGGCTTCATTAAGAACAAGTCATGCCAGACTAACCATATTTCAGATCAGGAGAATTCTGTAGCTGTAATTTACCTAGATTGTTAACAAAGTATCGGATAGTGTTTTCTTATGGACAGGAGAGAGATATATGAGCTAGGCTCATGTAGGACAATCTACAGTTAGACTGTCAGTCAACAAGCTTTTATTAAACACCAGACACTAGGCTAAGCACTAAGGAGACAAAGAAAGGCAACAACAAAGCAAAAGAAAAACATTCTTTGTTTTCAACAAGCTCAGAGTTTAATGTGGAAGACAACACGCAGACAACTATGTTTGCAGTTGTTCACCCATATCTAACTCCTTTGTGACCCCATTTAGGGTTTTCTTGGCAAAGATGTGGAGTGGTTTGCCATTTCTTTCTCCAACTCATTTTACAGATGAGGAAACTGAGGCAAAATGGGTGAAGGGACTTGCCCAGGATTGCACAGGTGGTAAGTGTCTGAGCTAAGGTCTTCATGACTACAGGTCCAGAACTCTATCCAAGATATATACAGGATAAATTGGGGAGATTATCAGAGGGAAGGCTCTAAGATTAAGGAGGACTGGAAAAGACTTCTTGCAGAAGGTGAGACTTGAAGAAAGCTAGAGAAACAACAAGGTGGAGATGAAGAAGAAGACAATTCCAACCATGGAGAACCAGTGAAAATGCACAAAATGGAGAGATGGAGTGTCATGTGTAAGGAAGACCAAGGATACCACTGAGACTGGATCACAGAGTATGGAGAGGAGACTGGGGTGTAAGAGGACTGGAAAGATAAGAACAAGGCAGATTATAAAGGGCTTTGAAAGCCAAACAGAAGATTTTAAACTTGATCCTGGAGGTAGTATTAGGGAGCCATTGGAGTTTATTGAATAGTGAGAGTTCATGCCTCAGAACTTGAAGAGGATTGATGCCATCTGCTCTACAAGAGCACGCACATTCATAAATAATCTTCCCTTTATAATTAACATTGACCAAGTACTTATTGACTTGGGGGTCTTTTCACTAAGGAAAAATACTGGAAGGCTATAGAGGGAAGCATTGTAACACAAGTTACAGTGGTGGGGAACCTGCAGCCTCCAGGCCACATGTGGCCTTCTAGGTCCTTGGGCATGGCCTTTTGACTAAGTCCAAGTTTTACAGAACAAATCCTTTTATTAAGGGGATTTGTTCTGTGAAGTTTGGATTCAAAGGGCTGAACTTGAGGACCTAAAGGGCCACAAGTGGTCTTGAGGCTGAAGGTTCCTTACCCCTGCAGTACATACATAGGGTTCTGATGGTAACCTTTGCAGCAAAAAGTTAAAGGAAATGGCTTGATTTATCCTGAAGAAGAACATTTGTTGTTATATCATTTCAGTAGAATCTGACTCTCCCTGACCCCATTTGGGGTTTTCTTAGCAAAAATACTTGAATGGTTTGCCATTTCCTTCTTCAGATCATTTTACAGATGAGAAACTGAGGCAAACAAGGTGAAGTGACTTGCCCAGGACCACACAGTTAGCAAGTGTCTTAGGCTGTATTCGAACTCAGGTCCTTCTGACTCCAAGGCTGGTGGTCTATCCACTGCATCATCTAGCTGCCCAAAGAAAAGCACACTGAAGCAGAATCGAAAGCCTTTAAAACTAAGAAGAGTTGTAAGGTAGGAGGTTCTATGTACAATGAAGATAAGCCAAGAGATGAAAACAAAGAGAAATGTGGAAAGAAGAGAGATTTAGAGTTCATCTGTTCCAACCCTTGCATCACAGGTTTAGAGTTTAGAAAACTAAGGCACAGAAAATTTAGGGCTAGGATGTCCAAGGCAGATCTTGACCTTAGATCTTAAACACTGAGACACACAGAAGCTAAAAAACATGTTCCCACAGCTGTTGTTAAATGTTCTCCCTCCCATCTCACAGGGGTATGAGGACCCAGACCCAAACTAGAAACAAGGATTCTTCACTACACTAATCACTAGGCTTCAAAGTCAATTTGGCTGATCTATGACTTTTATTTTCTGCAGTCTATTATATTATGAAAAGATATATATGAAAAGATATATATGAAAAGATATATATGAAAAGGCAGATAAGAACTGATTTAGCAACCTAATATTTAATAAAAACATGTAACGAGGTTTTCCTGCCTACATTTTAGTGCTTATTGTTCAGAGAAAGGACAATTTTGTTCTGTGGGGAATTGACTTTCTGGTCCCTTTCAAATGAGAAGTCTCTTTTCTCCCCCCACAATGTATATTAAATATAATACACACATAATACATATTAAATATTAAATCTCAAAGTCTATCCTATGTAAGCTTATATTGGAACCATTGTAGAGAAGGAGCAAATCTACATTGACAATATAGCTAGTGTGGTAAAATAATTAGCATGTTCATGTCACTTTAAGGTTTGCAAATTGCTTAATAAATATCATCTCATTTGATCCTCTCAACAACCCTAGGAGATAGGCATTGTTATTATCTCTATTTTACAGATGAGGAAACTGACTCTAGGAGAAGTTAAGTGACTTGGCCAAGGTCTCACAGCTAAGAATATGTCTGAGGCTTGTTTTGAATCTAGGTCCTCCTGATTCCAACTCCAGAGTACTACTCCCTGTTGACAACTTTGTGAGGAAATTCCCCACCAATTTTAATATACCAACGAAATCACAAATCTGGCTTTCCCTTATGCTCTTCCAAAAGGTCTGTATGGCTTTTAATTATTTTTAATAGAAGAGGGACTTTTGGTAAGTTATTTGTATCATGTGTGTGCAGATAGGTAGGTAAGTAGGTAGATAGATAGATAGATAGATAGATAGATCTACATATCTACACATGCAAATATGTATACATTTTTCTACATTAATATTCTTAAAGTTTGAGGTTAGCTCGCATGAGTTCTCTTTCACCCAATTACAGACTTTCCCTTTTTCTTATTGTTCTAAGTCTTTTCTAGTATGTACCCCATTGTAACATGAACAATGGTTTGGTCATTCTATCCAAAGGGAAGAGGCTCCCTGGAGGCTCTCAGATCTGGGAAACAGCTTTGGAGTTGGAAATAGGACACAAGGCCTTTACTTCCTCCCTTCCTCAAAGAACAGTAACTGAAACAGGACTTTGTCTTGATTCAAACACCTCTCTGGGAAAAAAAAAATAGTTAGAAACGAAAGGGGGGGGAAATAATCCCGCAAGTGATATTGTAGCAGAATTCTTTCCTAAACATAATGTTTTGCAAAGTGTGTAGGTGGCAGCCGTGGGTTTGGAAGCACGTGAATCATAGCAGTATTTAAATTCCAGATTCAAAATTGAAAAAGATGCAAGTCAAGATTGTTTAGTATATTCTTCTCTTCTGTTTTAGACAGAGAATATATGCTTTGTTTGGGGGGTTGGCTTACTGCCAGGCAACTGATTTCCAGTAAGAAATCTGAAAATTGCTGCTTTTGACTCCAGTGTATGAAAAAAGGAAAGAAAGAAAAAAGGAAGAAAAAGAAGGAAGGAAGGGAAGAAGAAAGGAAAAAGAAAGAAAGAAAGAAAAAGAAAGAAAGAAATGAAAAAAGGAAGGAAGAGAGAGAAAAAGAGAAGGAAGAAAGAAAGAGAGAAAAAGAGTGGAAGAAAGGAAGGAAAAAAGAAAGGAAGGAAGGAAAGAAGGAAGGAAGCAGGAAGAAAGAAAAAGAAGAAGGAAGAAGGAAGAGAGAGAAGGGAGAGAAAGAGAGAGGGAAGAAGGGAGGCAGGAAGGAAGGAAAGGAAGAAAGAAGGAAGGAAGGAAAAAAAGAAAAAAAAAAAGAAAAGAGAAGAAAATGAGTCAATCTTATGGAGTGGTAAGCCACCAAAATACTTCCTACTAATTGGGAATTGATACCTCTTTTAGTACCTTTAGTATCTTTTCCAACAAAATAGGCAGTGTGAAAAGAGGGTATCTTGTAAGAACTTTGCATTTGAACTGAATAATGGGTTGAATTATAACTTTTTATAGGTGATAGGCCCAACTGCAATATTTTATTTTTATCAATTCCTTTCCCCTTTGAAAGACAGGAGATATCTAGTTAGCCAATGATTATTGAGAAATGTGACTAGGCTACTAGAACCTTCCAGCAATCAGGTTTCTTGATTGACTAAAAGAGTACCTAAGATTACAGATTGGGTAAATAAACTTAATTCCAGAGTGTCTGGGCTGGTAATTTCCAAAATGGATTGTTCTCTGAGTATGGAAAGGGGTATGATTCCGTTCTCTTTTAGGGACCAGGAGAGAAAAGAATGCTGGGCTGTTGGTGACAGGCTAAGAGAATCATGAGCCAAGCTAGGTCTTATAAATTATAACAAAAGATTAGATTGGTTGAGAAATTTAGGCACCATCCAGAATATGTAGAATGTAATTTTTTCTATATACTTTTCATTCTATGTGACAGTTTGACATCTCTATGTGAGAGGAGACAAAAAAATTCTGAAGTCCAAAATATAACTAAAATATAATTCATAGTATTTTTTCTGCAGGTATTTATTCTTTTAGCATTCATACTAGCCAATATATATTTTCTATTTCCTTTTTCTCATATACTAAAAACATTTATAAAGGACTAAACATGAAAAAGAAAGAAAAAGAAAAGATTCAGTTAAATTTCTAGACTATATTTACTATGCACCTAATGACAAAAATCTAAATTCAGAAAAAGTAGAGATAAGTGAAAAAATATTTCACTAATTATTATTTAAAAATTATGATTAAATTGTTATTAAAATATTTAGCTAATTATTATTTAAAAATTGTTATTAAAATTTAAATTTGTTTTGCGAAGTTTGGAGTCAGTCAAAGGGCCGCACTTAAGGACCTAGAGGGCCACATGTGGCCTCAAGGCCACAGGTTCCCCACCACCCGTTGGATGCATTTAGATAACTTCTGTTTATTTGGCTGCTTTTGGTTTGGACCAGCCAGTATAAGTAACTTCTAATGACAAAACTCAATCCAAGGTGAACCACCAACTGTTCTACAGTTATCATCTCTAGGACTTAAGAGAGTAACCAGAGCAAGAAGAAGTTGAGTGAACATGCATAGGATGACATCATCATTACCATCATCATCATCTTCATCATCATCACCATCATCGTCATCTTCATCGTCATCATCATCACCACACCCAGGATGCATCAGAGATAGAACTTGAATCCAAGTCTTCTTGAGGGGGCAACTAGGTAGTGCAGTGGATAAAACACTGGCCCTGGAGTCAGGAGGAGCTGAGTTCAAATCCGGCTTCAGACTCATGATACTCACTAGCTGTGCAACCCTGGGCAAGTCTCTTAACCCCAATTGCCTCACCAAAACAACAAAAACAAACAAATGAAAAAAATAAGTCTTCTTGAGTCTGATGCTTGCTCTCTATTCATAATGCTATACTGCTTCCTATCTATGCTCTTCAAAATTTTTCCAATTAATTGTAGGTTACCAAAAAAAAAAAACCAAAAAAACACCACGTGCAATACAAAGTAGTTGTTAAGGGAAAAAAAAATATGCCTTCTCAAAACCTAAACTTTTAGAGTGTTCAATTTAACAGTGAGAATGTTGTCCAGTTTAGTAAATGCACTACAGAAAATAAAGTCTAATGCTGAACATTATAATAATTTATTTACTATCTTTTTAAAAATTTATTGTTTTTAAAATTTAAGATTAACCAGAAGAAACATTTGGATATTTTTGACATTTTGTGGACTTCAGGCAGTCATATCTTCTAAACCCAAAGGGCCAGCTAATCCTACTCTCAGTTCACTATTGCTCTATTGATTGTCTCATCATTGGTAAATAGAAGCTGAAGGATGTCAAAGAGCTTAATTCATGTCGCCTAAAAAGCTGTAATCTCCCAGAGATTCAGTGAATGTAATACGACAGCCTGAGATGACTGGCTTATGATATGAAGCTAGAAGAGAAGAAAAAAAAGCAAAGGAATTCTTTAACCTTGTCTGAGAGGCCTCTACAATCAGCTTTACACCTGTTTGGCAGGGACAGAATATAAAGTAAATTAAACTTAGTTCAATTCAACAAACATTAACCACCTATGGTGTACACTGTACTATGCTAGACATACTTTGGCACCAAATAATTATATGACCTTGTGGAAATCATTTAATCTTTCTGGCCACTTAATACTTCCTAATCCATAAATGAGACAAGTGAACTAGATGACTTAAGGTTCTCTGAGGTTCTAAAATAATATAAGTATTTCATAAATCCCACTGGGTGTCAAAATTGTGCTAGGCAATGTGGAAAATAGTGGTACAAGTGAAAAAAAAAACAACATTATTCCACTTCCTGAAGACTGGCTGATGCTAGCCTGGAAGGACAGAAATGTAGGTGCCAAACAGGTTCTATGATTTAGGTAGCACAGGCTACATCAAGGGAACCAGTATGTCTTTTGGAACTTCATAAACAGGAGATTCCAGGAGAAAATGCATGTGACCCTTGTTTTAAGGAAAATCAACATACCTAATTTAAAAGTTATAGGCACTGATAAGAGGGAAATAATCCACTTTATATTACTTGAAGCCTCTAAACTAAAGACTTTTCAGGCTGGTTCCCACCAGATCATAGAACCATTTGCAATGCTTTTTGGGGGTCTATGATCTGGGCACCGTTATTGTGAGGATCAAACACAAATTTTGAAAACTTTAAAGCCATGTAGAAGTGCTAGCTATGTCAGTGATGATAATGATGACTATGATGATGATGATGATGTCGTTCATGTGAGAATTTTCTCCCCTGATACAAATCGTAACCCTTCTACCTCCTTATCCCATATTGTTGAGTAATTTCAGTCATGTCTAGCTCTCCATGACTCCATTTGGGTTTATTTGTTTTTTTTTTAGCAAAGATACTGGAATGGTTTGCCATTTACCTCTCTGGCTCATTTGACAGATGAGGAAACTGAACAAATAGGATTAAGTTACTTTCCCAGGATCACATAGGTAGCAAGTGTCTGAGGCCAGATTTGAACTTAGGTCCTCCTGACTCCAGGATGGGCACTCTATCCACTGTGACATCTAGCTGCTCTTCTCCTATTCAAGTCTTTATTTATGTCTTCTTGTGAATCTTTTTAAATACTCACCCAGTGCCCTAAAGATCTTCTTATGGTTCTTTTAATATTTCGTGGATATCAACACATCCAAGGCAGGCATTACCTGGGGTGCTGACTGTTGTTAATTCAACAGACCCACTAACTTCCATATCTCACTGTTATGTGAGAATGAACTACTCTCTATGTCCTAGTTTCCTTAAATTTTCTTTAAGTTCAAATGATCTAAGGCAGAGGTGTCAGACATGTGGCCAGTGGCCTCCCATGTCATTCCTAAGTGTGGTTGAACCAGATTTATAATTGGGAACATTTTAACAAAATTTTTGAAAATATAACGACATAGATAAAATTGCATTTTAATACTAAGTCAATATGCAGCCCACAGGGATCCTTATGTAGGGATGAACGGCTTAGGTTTCTGTTTGAGTTTGATACCACCAGGCTAGGGTTTCAGTGCTACAGAGATTACTGAAATCAACTAGTGCCCTACCTATTAAATTGAGGAAAGTCTCCACTCCATCTTGAATTCTCTTTTCTCAAATCACTGACATTTAAAAGGCAATTTCACATGGCATAAGAATGCAAATAAGAATTTTAAAGAATGGGCTTTTACTTACAGGCTATAATTGTTACAGTAAGTGGGGTTTAATTTCTACTCCCCCCTCCTCCAACCTTTGAGAGGAGAAATAGATGGAGCAGAAAGACTGGTAAAGAGAATCTAGGACTTTTTTCCTGGGTGTTGGTGTTTGTCCATTTTCTAAAGAGGACCAATGACAGCACGGGTGATGTTTTTACTCAGGCATGTATTGGATTTAAATGAGGCAGCATTTCACAAAGCTGTCAGCCTCATTCTCTCTTCCAGATTCATCAAAGTCCAGTGGCAAGACAAAAGTCAAGAGGACTGGGAATGGCCCAGGATGCAGTGGATGACTTTGGTGTCTTTGATGTCTGACCAGGCTCTAGGAACTCCACAGTGCCCTCTTCAGCTTCCCTCGTGGTCGTTGGAACAAATTGTTCTTATCTGCCCATTCTACCAGGGAAGTTTTCACACGCTTGGGGTAAACATCCCCCTCACTCACTGATGGGTTTGAGGCCCATAATTTACCTTAGCTTAGCCTGTCTACTGAGATGGTTTACCACTCACTTACTTGAGGCCGCTGCCTATGCTGTAGCTTCCTGGAGCCACAGGTGAGAGCTGAGTGCCAGGTAGACACCAAAGGCGGATGAGCAGCCCCAAAAAGGGCTCAAAAAGCCCTCACACCACAGGTGCTAGTCCTCCCTGAGCACCTCATACACAGAAGTGGGGGAAGACAGGGACTGTGGATTAGATCCTAATACTATCACCAACTGTTAAAACTCACCTACTTTTTGGTCCTATATGTCCTGGATGACATATTTTTTTTAACATTTGGCACAAGCAAATTATCATTGATAATATATCGCTAGGTGAGTCAGTAGATAGAGTACTGGTCTTAGAGTCAGGAAGACTTAAATTTAAATCTGATATCAGGCACTTGCTTAACTGTGTGGAACTGGTTAAATCTCTTAACTTCTCTCAGGCTAGGTTTTATCATCTGTAAAATGAGGTTAATAATGATAGCACCTGCTTCACAGTGAAGATGAAATGAGATCATAGACATAAAGTGTTTGGCAAACCTTGAAGTGCTATATAAATGCTTGCTATTATTGTATGTTGCAACTTACTTATAATTACCATATTGATTTTTCTTCTAGATTGGCTTTTTCCATAACAACACCTTTGATCTTCTCCATTCTGTGAGAATCTTTTTCTCTTTAATAAATGTCTAAATTTGATCCCTTAGCACCTTTAAAAGTATATTGCCTCTTACTCTATTTTTATTTGGTCAGGTCCAGATTTCCTTTTTGATTTCATTTTCATAATCACCATTGCCACTTCATTAGATAGTATATCAGGCACTTAAGTGGTGGAACCTAAATGAAGCATCCTAATTCTTCATTGATAGATAATTCATGGATAGATAGAATCTAAAAATGATGACAGATCTGGTCTATTTCATATCTATTTGTTGTCCTTCCATTTTCGCCTACAAATGTTCTTGGGATGATTTAGCTCATGCCAAACCCTCTGTAGGTTTGTTTCCTATTGAGTTGGCTCCTGCTATTTTGAGAGATGATACTACTTGTAATCTTTCATACCCCTCCTCTATAATGTTGAATAAATTATTTAGAAGCTAAATTTCCCTCTTACTCATTTTCTGTGACAGATGTTGGTCCATAAGGTAAGATTATTTTCATTGAGATCTGTTTGTTTACATTCAAAATCCATGTTAAATGATATTTCTTTTTACACTTAAGTATTCTATGAAACAGTTTACTACCTCCTTAATTTACTTCTTTTAGCATAACTGAACCTCTTAGCCATCCTTCTAGCTATCTGAAACATTGGCTTCAAATTTTATTTGCCGCAAAGATTCCAATGTGATTATGCTTCCTTTGCTATGGTAGTATAACAACTTGCTGGCCATTGGGCAGAGAACCCACATTGAGTAGTAGTAGTTAATGTTTTTAGACAGTCTAAAAATTGTGTGATTCATAGCCCTCTCTTAACTCTATTCTGTCACTCCACTATTGTCACTGCAGAAGTGGCAGGCTCCCTCCAGGGCTGAGGGCTATTTTGCATTTTTACTTGTTTAATTGTTTGCCAAGGCCAACAAAACTCAACACTTAGTGGTGACCATTGGCTGGTTTTGTGCAGCAGACACAATCCTTTGCCAGTGGAAAGATGTAGTTGATCTTTGACCAATTAACTTCAGATTCCCCGCTTTGCAACAATATCTCCCAAAAGTCATAAGCTAATGCTTCATTGTGATTTAGAGGTGACCTTGAGTTGTGGGACACCATACCTACAGAATGTAAATTCTGACCCATCCCACTGAGCTTGAAATGTGCAGAATATGGTCCTGGTTGACAAATTTACTGGCATTTGTTGGAGAATTCTATGCAAATCTTTCGCATTCAACTGTAAATACCCAAACTAAGGCAGGAAGTGGAAGGGGAAGGAGATGGGAAAAGTTCTAAGACCTATCAGTGTTTGTCAGAGGGTTTCTAGACATGAGAGAATACCCTGTGTCCCAATAGAGATAGTAAATCTTTTTTTCTGGCAAAGCAGAGACCTAAAACACACTGCCAAACTTTCACAAAGCATAAATTAGTCACTACAATAGTAGATGTGAGTACAAGAGCCAATCTATAAAATTCTGCTGGTGCACTCTCATGCCCAACATGCACATCTAGGAGCTTAATCCTCCTTGACCAACATTTCTGAAGTTCATCTTTTGAGGGCTCTTTTTGTATAGGTAGACATCACAAAATTTTTGGTGGATATCCATGGGAAAATAGGATTTATTTATAGACAACTTTGCTAGAATAAAGGCCTGGATACATGTGACTCTCCATAGTGTGAGAGTGGTTGGCCCTCTGTGAAACTTGAATTTGCCAAAGGCAATTACTTCAAACAATTCCATTGGCATCATCTCTGAGCTACTTTTAATATTTAAGGTCAACCTGAACACCCCAAATGGGCTATTGAGACCTAGCCAATATGAGTGTTGACTTGAAGCAATATAATACCATTGGGCTGGACAAACATCCAGAATGGAAATCAGGAGGATACTGCAAAGTGGCCTCTATCTGTCAAACTCTGCAGATGCCAAGCAGAAAGGACAAAAGGAATACCATAAGAAACCTTCAGCTTTCCTTTGTCATTCTTTTCTCCTTTAGCCTTTCCTTTCACTTTCCCTAAATTGAATTCAACACGTTTACCAAGTGCTTACTATGCACTTGCTCCTAGAGATTCAAAGACAGTAAAAGCAAAAAATAAACACATGCTGCCCTCAAGGAGCTCACATTCTATCCTTCCCTCCTCTAACCTGAAGCAGTCATAGGCATTGTCAAGAGGTAGAAGGGGAGGGGGCAGGGAGAGAGAAGGAAAGTTGCAATTGTGTGGTGTTGCACAAACACTGTGGAAAAGTCTGCTGACCATAAGCTGATGTTTTCCTTCACCTAAAAACAAAGATAACAATTCACTTTGACAAACTTTATTTATTTTTTTTTACGTAATACAAAAGCAGCCACAGAGAAGAAGAACAAGATGTTGCTGGCATAATCATTGGGTTGGAAAATAAGAGCAAAAATTAGTTGTTTATGTTTAGTTGCTGTGATTATTAAATAAATGATTGAAATTCAATTCAACTCAACATTTAGCAGTGCCTATCTACTGTGTTCAAAGGACATACAAAAACAAAGAAAACTTCATCACAACACAGTAGAACAAAGCTGATTTTTGTAGGGAAAAATAATAGGATTATAGACTTAAAGCTGCAAAGGACCTTGAAGGTCATTTGGTCTAACCTCTTCATTTTACAGGTGAGGAAACTGAGGTTCAGAGAAATTAATCTGCATTCTTACAATCACACAGGTAATACCAGGATTCAAACTGAGGTCATGTGATTCCAAATCCAGTGCTTTTACATGTAGAGTTTAAAGGAACCATAGAGACCATCTGTTCCAACTCTCATTTTTCAGATAAGGAAAATGCAGGTTAGAAAGGCTGTGTCTTGCTCAAGGTCACACAGTAAGTTAAGAAAGAAAAAAGCAGCAATTTTTACTGCAGTACTACTTTTCTCCCTCATTAATAGTAGCTGATAATCTCTCTCTCTCTCTCTCATAAACACACACACACACACACACTAATGACTTTTCTTATTGCACAAATCCAGCAGACAAAAGAAAAATGGAAAGACCATACTATTTTTGTTTCTGGTTTGCCTTTTTCATGCTGGATAGCGTTGGGAAATTGGAGAGTTTAAATTAGGGAAAGGCTAAGGTAACTTCAGATATAGTTCCCCAAGGACAATCATTTTGCTTTAGCTTTCAGGCTATATAATACTCCTCTAAATTTGTGTTCTTCAGGGGCAGCCGCATCATTAGCAATCTTTGTTAATCATCTTCCCTTCGGCACTCTCCCCCTCCCCTTCAACAAAATTGCAGCAACCTATATTTTTAGTAAATTCTAATTGCAAGTTTAATTTGATATTTATCTATCACTTACTTTAAGAAGCTATTTGCTGGGCTGATTGCATAAACTGAAAATGACATTTCTGCAGATAGAAATGAAATTTCCCTGGGATAGAGAAGATTTTCAAAAGCAGAGCCCCTGTTGGCTTAAAAAAAAAGAAAAAACCTTCGACTTGGCATCTTTTCTCCTTTAATGTGAAAATGAGTATTCATGGTGGATGTGATTTGCTCTATCTATTGGAAAATGCATATTAAATCATAAGATGTATAATTTATGGAAATGATTGCTCTAAGGAAAGAAGCCTAAAATTGAGTTTTTGTAACATAGAAAGAAGCTTCAGGTCGTTCCTTGCATGAGGCAAAACATTAAAATTCTTCGCTGTTGAAGCCTGCCAATGAAAATCACAACAGAAACTCAACAAAAACACAAAAAAGATAGGAAACTTGTTACAGTCTTTACTATGGGCTCCCTTTAAAACTAAATTTTAGAAGTAAAATTTTCTACTACTTTCAGAAATAACTTATTTCATTTCCTATTATTTCATAGGAAAGTACTTATTCCTCTCAGTTTACTCTTGAGCTGTGTTTTGAGAATTGGGCCTAATTCTCTTGGATGAATCCATTACCCTGATTGGAAAGAGTTTGGCATTTCTCGTAAATGGGTACCAATGGCTAGAATACTGTCAAGGACAGATTAGTTACTCAAAGGGGAACATTGGCATTATTTTTTTTTCCTACAAGGGCCATGAGGCATGAAGGAGGAAATGATTTGTATATTTCATGCATGCAATGACACCAATGATGGAGGGATTGAGTATATAAGTCTAAATGATGATATGTAAACTGAAATTTTGTGTCATTTGGGTATTTTTTAAAATTTATTTTATTTTTAATTTAAGGAATAAAACAAACATTTCCATAACATAGTTCAATAATAAAGATGATTGAGCATGAAACTGCAGATCTATGATGTACAACTCTCTATTCCTTTTAAATATGTAACAAAGTTAATATGTAAATTTCTTATTTTTCCTTTTTTCCCCATCTCCCACCCCACCCTAGAAATGGCTACCATTAGACACAAATAGGAGATATATATATATATATGTATATATATATATATATACACACACATATATGAATGTATGTATATGTATATGTAAAATTATTCTATACATACTTCTATTTATCAGTTCTTTCCCTGGATTCCTGGATGCAGATAGCGTCTTTCTTTATATGTCCTTTATAATTAATTCGGGAATTTATAATAGGCAAAATGACTTATTCACTTAAGTCATTCTTAAAACAACGTTACTGTTACTATATAATCTCTTGGTTCTACCCATTTCGATATTACAAAAGTCCTGAGTTGTCCTGTACCCTGAAGGTCAACAGACCAAGGTTCAGCTGAAACAAGGCATTCAAGGGAGGCCCAAATTGACTTAGCATCTTGGTAGTATTGTATCATCAGAGTTATGAGAGAAATTAATCAACAACAATTTATTAAGCAATTATTATGTACCCAGAACTTTACTAGGTGATAAGGCTATAAAGAAAAAAAAATAGCAAACATTTATATAGAGCTACCCCTAATGAACTTACAATCTATGGAGGAGGGGAGAAGGGGAGAGTAGAAAGAGGACATGTAAATTCCAGAGGACCAAGTATGTTTGAGGTCTTCCAACTATCAATCAATAAGCATTTATTAAGTGCCTGTTATATGCCAGGCTTGGAATAGACAAAAGTGAAACACTGCTTTTCATTAAGGAGTTTATAATCTATTCCATGTATGCATACAAATATGTTCAAAATAGATACAAGGTGATTTTAGGGAGAAAGGTACTAGCAATTAGAGACATTGGAGAGAGGCTTTCTCTAATGTACTTTGTGTCCTTCAATTGCATACACAAAGTCAATGATTAAAAAAAAATCCAAGTCAGCAAAGACAAGGACAAATCAGTGTCATATAAAATTCAACAGAGCTTAACTCTAGGCTCACTTGGGGACACAGAGTTCCAAGGAGAGAGACCAACATTATGTTACATGCATGTTAAATGATCTGAAAACAAACAGCAGTGCTTAGCTCTCATCTTAGATTGCCTGTAATTTCCAAGATGAGTTCTCAGTATTCGTTTTTAAAACTTTCTTTGAAACAGATGCATCTTGTTGCTACTAAAAAAGAAAAAGGAAGACATGTATTTCATTTGGTTCTATTCTGCTTCTTTCTTTGCACAGTATCGAGTCTCCGAATGATGCTTTCTGACAAATTACCCAATACTAAGATTAACCATAATCCAAAGGAATTTAGCATTAAACAAGATAGATAGAACTTCTGAAATATTCAATAAGGTCCCTCTAACTGAAAAATTATTTCAGAAAGCCTCTGTATGCAATGATTGGCTGACAGGAGAATTCTACATATATTCAAAATCTTTATTTTACCCCAACCTTATCTCTGCTTTCCAACATTATCTCTGAGTCCATACATAAAGACCCTACTCTAACACAACTGATTGACTCACTCTTCTAGGAATACCATCTTAAGGCTCTTGTTTTGTTTTTGTACCCCTGCTCCCAGTGGGTTCTTTCAAGTCAAAGATCAAATCCCAATTCCCAAACTGTTCCCTAATTAATATCTCTTTTTAATGAACCCTTATGGCAATTATATACTCTACTACTTATTTGGAAATTAATTGTAGTCTTCCTTCTATAGTTATCTTCAGCTATCATTTCATCTTTTCATTGTTATTTTTATTTTTTTACCCATTTGAATCTTGTTTCACCAACTAGACTATAATTCCTATAAGACAAAGATTTTATTTTGTAAGTCATTTATCCATTCAAAAAGCCTTTACTATATGCCTATGTGCCAAAGACTTCATCAGTGACTTCTTGCTACCTCTAGAATTAAATATAGGCTCCTCCATTTGGCATTTAAAGATATTCACAACCTTGGCCCCTTCCTATCTTTTCAGTGCTCTTACATATAATGTTCACACCTGCACATCTAACAATCCAGCCGTACTAGTTTACTTATTCCCCACACGTGACACTCCTTCTCTCATCTCTATGCCTGGATATTAGTTGTCTTCTATACCTGAAACACTCTCTTTCCTCACCTCTGCTTCTTAGAATTCCTGGCTTCCTTTAAGACTCGGCTCAAATACCTTGTCCTACGTGAAGCCTTTCCAAAGGTCTCCCAGCTATCCCTCTGTCAAGAATTCTTAACCTGGGATCCACAAACTATCTCCCTCACAAGAAATTGATGAACTTGGATAAGAAAAATTATATCTCTGTTTCAAAACAATTGGTTTCTTTTATAATCCTATGGATTTAACTATTATTCTGAGAAGGCTTCACCAGATTGCCAAAGAAATCTATGGTACACAAAAGATTAAGAACCCTTTATCTTTCATACTATGGCAGCTAGACAGTGCAATAGATAAAATATTGAATTTGAAATCAGGAATCACGAGTTCAAATTTGGCCTCAGCCACTTACTAGCTGTGGGACCCTGGGCAAGTCACTTAACCCTGTTTTCCTCAGTTCCTCATATAAAATGAACTAGAGAAAGAAATGGCAAACCACTCTAGTATCTTTGCCAAGAAGGTCCCAAAATGGGGTCACAAAGAGTCAGACACAACTGAAACGATATATGTGTGTATATGTATATGTTATCTCTCCCATTGAAATATAAGCCCCTTGGGGACAGAAATTGTTGGTTTTTATTTTTATCATCAGTGCTGAACAAAGTGTCTGGAACATAGTAAATGCTTGATAAAATGCCTGTTGATCAATTGATTGATAAATGGATTAATTGAGTTTTTGTTTCCTCCCAAAGCAGATGCTAAGTACCTCAGCTGACACATAAAGTGAGAATTTGGCCGTAATTTGGTATCCAGGAACTTGGAGTATGTTAGCCTCCTGTGCTCAGGTACGACGTGCACTATCTGTGACACTTGGGATATAGAGGCAGTTGAGAAATAAGGCAACAAGAAAAGGCTCAAGTGAGCAAAAAATAACCATATTTCAATAAATTTGCAGGTATGGCTTGTGGGAATGGGTGCTGAAGGGGAAGATCAGATTCATATATATCATGGATTCATATGTATCATTGTCTGATGGATTCAAGCATTTTTTTTTCCTAGCGAAAATGAGATATACAGAACATATAGCTTTTTTGCCTCTAAGCTTTTGTCTTGAGGAAAAGCAATACCATTGAGAGTTACTGTATTATTTGTCCCCAGACAGCTTTTGCTTCCCTATTTTAACCAGCAACTATGTGCTATAATGATATGCTCTGAATTACAAGTGGGCTTAGATTGTTTGGGCTCACTTTGGGCCATGTAAAGTAGAAACTTGAGTAACTCTCCAGTGCTTGTATCAGTGGATTACCCATGTAAGCGATTTCCTGTTCCTGTTCCTCAGGCTTCAAAGGTTTTACATTCCTTGAATTTTCCGCTTCATCCTCTTAGGCAGGTAGGCAGCATGGTGGACACAGTACTAGACCTAGAATTGGGATAGACCTGAGTTCAAATCTTGCTTTAGATCAGGCTTGCACAACCTACGGCCTGCGGGTCACTTGCAGCACACCAAAGATTTTGGAAGGCCCTAGAAAAATGTGCAGGGGATGTAGAGGAAAATGTGGAGAAAATCCTTCGTCAGTCCATAGGTTGTGCAGGCCTGCCTTAGATACTTCCTGCCTTAGATAGTTACTAGTCTTGTGAGGCTGGCCTACTCTCCCTCAGTCTCATATGAGATACTAGCTCTAAAGCACATAGCGTGGTGGCTGGCACATGTTATCTGCTTAATAAATGCTTGTTCCCATCTCTTTCCTCATCTATAAAATGGGGATAAGAGCATCTACCTTACAGGGTCATTGTAAGGATCAAACAGTACTATATATACACCTATATGTGTGTGCATGTGTGTATATGAATATATGTGTGTGTGCATGTGTGTATATGAATATATGTGTGTACACATATACTATATGTGTATGTCATGTATACACATACAATACAAAGTAGAAAGCAATGTGGGTGTATATTTACATTTTATATCTACATATGTACATGTCCATTGATTGGCAAACCTTAAATGAGTATATAGATACATGTAAGCATATTTATTATATGTTAAATACAGATATAGTATACATTATTATAATTCATATTATAATGCAATTTGTGTGTGTATATGCGTGTATATGTATGTATGTATGTATGTCTATATACTTATTGTTGTTGTTATTTGGTCATTTCAATTATATCCAAGTCTCATGACCCCCATTTTCTTCTCCAGCTCATTTGATAGATGAAGACACTGAGGCAAACAGGGTTAAGTGACATACCCAGGGTCAAACAGCTACCAAGTGTCTGAGGCCAAATTTGAATTCAGGAAGATGATTCTCCCTGACTCTAGGCCCTGAATTCTATCCACTGCACCACCTAGCTGCCCATCTATATACTTATACATATGTGTATAGAGATACACATTTACACGTGTATTATATATAAATCATGTTATAATAGAAACAATAAAATAAATTTTGTGTATTATGTATATTATATATATACTATATTTTACTTTAAGGTTTGCAAAACACTATACATATGAAATGCATAAATATACACATATATTGCTTTGCTACTTATGTGTAAATGAATTTGTAAATACAAATCATATATAATGTGATATGTGTTCATACATATGTATACGTGTGTCTATGTACTTATACATGTGTATATACATATATGCTTATAAATGTGTGTATATAGCTGTACATGCATACATGTATGTATATTAAATATTATACTATAATGTATACACGCACGCATATAGGACACACATGTACACATATAAATTATGCGTGTAGCATATACATATATACTCATGTGCATTATATATGTGTCTGTATACACACATGTACTTGTTATTGTAATTTTAAGTAGCCTACCACTACAGGGACAGGGTCAGACTATTCCTCTAAGATACTAAGCAGCACTGCCCTGAAACTGTCTGGTCAGCAGAGTTTAAGTCAAACAGACTTTCTCAAATGGGAAACAGAGTCATGAGAAAATCTGGAAGGCAGGCAAAGGTATGGTGTTCACTACAGGGACTGAACCTTGCCATCTTCTCTGCAGATCAGACCTATGAGATTCGTGTTGCTAATATTTTCCCTGGGATGCCCAAATAGCATCACTGGCTCTTTCACTTTGGACTGGCTTTGTTCCAGGTCCAATTGCTGCTCTGCAGTAGTCCCGACATGCAGAATTCCTTTCTTGACTCTCATTGTTAGTACCTACAGAGAACCCCAAACCAGTCAAATTGGGCCTGCCCAGGGCATCAGCCCAAAAGAAAAATCCAAACACCAGCTAAACAGCTCACCCTTTAAATCTTCCCGCACGCGCGGATTTATTCAGTTCATTTCAAAGGTCTTTCTGGTGCCGTAGAGTTCTGCTTTTGAGCGCTTCTCTTCCCCTTATTCAGGAGATAGCTCTTCTACCTTAAAATCAAGAGGCTGCACTCATTTGGACACTTCCAGAGGGACCGGATCTTCTCCCTTAGAAGTGACAGCAGCTGCAGTCCTCAGAGAGGCGGCGTGACGTTGTGGATAAAGCACTGGAATTAACATCAGGAATGACCCAGCTCCCAGTGCTGCTTCTGCTGCTTCCTAGTTGTAAGACAAGGGTCAAATTGCTTAATCCCTTTGAGCCCCTTATTATCTGTAACATCTACCTATCTCATGGGGTTGTTGTCAAGATCAAATTAAGCCAATGTATGCAAAACACTTTGTAAATCTTCAACCGCTATAAAAATGTCAGCTATGTCTTATATAATTGCTGTTCCCTATAATTCAGGGGGGTTGATAATTTCCCCAAGGGTAAGATTAAGGAGAATAAACGTTCTGATATACACTCAACCTGAGAGATGGGGGGCAGGAGTAACAGCTGCAATCTCTAAATGGGACTTTTCTTTTTGGGGGCTGTTGGATGGAGGACTGAAAGAAAATTGAGGTTAGTGATACCTGATACAGTTTGTGATACAGTTAATGTACTGATACGAACACTCTGGCATCTATGGTAATTAAAGGCTGACTACAAACTAACAGAGGTAGCTAGGTGGCACAGTGAATAGAGTGCTAAGCCTGGAGTCAGGAAGGCATGAGTTGAAATGTGGCTTCAGACACTTCCTAGGTGTGTGACACTGGGCAACTCACTGAACCCTGTTTGCCTCAGTTTCCTCATCAGTCAAATGAGCTGGAGAAGGAAATGGCAAACCACTCCATTATCCTTGCCAAGAAAACTCCAAATGAGGTCACAGAGTCAGACACAACTGAAATGACTCACCAACACCAACAAAATCCTTGTTCCTTTCCACTTCCTCCCCCCCCACTCCCCACCAAAAAGAAAAAAAAAATGCACATAAAAAAACTCACTGCAAGATGAATGTTTCTTGAGAGCAAAAGCTGTCTCACTTTTCTTCTCATATCTTCAAGACCTTGCATAGTGCCTAACACATGGTTGACAACAAATTGCTTGTCGACTGATTGAAGGCATAGTGGAAGAACCAGCCTCAGAGATAATCTGCTCACTTTTTAGAGGGAAGAGTAGGGAAAATCGAGTGCATTGTTTAATCTATCAGGAAATAATAGCCTCCTTTTTAAAAGTTTCGGTGGAATTACTCTAAGCACAGTTTAACAGAAGAATCTACTCCTACTATATGTTTTTTGAATTATCCTATTCCCAACTGTACTATTTGAAATCTCTAGTATTTTGTCTCTCTAATCTCCTTTTCAATTTCCAGAAAATGGAAGTATTATTGTGAAGCACTTATATCCTAATGAAGTTAAGTCATTCAGGTAACAATTGGATGCAGACTGAGGTTTTCTTAATAACTTGGTTCATTTGTTCTACCTCTGAATCACAACTTCTGATATGTTATTTCACACCCTCTAAATTCTTCTGAAAATTGACTTGTATCTGGAATTGGATCATGTTTCATTGAGTAAGATATGTTTGTTCTTATATTCAGTGCAAATGAGAGGGCAGTTCTGTTTTCATCATGAATTTTCCTGAGTTTATTAAAAAAGAAGAAAATTAAATCAATTAGTGTTAGACAGCTATGTGTCCCGGCATACATTCAGTCAGACCTCCATTTCTGAGCAAGGATTGGATACTTCCATCCACAGCTTTACTTACTGCTATTTCTGCCTTTCCAGAGATGTTACAACAAACTGTATTATCAGAAGAAAGATGTCAGGAAAAAAAATCAGTAAGTTCCATTCTCAGTGAGAAATTGAAAATTAAAGGATAGGGGAAAGGTACAGTAGGGAGAGGGGGACTACAATTCTACTGTACAAAAAAGTCATAAAGCAATTTAAAGCTAATGTAGAACTGATCCATGATGTGAATAAGTGAGGCAGAGTGAAGTAATGATGATGATGATGATGATGATGATGATGACGATGATGATGACCATGTCCAATACCATGCAGTATTTATGAAACAGAGATGATATTATTGTCCCATCTGATGTTCCTAGAAGCCTCATAATTTCTATAACTCCTTGATTTAAGAAAAGTACAGTACTATTGCTAATATTCTGAACAGAGTTTTCTAAAGTTTCAATATAAAGAAGATAATAATTTTATTTTAATTTTTGAAGAAATCATTTAAAAATGTTTGCTGCATTCTCAAACACAATTTCCCTATATGTGTGTGCATATAATAAAGCAGGGGAAATTATTAGTACTATTACATAGTAGAAAAAGTGCTAGATTTGGAGACAGAGGAACTGGGTCCAAATTCTAGCTCTTACTACCTGTGTGATCTTGAGCCCAGACATACTTACTCATTTGTAAAATTTGGGGGCACTACAGAGGTGTCAAATACATAGCCCACACAATTCCCAAGGGCTGGAAGGAACCAAATTAAAATGTAATTGGGGAATGTTCAACAAAAAATTTAAAAACCAATAAAAGATATATAATGTTAATTTGTGGTTTTCTTAGTCAATATGCAGCTAGCAGGGATCCATTTCTATTTGAGTTTGACACCATTGGACTAGATAATCTCTAAACATCTTCCTATTTCTAAATCTATAATTTTATCTAAGTATTCACAAGGCAAAGCAGCCTTAAATAAATAACTCTAAAAGTACTAAGTTCTAAAGTGTTAGATGGATATTATCAGAGTGGTATTATTATTAAATTATTATAATTAGATAAAACTTTACTTAAGAATTCCCAAACAGTCTTTACCAAAGAGTTATGTTCACTAGAGGTTTCCCCCGTGACTTAACAATTGTCGCACTTAGAGACTTATCTTCATATCTATTCATTGAGAATAAGACATTTTCTTGCCTCCCAAGTTCCAGGTTAATTTCTATTCAAGGGCTGGTCTTGGCTTCTCCTAAAGTAGAAAGTATTAAAATAATGCCCCAAAGACACACTCCCATTGCTGTTAGAAGAGCAAAATATAACGACATTTTAAATTATTAGGCTGACATAGCTGAAACCTGTGAGCTGAGCAAGGAGGACAATAGTATATGATGAAATTACTAAAAGTCTCTCAAGTGTCTCTGGTAAAATGATAGTAATTCTTCCTCAAATCAGATGAGAGGATGCCCAAAATACAAGTAGCTCTAGCTATATTTCTTACTCCCTCTACCAAGTTGCAAAGTTCTTTAGGTCTGGGATTGAGTTCTTTAGGGCCAAGACTGTGGTATTTTAGTCTTTGCATTCTCATGGCCTAGCATATCATTTTGTACTTCAAGGAATTTCCCAAGGTGGTGCAGTGGATAGAACAGACTTGGCTGGAGTCAGGAAGAATTGAGTTCAAATCTAGCCTCAGAT
Source organism: Vombatus ursinus (assembly GCF_900497805.2). Classification (NCBI taxonomy): domain Eukaryota; kingdom Metazoa; phylum Chordata; class Mammalia; order Diprotodontia; family Vombatidae; genus Vombatus; species Vombatus ursinus. The sequence goes on along the minus strand of NW_020948910.1, from coordinate 15,215,502 downwards.
GCTTACTAGCTATGTGACCATGGCACGTCATTTAACTTCTGTTTGCCTCAGTTTCCTCATCTGTAATTGGGTATAATAATAGCTCCCACTTCCTAGGGTTGTTGGGAGAATAAAATGAGATAATATTTGTATAGTCCTTTGAAAACCTTAAAGCACTATTGAATGCTAGTTATAATTATTATTTCATGTTAAAGATACCTTAGGTGGCTTCCCTGTGGTAGAATTATCAGAGGAAATGGGAGAAGGTGAAGATGAGGAAACTGAAAGGAACTTGACCAATGTTACAAAGGGAGTAAATCACCAAGAAGGGTTTTGAAATCAGGTCATCTGACTCTCAAACAAGAATTCTTTTCACTGGACCATGCCAACTTATCCAACAGCTCTAAAGCTCCCACAATATGTGGCATATCAATGACATTTGGCTAACTCTGCTACAGATTTTCATCACGTAGCTTTTCATAATTCAGTGGTGGGCTTCCTTCTGCTGGCAGGCAATCCTTGACCCCCAAAGGGAAGTTAGAAGATGAGTTTCTTTAATGTTCATTGCCATAAAATTGCAGTTTTCTCTCTTGTCTCCTCTGAACACAATGCAGAGACAGAAGTACAAAAAAAAAGTAAATGAAATTTCAGGGAAAAAAGCAACAAGGAAAGTTCAACTATAGTCCTTTGTGCAGATGGATATTGCTTCCTGTCTCATAGGAAGCATCCCCATTACATACAACCTGTCATCTCTGCTGTCTGGGTTAGTGTCTCCTCACTTCCTGGAATCAAACATAACTAAGCAAAACAACAAAAGTTGGAATTTCTCTATTTCTGGAATGCCAAATCTTTATTACTGGAATTTTTAACTTTTCAGCCTCGCTGGCACCACATGTATAATAAAATCACAGTTTTTTTTCACATTTTTTTAAAAATAAGTATCACAATGTATATTTCAGCAATGGACTTTAACTTTCTGCCCCAGCTAGCTTCCCCTCATCCTTCATGAAGAGCAAACATTTGCTTTAATATCCAAATAAGCTGTACCATTTATAATTTTTACATGGCCAACAAAATTCTCAATTTTTTATTAGATATTGGTTAGGCCTCACATGTGGGCAAAGAACATGGAGAGAAGTTTATAGCATGAAGAGGGATATGCCATCTACAAGATCAGTTTTATACTGGCATAAACTAGAATGTTATCCCAGTTGACGTCATTTCATAATAACCTTTAGACATTATAGCCCGGTCCTGGAATTGGGAATTCAAATTTGATTTTAGACACTTACTAGCTGTTTGACCCTGGGCAAATCATTTAACTTCTGTTTGCCTCAGTTTCTTTATCAGCAAAATAGAGATAATAATGGTACCTACGTCACACAGTTGTGAGAACCAAATGAGACAATAATTGCAAAGTGCTTAGGACCATGTCTGGCACAAAGTAAACACTATAGAAATTTAGCTATCATTGTCATTATCTTTATTATTATTATTAGCTATCATTAACTCTAGTATACCATTCTTTAAACTGAAATAAGGGCCATGGGACAAAGTGTCTGAGATCAGCCTAGTTCAAACACAGCTCCCCAGTCCCTTCCCCAAACCAGCTCAGCCTTCACTCTAGATGCCTTCCTCTTCTCTCCTCCCACCTTGCTCATTTCCCCCTCCTATCCCTAGCTTCTTCCCCATCTCCTCCTTCCTTTCACTGAAAATCTCCCTATCCTTTTCAATAGCCCTACTCCAATGTTACCCAGTCTGAAGTACTGGTTCCATTTCACTTGTCCCCATTAACATTCTTTCACTTAGCATTGTGCATTGTGTTTTTGTGAAAATAATTCAAGTCATTAGGTAGAATACACCTGTAATTAGGAATTTCATTTCATACTGTTGTTCTCCTTGCAACTGTTAGCTCATAGGCTTCAGTTATCCTAGCCTAATAATTTAAAATGTCATTATATTTTGCTCTTCTTACAGCAATAGGAGCCTGTCTTTGGGGCACTGTTACAACATTCTATAGTTTTAACAGAAGCTGAGAGCAGCTTTTGAATAGAAATCAACCTGGAATTTGGAGGAAAGAAAATGACTTATTCTCAATGAATAGATGGGAAGATAGGTCTCTAAGTGAGACAACTGTCAGGTCATGAGGGACAAACCTTTCCTGGGAATCCTTAAGTACAGGAATGACCTGGAGCTAATCTGGAAGCTCCCAAGTCACCTATGATAGAAGCAATTCTGTTGGATTAACTTCAAACTGTATCACTTTCCAAATAAAGCCTTAAGTTTGGGCAAAAATAAAGTATAATAAAGAGAATACCACTGACATTCATTATATTCTTCCTACAGTACAGGGATAAAGACTTGTTCTTAATGTTCACAGAGCAAGAGAAAAAAAATTTAAGGTTCCAACATTACAAACAATTTTGGTATATTAGACCATCTGGTGTTTGGATGAATGAATGAATGAATGAAGAAATGACTGAATGAATAAATGAAAAAAGATTTAAGTGTTTATTATGTGCTCGGCATATTGGCACTAGACAACCAGGTGGTGAAATGGATAGAGCACAAGGCCTTGAGTCAGGAAGACCTGAATCCAAATCTAGCTACAGGTACTTACTAGTTATGTGATCTAGAGCAAGTCATTTTACCTGTTTGCCTCAGTTGTCTCAACTGAAAATGGGCATAATAATAACACCTACCTCACAGGGATGCTGTGATGATCAAATGAGAACAATATTCATAAAGTGCTTTAGCAGAATACCTGGCATAGAGTAGGTACTACATAAAGGCTTATTCTTTTTCCCCCCGAACACTAGGCTAAGTGAAGGAAATATAATACAAAAACAAAAAAAAAAACAAAACAAAAACAAAAATACTTAAGGCAATCCTTATTCTTAAAGAGCTTATATTATTTTAAGGGGGAAACAAAACATATTGGGAAGTGACACCCTGAAATGAGGTATCAAAGGGCCCTTCCAGCTCTAAGTCTGTGATCCTATTATTTAGAATATTACAGCTATATATTAACTCTTCAATAGAGAGAAAAGTAATAAATGGTGTAATTTATTCAATGATAGCAGCTTTGCTAACCATTTTCCAAATTATTAGGGCACAAATTCTTTCAGACTGAAGAATTCATATTGATTCTGTCTATACTTACCAATCCCTTCTTACCCCTGTCAGCCAGCTTTCTTCTTCCTCTTTCTCTTGCTCTCCAAATGAATATGTTGAAATGAAAACTGCAAAGTTCTTACCCCACAGGTTCCTTACCATGCCTACTGATCCTTCACCAAGCCTCATAAGAATCTTGCGCTCTTCTGCACTTCCAACAACAATAAAATAATGCTAAGCTTTTAATTCTGTTGAAATTGGGGATGGCTAACCAAGACAGGGAGGGGTAGAGTAGAGAGCAGGAAGGCATGATTCCAGGGAAGATAAGGAGGAATGGGCATATGGGAGAAGAAGCTCTGCTTAATTAAGAAGCAATACCACCACCTACACTTGATAGCAGACCTGAGAAATAGTGGCCTAAGAAAATTGGAGTTTCTTCCTTTCATAGACAATATCATGGCTGGCCTTTAAGCAGTGAGATGATTTAGAAAACAATGAAAACAACAACAAAACAGAAAAAGGACAGATCTGCTACTTCAATCCAGAGAGGCAAAGGGGGAAATGGCAAGGGTTTGATTCACTTTTAGAGATTTACCTCAGGGTCATACAAGGAGTCAGGATTAGAAACCTTGGTCTTTTCCATCCAGATCTAATACAGATTCCACAACACCTTACTGGCTTTTTTCCAGAGGAGGGAGATCAACCTTTCAAATAATGAATCATGCTACAGCTTTCTTCCTCGCTACGAAGGTAAAGAGATCTAAGTAATTAAGACCTGAGTAATTCAGAAAGTACTTTGGCTATATTAATATTACCCAAGGGTTCTGTTTGAGCATTGTAATAATGATGCATTGACATTTCATGACAAAATGATTCAAAAGGTAATGGTGTGGGGGAGGGGGTGGGGAGGATAAGGAAGAGAAAGACACAGCAGTAGTGGCTGAACTGTGTTCCCAGGGGCCCTCTGTCATTTGGCTCTCATTACAAAATGCTGGGCAATTACCACTGTAACATTCTGATCACCGTTTCTGTAATTCTCAGCTGAGTGACACTGAGCAAACTGGGGAGCAGTGAAAGAGATAGCATTTGCTCAGAGGAAAGAGTCCTTGACTGCTTTCTGTGACATCTCAGTCACTGCTCTGAACCCCCATCGATGCATCGCATCTCCCATCAGGGCTGACTAAGTTAGTTATGGCAGATGGGAGATGGTAAAGGACAGTGGAGGACTCAGTGAGGATCAGAGCTGCTGACACATGTCCTCTCTCATTTGATATGAGCCCACTCTTTCAGAATTCATAGAAGGGAAATAGACGTTTGGAAACTCAAATATGACAGACAGAATGCTTTCCTCTTCAGTTTCACAGCATGTGGGACTGAATATCAGAAGCTGGGGAAAAAAAAATATTCCCAAATGGTCCCTGATGGTTTAACAGACCGGCAGTGTGAACCTTTATTTTATTTTTACAAAGAGCCAAAAAGTTTTGTTTATGATGGGTGTGTCTAGGTTCAGGGGTAGAAAATTTCCAGAAATCTTTCCATTCATCTTCAAATCTGTGCTCCTCCCTTCTTTGTTTGCTCTTTGTATGGTCTTTATCCACTGAAATGCTCAGGAACCCACGATTGCCTCAAGGGCTTGGAGCCTGACATAGAAGGTCCAAAGTAGACAGAAAAGTTTTCAGAATCCTTTTGATTTTGAAAAAAAAAACATTAAAATTTTACCTACTAACAAATAATGCAAATCCTCACATCCTGAATGCAGCCCCTTCCTAATAGATATTTTTGTTACAACTTGAGATGTCTCATCTCCACCTCCTGCATGGAGCCTTCTCTGATCTTCCTCCCCTCCCCAAAGTTCTTAATAATCTCCTCTTCTTGACATTACTTTGTATTATCATTTATTGATGTATATGGTACATCATTTCCCCCCCCCAAAGAAATATAAACTCCATGATATCAGAGACTGTTTGCCAAGTACCCAGTTACATAACCCCTGGCTAGGCACATAGTAGGTGATGGAGTGATGGGACCTGAACCTCTAAAAGGAAAAGACCATGTCTTTGAAAGAAACCCAGTCCTTGCATTTCAGCAGCTCAGATCACTGGCCTCTGCCCAAGGTAATTGGCCCACCCCAGGCCACCTAGATCACACAATTAGCTTACTTGACTTTCCTTTCACTGTAGCTCTTGACCCACCCCAGACTACTTGCCATTCCTTAATTCCATCCAGATCCTTTCACTGTCCTTTTTGTATATAAGCATCAGTCTCACCCCCCATTAAGTCACAGGTTCACTAGGAACCCTGCCCTCTTCTATTGGCTTTACAATAAACTGCTACCTGACTAGGAGATGGTTTCAGCATGTGAATTTATTCCAGGCAGATGCTGCCCTGTACCCTGATACCTCAGGATTCCCAGCAACCCCAAACCTTATCAGTAGGCACTTAATAAATAGTTGTTTAGTTGATTTTAATTGAAGTAATTTGAACATTTTAAATTGTTTGGTCAGTTAAGATTGTTGCTTTTCAGTCATGTCCAACATTTCATGACCCCATTTGTGGTCATGAAAAAGATGCTAGAGTAATTTGCCATTCATTCTCCAGTTCATTTTGCACATGAGGAAATTGAGGCAAACTGTTAAGTGACTTACTGAGGGGTCACACAATTAGGAAGTGTCTGAGGCTGGATTTGAACTCAGGTCTTCCTAACTCCAGGCCCACTGCTCCATCCACTGCTCCACCTAGCTGCCCTAGTAGGATCAATACCTGAAAGGAAAACTGAAGGACAGACTTTGTGTTATATCTACCCCTATTTATCCTGTATATAGCTTCTTTACATACAGTTGTTTGCTTGTTGTCTTTAGCATTAGACTGTGAGCTCCTTGAGGGCAAGGACTTTCTTTGTATCTCCAGGGCTTAGCATAGGGCCTTGGCACACAGTAAGCAAGGCAAACAGGATTAAGTAACTTGCCCAAGGTCACACAACTAGGAAGTGTCTGAGGCTAGATTTGAACTCAGGTCTTCCTGATTCCAGGCCCAACGTTCTATCCACTGTACCACCTAGCTGCCATTCAGTTAAGATAGTCAAACTACAAATATATATTGAATGCCTACTATGTCAATGAACAAAAAAAAAACATTTTTTAGGCACATACTATACCAGGCACAGTCAAATCTCGTAAGTAATCCATCAATTCCATCCAATAATTGATATAATTTCTTTTTTTTTCTTTAATTGATACATAGATTTGGCCTTTTAATGCTGATCTTTCTTACTTTCATGTCCAAGGTAAGTGATGATATTGCCACTACCTGGTGAGGATATTTTAAAACTCAAGTATCTTAGCATAGACTTCCACCTTCTACATGGAATTGTGATTCATTCTGAGGTAAATTACGTAGGAAAAGTATTTTTCTGCTTAAGTATTTCACCTGGTTGCAAAGTTAAGCATTACCCAATAGTTAATGGAGAGGTTCATAGTAGGTGTGAGTAGACCTTAAGGAATTGTGAAGAAGTGGTACTCCTTACACTTTTAAGAGTATACCATAGGGGACAGCTAGGTGGTGCAGTGGATAGAGCACTGGCCCTGGATTCAGGAAGACCTCAGTGCAAAGCCAGCCTCAGACACATAACACTAGCTGTGTGACCCTGGGCAGGTCACTTAGCCCTGTTGCCTAGCCAAAAAAAAAAAAAAAAAAAAAGAATGTACCACAGAGTACCTTGAACCTGGGCCATTAGAGCCCTAGGGAACCCAAGGTATGAGTATCCCACAGTGTGTTAGGGGATAACCCAGAGGGAATTACATACACAACTGTTTTCACACATATTCCTCACACTTTTTAAAGAGAAAGCCCCGAGTTCATATTTTAGAAGCAATTTGGAAAGAATTGATGCATTCTCTTATTGGATGATAGATCTCAGAGGCAAAAAAACCAATCAGACAAAAGCAATGTTGTCAGCAGTCTAGCCATGCTCTGCGACATTTCCAGCTTCAGGGATCTAATCAAAATTAAAAACATAAAGAAATAATGCATGAGCATGAGATAGGGCATAATTTGAGAATGTTTTATTCATTTAACAATTGCTTTTATAGCCTTTTTTAGTGTAAGAATGAATTTGTTGAGAGAAAATTAAGCTCTAATATTAATAATGAGAAGACTATTTAAATATTCTTCTTCTATAGGTGACTATGTTCAATTCCCAGAATTTCAGAGCTTGAAGGAATCCTAGGGTTCGACTCTCTCATTAAGTAGAGAGGAAACTGAGGTTTCAAAAGGGACATGGATGGGCACACAAGAAGTTATGATGGTCTTACAAGAAATAAATGACAAAACCAGAATTCAAAATGAGCATTCTGATGTTAGATTTTCAACCATCCCACACTGGATCTTGGTCAGGGCTGGCCCTGTCCTGCCCCACCCCCCACTCTTTCACCTTCTGGGTTTCCTCCTGATTGGCCTTCACCCTGTTAATTTAACCACTAATACAGGCATTCTCTTTACCCTGAGATGTCAATGACTCTCCATTCAGCTCTGTGGGGATGAGTATTCCAAACAGCCCGGAGAGTAAATCTTATATTTTTTACTTCTTTCACAAAGCAAGACTGTAGCATGCTACTGTTGCTTAACTGTAGCACAATTTCTAAACTTGAAAGGAAATTATATTTCTTTGAAGATATTTAAAAAGGAGAAGGAACTCTACTGTCAAACAATCTCTGAATCTCCCTAGAAAACCAGTTCATGAATACACTTAGTCCATCAACATATTTTTGTTTTGCTTTGGATTATTTATTTTATTTTTAATTTATGGAATAAAACAAACATTTCTTAACAGTACAATACAAAAAGATGATTGCATGTCAACATATTTTTACTCATTTCAGGTTTTGTTTATTCAAGAAGACTGGATTGCTAGGAGCATCTACCAATGCCACTTCTCATTTTGCATTCCGATACATTTAGCCTGTGTAGAATAGAAAGAGTACGAAGATTAACTGGGACAGGACTGGCTCCTATATTCACTCATTCATTTTTATTTATTCATTCATTTATTCACCAAAAACTTATTTAGTTTATTGGATCCTGTGGTGGAAGGAGAAGAGAAGGAGGATACATACAGGTGTGAATAAATGACATTGTTTAGGTCATGTTGACTCAGATCAATATTCTTCAATGGCTCACTGTTGCCGGGTGAGTAAAATTGAAATTCCTTGGCCTGTCTTTCGAGGCCCTTCACAATCTGGTGCTCAATCCTATCTCATAACCTCTTTTCACAATATGCTCAAAGCAGACTACTTATTATGCACATTCTAGGTCCACACATCCATGTCTCTGTACCTTTCCTTGTTATTCTCTGTATCTGGAGTATTTCTCCTTATAGCTTCCATCTGTCAAATTGTTATCCATCCTTTAAAGTGTAACTCACATGCTATTTCAGCCAGGAGGCCTTCTTATGTAACCCATTCTTGAATGTGTAGTAACCTCTCTCTCTCTCTCCCCCCAGCCTTAGCTCTTATAGGCCCTTTGACATCTCTTATACATCTCATCCAGTTATTTGTATTCAGAACAGGGATTATGTCATATTTTAACTTTGTATCTCTCCCAGGCACCAACAGTCCTGTAAATGCTGTTCTGTTGTTTTTCAGTTGCCATTTGGGGTTTTCTTGGCATAGATACTGAAGTGGTTTGCCATTTCCTTCTCAAGTTCATTTCACATATGAGGAAACCGAGGCAAACAGGGTTAAGTGACTTGCCCAGGGTCACACAGCTAGTAATTGTCTGAGGTCACATTTGAACTCAGGTCTTCCTGACTCCAGGCCTGGCATTCTAACTGCCACCTAGCTGCCCATCCAATTGTTTATTGAATTAAATACATAGTCTCAGTCCTCAAGAGTGTACAGGCTAAAACGGAGAAGCTGAGAAGATAAGTAGACCAAATAATTAAAATACAAAGGAGAATATTGAATTCAATTAAATAAACATCTATTATTTTCCAAACACTATGCTAGTACAAAGTCAAAAGTCAGCTAGTCCTTATCCTGAAGAAGCAGCTGATATTTTCCTCTGTCTCTGTATCCAATCATGTAGCTGATCTTCCTGTAGATTCTTTCAAAGAGATATGATATGTAAAGAGATAAGTACAATGGTATGGTCTTATATGGGGCACCTAGATGGTGTAGTGGATAGAGCACCAGCCCTGGAGTCAAGAAGATATGAGTTCAAATCTGGCCTCAGACATTTAAGAGATGTGTGACCTTGAGCAAGTCACTTAACCCTGTTTGCCTCAGTTTCCTCATATGTAAAATGAACTAGAGAAGAAAATGGCAAACCACTCTAGTATCTCTGCCAAGAAAACCCCAAATGGCATCAGGGAGAGTCAGTCACAACTTAAAAACAACTGAACAACAACACGGACTTGAAAGAATAGTGTCAAGAGCTTTAAAGCTCAAAATGATCCGAGGCTGATGAGGAAAACTCAGATTTGTTTGCCTTTTTTCTTTTTTTTAAACAATATTGTAGAAAGTAGGAGGATCAAAGAAAGGAAAGGACAGCTCCATGGGGGTGGATGAGATAATAATCACTAACTATAGAGAGAAAGAGCTTTTTAAATCTCATTTTGCTTTTCATTCCTCTGCCAAGGAGAATTTTAGACTGAAAAGCATAGGGAAAAAAATAAGCTAACAGGGGGTGAATACCCAAGATTGGTAAGGAGATAACAAGACAGCACCTAGCTGCCCTTGATGAGTTCAGGGCACCTGGCCTATGTGAACTATATTTCAGGGAACTGAAAGAAATAGTAAATGGGATTGTTGAGCCACTGTCAGTAATTTTTGAAAGATAGTGGAGAATATGAGAGGTATATACTTCAGGGCTGAAGAAGGGTAAATCCTTTCCTGATTTTCAAAAGAGTTAAGAGATTGAGGTTTGAAAACTATGAGCCAGTGAGTTTGACACCAGTTCCTGGAAAGATTATAGAGTGCATTATTAAAATATTTAGTAAAAGGAAGCGACAATAACAAAGAATCAGCATGACTTCATGAAGAGCAGGTCATACCAGGCTCACCTTATTTCCTTTATTAACAAAACAACTAAACTGATAGATTAGGAGATATAGTTTACTAAAGATTTTAGCGAAACATTTGATGAAGTCTCTCATGCTGTTCTTTTTGGGAAAAAATGGAGAGAGGTGGGCTACACAATACTATAATTAAATGTATCTGGAACCAAATGAATAATGGAACCCAAAGAATAGTTCAATGTCAACTGGGAAGGGCATGTCCAGGGGAGTGTCTCAGGGATCTGTGGTCAGCCACTATTGCTAAGCTTTGATCTACTACTTGGATAAAGGCATGTTTATGATATTTGCAGATAACACAAGTCTCTCAAGGGTAGCTAATAAACATACTAGCTGACAGAACTGGTATCCAAAAAGAGCTTGACAGGCTGGAATATTGGGTAGAATGAAATAAGATGGAACTCAATAGGGATAAATGTAAAATGTTTCGCTTTCTTTCAAAAAAATCAACTTTAGAAATACAAGGTGGGAGATTTATGTTTAGAAGTGGGAATTTTATAACCCCATAAAATTTTATGATTCTTCGTGTCCCCATTTGGAGTTTTCTTGGCAAAGATACTGGAGTGGTTTCCAGACTCCAGGCCTGGCTCTCTTTCCACTTTCCCACTTAGTTGGTCCATTTTTCTTTTTCTTTTAGTGGACTGAAGTTCAGTACAAGTCAATAGTATGATATGATAGTCAGGAAAATTAATGCAATTTTAGCCAGGATCAAGAGGAATAGTTTTCAGGACCCAGAAAGTCATATTTCTATTCTGCCATGGCCAGATGTTATTCATAGTATTACATTCAGTTCTAGACACAGTATTTTAAGAAAGAAATGGATAAACTGGAGAATGTTCAGAGGAGGGCAACCAGGATGGTGAAAGTTCCTGAGTTCATTCCAAATAGCTGGCATTATATAGTTCTTTGAAATTTGCAAAGCACTTGACATATTGAAATCTCATTTGATTTTCACAATAACCCTATGAAATGATGCTATCTATCCCCATTTTACAGATGAGGAAACTGGGACTGAGTGAAGTTAAGTGACTTGCAGAGAGTCACATAGTTAATGAATATCTGAGGCAGGATTTGAATTTAAGTCTTTGTGATTACAAGGACATCACTATGTTCAATGTTCCATCTAGCTGACTTACATGAAGGTAAGTTGAAAGAACTGAGGCCATTTAACCTGGTAAAAAAAAAAAAGATTCAGGAGGTACATGGTGGCTCTTTTCATGAGTTAAAAGGCTTTTATATGAGAGGTGGCTTACACATATTCTGCTTGGTACTCATTACCTCAAGCCTGGATTATTACAATAGACATTCTTTTTCTGGACCGGCTTGGAGTAGGCGGCCATTGAAAACTATAAGATAATGAGAAGAGAGAGGGCATTAGAGGGATCAGGAAAGTTTTTCTATAGTAAATGATATTTGAAGAGAGAATTTAGGGAAAAAAACTAGGAATTTTATGATGTAGAAACAAGGACAAAATATTGTCCACATATGAGAGGGACAATCTGTGTGACTGCATAGAGAAGAAAGATTGTGTGTAGAGTTTAATGTTTCAGATTAGTTTGTCTGGAGCATAGATTTTATGAAGGGAATTAGTATGAAATAAAAATTAACAAGTGGGTGGGATTCATACTATAGAGGGCTTGAAATGGTAGCCTGGGGAGTTTTTACACTGTTTTAGGAACCATTATAGCAGGGGAGTGACACGATCAGTTCCATAGTTTAGGAAGGCTATTTTAGCAGCTGGGTGAAGGATGGATGAGATTTGAACTAAGATAGTGGCTGTATGAATGGAGAGAAAGCCAGTGATGTTGTTGCGAGAGAATTGATGAGGCTTGATTGACTCTGACAGGTAAGAGAGAGGGAAGACTTAAGGATGACTATATGGTTATAAACTTGTGTTCACGATGGTGGTATCCTGAACAGAAATAGGGAAGTCTGGAAGAGGTATAGGTAGAGATTGGGGGGAAATTAGGAGTTCTGTTTTGGAATGTTATGGTTGAGCTGCCGATGGGGCACAGGATCACAAAACATAGAATAAGAGAGTTGGAAGAGACCTTAGTGGCCATCTAGTCCAACTCATCTGGGAGAAGGTAACCAGCAGGCTGATAACAATGTGTGATGAGTTCTGGAGAGATATTAGGGCTATACATATAGAATTGGAAATAATTTATATAGCAATGATAATTGAACCCAAGGGTACTAATGATATTTTCAGGAGGGACAGTACAGAGGCAGCAAAGAAGAGCATTTAGGACAGATGCCTAGAGAATGCTCATGCTAAAGAGAATATCTGATGATCTGCAAACAATATCAAAAAGGAGCAATGACACAAGAAGCAATGGAACCAAGAGAAAGCCTTTCCAAAGAAGCCAAAGAGTAAGAAAGTGTCCAGCATGTTTAGTAGCACCAAAGCTATGAGGAGGCCAAGGAGAATGAGGATTGAGAAAAGGTCAACAGATTTCACAATTAAAAGGTTATTGGTGGAGGAAATGTGAAAAAATAGAGATATTAATACACAGTTGGTAGAGTTGTTAACTGGTCCAACCATTCTGGAGAACAATTTAGAACTATGTCCGAAGGGCTATAAAATTGTGCATATCCTTTGACCCAGCAATACCACTACTACATCTGTATTCCAAAGAGATCAAAGAAAAAGGAAAGGGACCTATATGTATAAAAATGTTTATAGCAGCTTTTTTGTGTGTGGTAGCAAAGAATTAGAAATTAAGGGGATGACCATCAAATGGGGAATGGTCGAACAAGTTGTGGTGTGTGATTATGATGAAATACAGTGAAATACAAATATAAGAAATGATGAGGGGGGATGGTTTTAGAAAAACCTGGAAAAATCTATCTGTATCAATGTACAGTGAAATGAACAGAACCAGGAAATAATTGTATACTATAATAGCAATTTTATAAAGATGATTCACTATGAAAGACTTAGCTACTCTGATCAATAAAATAATCCAAGACAATTCTGAAGGACTCAAGATGAAAAATACTCTCCACCTCTAGAAAAAGAACTGGTGAACTCCGAGCACTAAATGAAATATAATTTTTCACTTTATTTTTCTTACTTTCTTTGCAGCATGGCTAATACAGAAATGTTTTACATGATTTCACATGTATAATTGAATTCATATTGCTTCTCAATGGGTAAGTAGGAAGGGAGATAATTTGGAATTCAATTAAAAAAAGAAATGTTAAAATAAGTAAATATATTTTTAAAAGTGTTTAGTAACATTAAAGAGGAAAAATCAGATTGTAAAGGACTGAGAAATGAGTGAATGGTGAGAAAATTGAAGCAGTGTGTATAAACTGTTTCTTCTAGGGAATCAGCAGTGAAGGGATGGAAAGATTTAGGGTAGTATCTTGAGGAAAATTCAAGGTGAAGTAAAGGTTGTTTTTGGTTTGGTTTGGTTTTTTAAAGATGGAGTAGACCCAAACATGTTTGTAGGCAATGGGGGAAAGAGCCAGCATATCGAGAGAGATTAAATATAGGGATGAGAGGTAAAATGGTAGATTGGTGTTGGTCAAGCTCGTGGAGGAAATGGAAATGGAAATAGGTTGAATCAAGGGCTCTGGTGGAGGACCCAGAAGGGTCATCACTTATTCTGCAAGACAGGAGTTAAAAAAAAAAAAGGAGTTTAGGTGAAGAAGTGTGAGGTTTTGAGGAATGCAGTTGGAGAAAAGAGGAAGCTGATAGAATATATAGATGATATAAATATCTGTTTTCCCAATAAGGTAAGAAGGTAAAGGTGGTAAATACCATAAAAGTAGGTACAAAGTGGTATATTTTCTTATATTAAATTATATCCGGTAATTTAGCATTTAAGGGATTTTCTGACTAAGTTCAGAAAGGCTTCATTCAATAAAAGCACAATGTAACCTCAATTTAGATTCAATTCAATTCATTCATGTATTGCTTCATTCAACAGGCTTGTATTAAGTGTGTACTATGTGCCAGTCACCATACTAGACTCTAAGACAAAAATTCGATAGTGCCAATTATAAAGGAATTTATTTTCCATTGGACCTATTGTGAAGGAAACTAATTGGATAAACGGAAATATGAATGGCCCAGGAAGATATCTTAGCACCTTTCATTTGCCATGAAAGCGTCTAGACAAATTACATTGCATTTTATTGCACATTAAACTGATTTGCAAGATCCTCTTCAAGGGGAGATGAACTGTTAAAGGCTGTTCTTTGAAATCTACCCTGAAAACAGCCTCAACTATCTAGAAGTCTCAATAGATGAATCTTGGATACATGATGCTACATGTACTATACCAGTATGTAAACATAACTGGAAGAGCAGGACAGATCATTCCACGTCATTCACCTATTTAAGCAATTTCAATAGCTCTCTATTGCCTCTAGGTTAAATGCCAATTTATAAAATGCCAATCCTGTTTGGCATTTGAAGCCCATCACGATCTGTTCCAAGCCCATCTTCCCAGCCTGATTACACTTTCCTCTTGCATTTTATTTTCCAGCCAAACTGTATGCTTGATACTTTTTGATTTTGCTATTTCATGTCCTACCTACATACCTTTATACAGATAAGACTTTGTATACCATCAATGCTTTTCTTGCTCACTTCTACCTCTTAAAATCTCTAGATCCTTTCAATAATCAGCTCACGTGCCATCTTCTACAAAAGACCTTTCTTCATTTCTCTATTTCAGTTGAGTGCTTCTTAACCTGAGCCTTATGGGTTTTTTTTTCCATTTTTAAAATACATTTTGAAAACTGAATTTCAAAATAATTAACTTTCCTAAGTAATTCTATATATTTTATGCATGTAAAAGCATTATTCTGAGAAGGGATCTATAGGCTTCACTAGACTATCAAAAGGGTCCATGACAAAAAAAAAAAGTCGTTAGTTGTTACTGACCCCTTTCAAAATTACTTTGTATTTTTTAAAACAAATTTTGCAATAACTTAATCTATGTATATGTTGCTTCCCCCAGTAAAAGGTAACACCCCCTTTCCCCCCGCCGCCAGGACTAGGATGATTTCATTTTTGCCTTTGTATCCTCAACACTTAGCACAGATCTTGGCACATAGTATGTGCTTTAAATTGCCTGTTGAATTGAATGTAATTAAATGGAAGGAGAAAAGAAACCAAAATGAAGGGTGATCTGGGTCAGAATCACAATGAGACTTCACTGTGTAGGAACTGTATATATGGGTTACCACCAAGATAAAATGCAACAAGGCCAACAACCTAGCTCTGTGTATTCCAGTGTCTTAAAGGATGCATGGCCCTGTTATCACAAATCTTGACAATAGCAGTCTTTTTCTGTTAACAAAACTTTGGTTTATCAAGCATTGGCCAGTCATCGGGGGGTAAATGACTATTTCCTTGCTAACAGAAATAATGTTACATGTTGGAGCTTCCAAGCTCAGGAATTGGTTGTCTTTAGTTTTATTTTTAATTTTCCTTCCAGTCCCTAGACTCACTGGAGACAGGCTGTCACATCATCCTTTGCCCAGCACAATGCCGTGCCCTTTACCTAGTAAAAGAGTGAGGCTGGTCAAGGTGCTGCCTGTCTCCCTGGAACAAACAAAGGAAATGCATCAGGAGAGCTCAGCTGCAGACCCAATGCACATCATTAGGCTGGGGCTGCCATGAGATTCCTCAGATGAAAGCCAATTTCAATGAACATTGTGTTTCGAGACCTGCTTCCTCTTTTACTCTGTAAGAACCGAAGAAGGAACATCCCACTTGCGTCTGCTGACACAAAGGAACGCTGTGGCTGAGAGATCTTATCAGGCCTTCCTGTGCCATGGCAACAGTGTTCCAGTTGTGTCTTGGAAGAATTGCTCATTGTTTCGGGGGAAGGACTGACTCCTTTGGGTGGGATCTCATGGCTTCTTATGGAGTGGAAGTAGGTGGTGCTGGGAGATCAGCCAGGCACATGACCTGGCTTGCCAGCTTTGGAGAAGTCAAATATGGAAGCAAACTTCCTTCATTCAGGCTTTAACGAATTAAATAGTTAGGCCTCTGATTCCTAAAATGTGTTTAAGGGTATATTTCTTTTTAAAAAGTGATCTGCAGATCTTTAAAAGGTGAAAGACACAAAACTGGGTGAAATCTAGAAGGTCCCTGGAAATGCAGACTGTGTCGTTGTTGTCTGTTGTTGTTTTGTTTTTCCCTTAAGGTCTTTTAAGCATTATTTCTAGTGGAAACAGAAGATAGATTCTACTTGGCTCATTATTCATTCATTG
>NW_020948910.1:15197052-15199093 GCF_900497805.2 Vombatus ursinus | reverse complement strand
AGAAACTTAGTAAGTTATCTGTTGAGTGAATGAAAGACTCAATGAGAATCAACATCAATAGCATGTCTCTGTAGCTCTTCAAGGGCTACAGATCACTTTCCTCAAACAACCGTGTGAGGCAGGCAATGCAAGTATTTTTATCCCACTTTTACAGATGAGGAAACTGAGGCATAGGGAGGTTAGACAATTTGGCAAGGTCACAAAGCTAGTAAATGGTAATGTCAGAATTCGAACCCATGTCTTTTAACTCAAAAGCCAGTGCTCTTTCTGCCACCCGAAACTGGCTATATAACACATGATGCTTTTTCAAGGTCAAAAAGGGTCTGCAACAAAATCCTAGCAGTTCTTCCCTCCCAGTAGCCTAGGATTTTTTTTTTAAATAATGTGTTACAACTCTATCTCCTTTTCAAGTGGTAACATTCCTGATTTGAAAACAAATAGTTTTCCAAGGTTTGGTAAAGCCCTAGGTCAGTCCTTAATAACAAGATTTGACATGCCTACTTGCATTTCCCCCTACTTTATTCCTCCTTTCTATTACTATCCTCCCTTATCTGCTCCCATCTTACTTCATACTACATAAAACAAAATTAACTTTCTTAGTAGCATAGTAGCTACAGCAGTACCCTACATTCATACTGGGCTTTTAGCTTTGCAAAATATGAAGAGTGCACTGGATTTGAAGTGAGAGGACCCAGGTTTCAAATCCCAGTTTAGCATCTTTCCACCCGTGTGACCTTTGGCAAGTCAATTAACTACTTTGGGTCTCAATTTCCTCATCAAGAAAAACAGGAGTTAGGAACAAAGTGACCTTTACATTCCCCTCCAATTCTAAGTCTCTGATCTTATGTTCTCCTTTGGTTCTCAGAAAGGGAAGAAAAACCACACATGTGAGGTAAGTAAGCCAGAATTATTATCCTCTTTTGACAGTTGAAGAAACATGAAGAAGGTAAGTGAAATACAAATCACTTAACAAGTTAGTGAAGGAGCAAGTCTCCTGAATCCTAGCCATAAGCTCTTTCCACTGGACCTCATTTTGCTCCTAGCCCTAAGCACATGGACAGTTGACTAACTACCAGTCTTGAAACAAAATTGCGTTCTTTCTACCTTTGGGGAAAAAAAAAACATGTAGTTGGGAGCATCTCTGTGCGTTTATGTGAATGCATGTGAGAGATGTGCAAGGATGTTACTTTATCAAAACCCTAAATAATTCATTCTTTCATTGGAATGGATCCTTACTACCAATATAGACCAAATTCATTTCACATCTTAGTTGTCAATTTTGAGAGTTGCTCCAGGAAAAAAATCATCACTTGGTAGTCGACCTTTTGGTGATAGGCCAAACAACCTGAAAAATAGTGAAAGATGAATCATAGTAGTTTTCAAGGAACCACAGTATACTTGTTCTGTCAAGAAGAACAAATGTCACTCCTGTAATACAGGCTACCTGAGGAAACAAATGATCCTTGCTTAGGATATTCAGCAGAATGTGAAAAACTGAAGAAGCAACTTGGAATCACAATTTAATAAAAATAATAATGATAAAAACTGGCAGCTAGATCATTTTTTTAAGATTGCAATCAATCTGTCATCAACAAGCATTTGTCAGGTGTACTATATGTCACGAGAGGCAGTATGCCATAATGTAGGCTCTCCTTGGAGCTGGGAAAATCTGGGTTAAAATCTGGCCTCTGACATATTTTTGCTATGTGTCCCTGGGCGAATGAGGCAGGTGACAAATCAGCGCTCCAGGCAATTCTTTGAGACTGTAAGTTTCAAGGAAGGTACCAATCTGCATTACTAGAGGCAGTTTCCTATTTTAAGAATTCCCTATTCCAGTGAAATCACAGGCCCAATTCTAACCCGTCCACTTCTTGCAATGCACTGTGTCAGGCACTGAAGATACAGGGACAAAAGTGAAATTGCTCCTGCCCACAAATGGCTTACAATCTATCGTAGGAGGTAATATGTACATAGATAGATAGATAGATACATAGATACATAGATAGATACATAGATAGATACATAGATAGATACATAGATA
>NW_020948910.1:15160652-15197042 GCF_900497805.2 Vombatus ursinus | reverse complement strand
ATACATAGATAGATACATAGATAGATACATAGATAGATACATAGATACATAGAAGATGGATAGATAGAAGATAGATACATAGAAGATGGATAGATAGAAGATAGACACAGATATCTACATAGTTATATCACCAAGCATTGATTTAGCACCTACTGTATCCACACACAATGGATACATTAGCTGACTTGATTCTCATAATCCTATGAGGATATTATATTATATTATATTATAATAAATCATATCATCATATTATATACCCTATATTAATGTGCTAATCTATATTATATACTATATTAATTATATTTATATTAAATATGATCTACTATAATGTTAACATAATTAACATAATATGCAATATTATATTATATATGTGTATAATTATCACTCCTACTTTAAAAATGGGAAATTGAGCCTGATACAGGTTAAGTGACTTGCCCAGGGTCTTGGAATCAGCATGACACAAATTCAAATCCCCTTTATATTTTAAATATGTCATGCTGTCATGCTGATTCGAAGACCAGCATTCTATCTATTATGTCACTCAATTAAAAAATACAAAGCTTTCTGAGACGGTGCCAAGATTCCTAGGGATTTTGAGTGGCTTCTTCTCAAATGCCCTTCCAGAAGTATTTCTCCAAACTGTGGCTCAGCACAAGTTTCTGGCAACGTTCTTTCCCCTTGGCTTTTCTTTGGCTCCAAGCATCCACCCACTGTCTGCCCTTAGGCTTCTGATGAGTGGACAGTGATGTCATCGGCAGGGGATAGGTGGGAAGGAAGTGGGAAGGGATTCTCCCCTTTCTTCTTCTGCCCTTCCTCCCCCATCCCAAATGATGAAATAGAACAGATAGTACCTGTTAGAGATCCAGAGAGGTCATTCCTGCTGTAGGCAGATATTGCAAAGATCAAAGATCACAGACCTAGAGCTATAGTGGAAGAAACCTCAGACAACATCCAGTCTATCCCTTTCATTTTACAAATGAGGAATCTGTGGTCCAAGGAGGTTAGGTTTTATACCCAAGGTCACACAGGAAATATATGCTACAGGCAGGATTTGAACCCAAGTCCTCTGACTTTAAAGCAGTACAATTTCTAGTGTACTTTTATACAAACTCAATGGTAGCAATACTACCAATTTAACCTGAAACTTGTACAATATATTATGCAATTTATACAGGTATATAGAGATAATTATAAATATATACATTTGATTAGCAGGTTTTCAAAGCATTTTCCTAATAATAATCTTATCAGGAAGGTAGTAAAAATACAATGATGTGTGAATTACCTGGGATTAGCAATAATTTTGATATGGTTTTATTTGGTGACAAAAAAATAAATAGGCTCTTCTTCTGTTACTAAGTTGATTCAAAACATGCATCCTGAACTAGATGAAAATTAATTGAGCTGGCTTCCCCAAACTTTTAAGACTATAGATTGAGAGCCAGAAAGGACTTTTGAGGCCATTGAGCCCAATTCTCTCATTTTACAGATGAGGAAACTGAGCCTGAGAGAAGTTAGGTTAATAAGCTGATTAAGTTAGTCATATAGCTAGTAAATGTCTAAGACTAGATCTGCACTCATGTCTTTCTGACTTCAAGCTCAGCACTGTAGCCACTATGCCATTTATCTTAAGGAGTATACTTCAAAGACTGTAAGAGATATTATAGGAATTGTTGATATAGCTAAGCATTTCAAGGGTTAATCAAGTCCACAATGAAAGCAATGAGATGACGTAAACTAAGATAAATAC
Organism: Vombatus ursinus; assembly: GCF_900497805.2. Taxonomy (NCBI): domain Eukaryota; kingdom Metazoa; phylum Chordata; class Mammalia; order Diprotodontia; family Vombatidae; genus Vombatus; species Vombatus ursinus. The sequence goes on along the minus strand of NW_020948910.1, from coordinate 15,195,292 downwards.
ATTGATATGTTGAGAAGCAGAATTGTTCTAGAATTGTAGAAATTCCCAAACGGAGATGGAATACCACAGCATGGCCTTGTACTATGCCACATGTTAGGAAAAGCTAAGAAATATAGCCAAGAAATGGAATTGAACATGTTCTATAGCTTTGGTACTATCCTGACTTAAATCCCTTAGAGGATATCTAGGCCAAAACCCTTGTTTTTGATTAGGAACCTAAGAGTGAGAAGGGGAAACTGACTTGCCCAGTGTCACTTAAGTAGTAAACAAAGAGCAGGGCTTCAAACTAGTCCAATGGCTCCCCATATCAAGGTACCTTCTTATGAAGCACATGAACTCTAACAGGATCTAAACGAATATACTTCTCCCTCTCTGAATTCTGTTTCTTCTGTGTATGTCTTATTTCAACTGTAAAAGTTATTTGAGAAAACCTTTGGGGGCCAGTAAGTACTCTGACAGCTTAATTTATAATCTAGTGTAGTAAGCACACAGAGAGCTAGAAGCAGACAGACTAGTCACCAGAATTATGATTCGACAAAACTAAGCAATCTGAGCTAAATTAAATAATTTCAACTAGTTTCCCCACTAGGTGGTCCAACTCTCCCCCTTATTCCTTCTCCCTTCAGTAGCTCAGGTCCCATATCATCAGTTTCCCCAATCTCAAATAAAGGAAAGAAGTAGGCCAGAGCCAAAAGATCTGAACACCAAACTGGGAATGAATGTAATAGGAGCAGTGCTGAGGGGTTGGGGTCAGGGGAAGGGAATATAGGCTAAATGTTACCCATTAACCAATTCAGGCAGGGCAATTCCTTGACACATTTTATTGCAGTTCCCTTCAATTAACTACAACAAACTTTTATTAATAATTAAGGTGGCCCTTCCACCTTGACCAGTTCAAATCTAATTCAGTGTTCCAAGATTTCAAATTAATTAATAATAAATAATTAATACTGTTAACTAAATAAATGTACTTCAATTGTTATTAATATTTCTTTATCTAGCCCTTACACTGTGTGGCAAGGATGAGATATATATCATAATTGAGTAATGAGTTATTTTTGTGTTTCTTTACTCTATCTATGATTTTTTCTTCCAGTGAGGCAATTGGGGTTAATTGACTTGCCCAGAGTCACACAGCTAGTGAATGTTATGTGTCTGAGGCTACATTTGAACTCAGGTTCTCCTGACTCTGGGGCAGGTGCTCTATCCACTGCGCCACCTACCTGTCTCTCTATCTGTGATTTTTGGGCATCTAGATGGCTCAATGGCTAGAGTGCCTGGACTGAAATCAGGAAGACCTGAATTCAAATCCAGCCTCAAAACATCCTAGCTATGTGACCCTGGGCAAGTCACTTAACCCTGTTTGCCTCAGTTTTCTCATCTGCCAAATGAGCTGGAGAAGGAAATGGCAACCACTCTTGTATCTTTACAAAACAAAAAACCCCAAATGACATCATAAAGAATCAGACATGACTGAAACAACTGAACAACAAATCTATGGTTAGAGCTTTCAATGAGGGAAATTCCTACTGATGGAGATCAGTGTCTATTCTATAACTTCTAGTCTGAGAGAGGCTAAATGCTCTGCCCAGCATCATACAGACAATATGTATCAAAGGCACTTGAACACAGGTCTTTCTGATGTTGAGATAAGCCTTCTAACCAATTTGCCACATTCCCTAGAGATTCTTGGGTATTAGTCCCTCTGGGGCTCTCGAGAGGCAGGACCCTCATTGGGAGAAACGCTGCACCAGACTGACTTCTTTAAAAATATTTTTCAGAAAAACTCTCCATGGTGGACATAACTCCTTTGTATAGCCTTTCAGCCCTTTATTAGCTTATGGAAGGTAAACCAGCTATAAAATGTTATTTAATTCAGAAATGAACAAGTTAGTTTAAAAGTAACCAGCACAGAGAATACTAAACACATCTCTGATCAGAATAATGGGGCTTATTCCAAAAGCTCATAGAAAAAAAAAGTACTGTAGGGAACTGAATTGGCAATTTCAGCCCCCAGCATCTGGAGATTTACTTACAGGCAAATCTTGCATGTCTGTGGAGCAGGGAAAGAATGGATTATTGAAATTCCTACATAATGCCCAAACTTCATCTTATCCATTAGTTTAAACTGGCTCCTCTGTTAAATCTGTTCCCAGAGCTGTAAACAAGGAGCTGAATTGATTACTTTGAGTTTCAGCTGTTAGCTTTGCTCTTCCTCTCTGAAAGAAATAGTTAAGACCAGGGATAGGACCCCAAAGTGCAGAGACTAAGCGAGAGAAGGAACAGGAACAACAGCTGATGGCATGTCCAATGAAGGTGGCAGCCTATTTCTAATAGCATGTGAGTTGACAGTTACTGTAACTCTCTTCTCCTTCAATTTGTGAAGGCCACCATTGGCCTATGCCATAGTCAGGAACCAATGCAGGCTAATCTCCAACCTCCCTGAAAGAGCCGGGGATTATGGCATAGTCAAAATGGTGCAAAACTCGCACCATTGTTCCTGCTTTCACTTTGCTGATAAACTAAATCTTTCTATCTCTGTGAATGACATTTCTCTAGAAATAATTATCTCTTCATGCAATAGAAATAGTTTCCTTAAGAAAGCTAATATCACTGCTACTGATCAATGTATACTTTTTATTAGTTCTTTGTAGGATTGCCTTCTTGGATTTTTGTCCAAATCTTGGGACACTGGATCAGAGTGAGACTGGTCAAGATGGAAGGGGCCACAATAGAGAGATGAATAGGAAGAGCCAATTTGATAAACATCTTCAAGATTATTATTATAGAGTGAAGCAAAGTATAGGAGAATAATTGGGATCTGGACTAACTCAGTGATCAAGAACTTAACTGAAAGTGAGTACTGCTTTGTTGTTTGGTTCTTTTTTCAATCATGTCCTACTCTTCCTGACCCCATTTGAGGTTTTCTTGGCAAAGACACTGGAGTGGTTTGCCATTTCCTTCTCCAGCTCATTTTACGGATGAGGAAACTGATGCAATCAGGGTTAAGTGACTGGCCCAGGGTTATATAGCTACTAAGTGTCTGAGGCTAGATTTGAACTCATTAAGATGAGTTTTTCTGACTCCAGGCCCAGCACTCTATCCACTGCGCTACACTGTGCTGCCCTGTGCTATCTTCACATATTCAGGCACTTTGAAAACTACAGAAATTTCAGCTATTATTATTTTACCATTAGAGAAGGTGAAAGATGAGGAATACTTCATAAGATGAGGAACAGTTTTCATGGGGATAAAATATCTCTTCTCTAGTAGTTGCTTATTGTAATTGAACTGATAAGGATAGGAGATAGAGTGTCTGGGAGTTCTTGGGTGAATCAAACTCCCAGCCAATCAATCAACTAGCATTTATTAACCACCTATTATATGCCCAGCACTGTACTTAGCACTTTACAAATATTATCTTATTTGATCCTCACAATCACCCTGGGAGGTAGGTGCAATCATCTCCATTGTACATTTGAGGAAACTGAGACAAACAGAAGTTTTGCATATGCAACTCTACATAAAGGGTAATGACTAGGTTGCACGATACAGCGCTGACCTGCACTTAGGAAGACCTTAGCTTAAATGTGGCCTCAGACAGTTATTATCTGTGTGAGCCTACTAAAGTCATTTCACCTCTGTCTGTAAAATGGAGATAAAAATAGCACTGACTTCCTAGAGTTGGGAGAATAAAATAATATTTGAAAAGCACTTTGCAAGCTTTAAAGAACTTTGTAAACTTTTAAGTATCATCTTCACTTTTTATTGTGTATGTGTTAAAAAAAATGTGTGATTTTATTGACGAAGAGAACTCTTCATGTAGGAACTCCCTTTGCCAAGGTAGATACCATTCAGCCTACAACTCAATAATTATGTCCTAGGTAGTTGCTTGAGTCACATAGAAGCCACAGGGGTTGGGGGAGGTGGGTGGATTTAAGTAGGGCCTTTGTTGCTCAAAACCTAGAATTCTATCTAAGCTATATTCATCATTTGTACTATATAACCATCTTTTTTGAGGGAAACTCCTATGATATAAAAGTTACACAATTTAAAGCCTCTTATATTTGTCCATTATAATATTCTAATTTGGGGGGTGGGGTGGGGATTAGAAGGTAAATAGGGAAGAAAATGTCAAGCAAATGTTTGTTTATACAATAGTTCTTGTCAAAGATATCTAGAAAATAATATCTTTAAAGGGCATTACTGTTGATGATGATAGATATATTATAAAAAAAAAAAACTTCTCAGGGGCAGGGGAGAAAAGGAAGAATGAGATACACCAGAAGAAAAGGGGTGGCATCTTGGGCCACCACTCTGTAAAGGTCACCAGTCCCAAGTGAAAAATATCCATAAACTGAAATGCCCATTCTCTGGTCAGGACAGTTTGACTGAATACTCCTTCTTAATTCTGAAGATCCCTAGGCCTGTGTATCAAAACTTGTACCATTGTTCCTGCTATCACCTTGTTAATAAACTAAGTCTTTCAGTCTCCATGACTGACATATTTCTCCAGAACTAAATTATCTTTTCATGCAATAGAAAAGGAGATAAAGAAAAGAAGACAAGTAAATTACAGAGACTGTAGCCTCGAGTTATATAATCTCAAAAGAATAATACTTCAGTAACGGAGAGTGGTCTTTTAAGTCTTCATTTTTTTTCTGTTGTACTTCGAAAAGAGACTATGAAACTATGGAGTACATGGCAAAAACATCCCCAGCATTGGCTGCTTTGCTCAATAAAGGCAAAACCCCATCAGAATCATGAGTTTCTCTGTCTATAAAATGAGCCTGTTTCTTGAAAGTGGGTGTTTTAAATGTATTCTCCCACTCAGACCCAGTGCTGAAATAAGCAGAAGATTTGAGTAAAAAGCATTATGGAGCTGAGCTTAACTTTCATTTTGGTTACTTAGATACCCACTAAGTTAGTGACTATTTGAAAATCTATTCTTACTGGCAATTCCTTTTTTTTTTCAATTTCCAAAATCTGAATCCTATTCTTTATGGAAGAACTTGAGTATTCCAGAAACTTGAATCAGTATCTGTATGAATGTCTCATTTGAAGTTGGAATAGTCAGATATGAAACATTTGGATAACAAAAGTCCAAGGGAAATCTATGGTCAAGGAAACACAAAATGGTCTTATTCATAAGAGCTTGAATCATAGAATTATAGTCCTGGGTCTTATCAATCCATCCTTCTTATTCCTATTCTTTCTGTTGTTCAGTAATTTCAGTCATATCCGACTCTTTATGACCCCATTTGGGGTTTTCTTGGCAAAGCTACTGGAGTGATTTGCCATTTCTTTCTCCAGCTCATTTGACAGTTGAGAAAACTGAAGCAAACAGGGTTAAGTGACTTGCCCAGGATCACATAGCTTTTAAGTGTCTGAGACCAGATTTAAACTCATGAAGATAAGTCTTCTTGATTCCAGGCCCAGGACTCTAACCACTTTGCCACCTAGTACACACAGCAAATGTTTATTGACTGACTCTTAAAGGTATGTGGATGGTTTATAAGCCACACCAAGAGAGGGAGTGCCTACACTGATGGACCACAGATCCATCCAAGGGTTGATCCCTACGCCATGCCCCACAATAGCTATTCCAAATCCCCTCTTCTATCCTCAAGTCACTTTTTTTCATCGACGCCACAAAACCTGGGCTAAGCAATGCAATCACATAACCCTGGCAATGTTCATTTCCCTACAATCTGTCCTGGGCATCCCAGCTGCTGTTACTTCTGTGTTCTATTTCTCATACCCCGTGGCATTCAGTGATGACAGTCATAAAGTCACATTTTCAGCATGACTGAGGGTGTCTTATGAACCATAAGCTGAATGTACCAGACCTGAGAGAGTCACAGTGAAAGCCCTGGCATCACTTCATGATTCATTTCCTTCCCCTGACTTTTCATAGAAACCTATTTAAGAGCAGGGACAGGGTTCCTCTAACATTTATGAGAATGAAACATTCTTTCTTCTTTTGTCAACTCAAACCTAAATCAAAAAAAGTCAGTCAATAACACTATAGTTGCTCATAGTGATGGGATGGCCATTTTAAATAAATCTAATAGTTATTTAGTATAGTATTGCTTCAAGTGGAAGTTAACTTAATGGAGTTGACCCATACAATGTTCAATATTTCAAACAGAGTAATATACAAGGTTTTTATATTTGAGACCATATTCCAGCAGTTAGGTGGAAAAGTGCTGCAGGAAGACTCATCTTCCTGAATTCAAATCTGACCTCAGACACTTACTAACTGTATGACCCTATTTGCCTCAGTTTCCCCACGTGCAAAATGAGCTGGAGAAGGAAATGGCAAACCACTCCAGTATCTTTGCCAAGAAAACTCCAAATGAGGTCATGAAGAGTAGGATACAACTGAAAAACAATTGAACAGCAAACAAATTCTGTCTATCTCATCTCAGGCTTATATAGAAGCCACTTTCTCAAGAAAGTTTATTTAACAAATGATAGTTTTATAAGCCATTATGTATACTGCAGAGGTGTCAAAAGCACTTGCCTCCAGCCAAATGTGGTGGAATCTGAGCCATATTAAAATATAATTGGGGAATATTTAACAAAATAAATACAAATCACAATAAAACATAGATAATGTTAACATGTGGTTTTCTAAGTTAATATGTAGCTGCAGGGATCCTTATGTATCACTTAGTGGTTTCTCATTTTTATTTGAGTTTGATACCCCTGGTATAGCGGAAAGCAAAGATAATGGCTTCAAATCCTGGTTCTGCTATCAACATCTAAGCTAGTAATTCTGAAATATACTGATGGCTGAGAGTTCATTTAATAGCCTTTGAAGTTTTCTAATTATTCTTGTTAATTAGGTACAAAACTCCTGTGATAAAGTGGTATCATTTGTCTTCTGAACATCAGTGATTGGGGGCAACACTGCTATCTGTCACTTCTAGTTGTATGACCTTAAGTCATAAAAATTTCCCTGTTTTCAGTTTTGTCATTTATAAAATGGAAGAATTGCCTTCTCTCCATAGACAAACAAGAGACAACAGGGGCAGAAATCTGCATATGTTGCCAGATAAAGTCACTATTATATTGGTTATTTACTTCAGGATATCTATAAGGTAAAAAGTATTTTCATAATAATACTAAGACATTTTAATTTTTAATGCTATAAATATCAATAAGATTGCAAAGGGGTCCTATGACCTCTTAAACCAAAAAAATTTAAGAATCAATGTACTAAAAGTCTCCTTCTTAATCTATCTAAATGGGCATTAAATAAATTTAAATGGACATTTATTTAATCTATAGCACCTACTTCACAGTTTGTTGAGACCATCAAATGAGACAACATGGAGCTTGCATTGCAAGTTTGTGGAAATGGTAGCTATGGTTATCATTATCATTATCATCATCATTAATTTGGGCTTTTGTGGGCAGGATAAAGGGTCACTGTGGCAATCAAAGACTTTGTTTACAAACACAGATCATGGATCTTTAACTGGATTCTCTGTCCCAAAAAAAAAAAAAGACATTATCAAAAAAAAAATAAGGTCTATGTTTCAAAAGAACAGAATGATCTCATCATCATTTCATCCTGTTCTCTGCTTTAAGGGGCACATTAAGGAAAATGACCTGCAAACCTAAGGATCTAAAGGCAGAGAGAGTCATAAAGAAGGCCCATGAGGGAACACTTCATTTGTTTTGTATTGTTTTGTTTTCCAGAGAAAGAGGGGGAGGCAGAGATTGGGAGGCCTCACTGATTGTTTCCTGTGCCAAAGTCAGCTGCATCCACACAATAGAAGAGCTGGGCCACCTCCTGGCGCCAAACCAAGGTCACAGATTTTCAATTGTCATTCCCATTTTCTGGGCCTTTTAAAAATACACGTGTCTCAGTATATTACTGCACACACACACACACACACACACACACACACACACACTCCTCTCATTTCCTTGGTAAAAAATAGTCTTTCTTGTCAACTCCTTGGAGTAACTAAGTGATGATAACACCTGGAAGGTGGTAAAACTATGATGGAGAATTCACTTTCTTCTCTCTTCCTTCTTGTAATATCAAACCTAAGACTCCATTCACAAATCATAAAAACCCACTACCCCCACATCCTTATATGAGGAGGTCACAAAGTGGATCTGTATTTGGGGATTGATTTTCTTAAGAATCCATGGATCTGCATTCTCACTGGAACATGTAAATGTTGCCATCTAATTGCCTGACATTTTTAGGTCAGGATTTCTGCTACAGTCTAAGACTCTAAGTTAATGATCAAGCACCAATTTGCGGTGGTAGGGGAAGTGATTCACTGGTAGCTCCTAATACTGATGCAATCATAGGTCTAGTGGAAGAAAAGAACCTCTATTTTGCTGACATTTTTTGGTTTTTAATCCCATTCATTTCTGAATATAGCTTCCCTTGCTCCCGCTTTACCCAGAAAGCCATTTCTTGTAATAAAGATAAAAAAAAAAGAAAAAATCAAGTCCAAACACACCAACAATGGCCAACAACAATGGCTGACATTCTACATTCATAGTGTTCTCCCTTGCCCCCTGCAGTTAGGAGAAGGAAGTGCTTTTTCTCAACTCCCAACAAAGTTTGGTTATTATAATTATATTGCATTATTTCTTTTTTTGTTATTGTTATTTTGTCTGTTTATAATTTTGTCAATGTGTCATTTGTTCTCCTGTTTCTGCTTACTTCTTTCTGCATCAGCTCATGTAAATCTTCCACTGCCTTTTGACATTAGAAAATCTTAAGTATGGAAAATATTGTATTTAACGAAGATATGTGACAGGTAACACAGTGGTGGACAAAGGGTTCAAGAAAGAAAAAGGTTCAGATCATGCCTTTGATATATTCTGCCTATGTGACTCTGCTTAAGTCATTTAATTTCTTAGAGCACTCTGCATTTCTAGTTTAATTTAGTCATTTTGTTTTGTTACAAAAGACCTCTCCCAGAGATCTAGTAATCTTGTGTTTTTTAGTGTAAAAACAAAACAAAGAATTAAAACATCTTTTTTTCTTAGTGCTCCAGGAGACTAAAACCATAACTTCTAGGTGAGTAGGTAGTCTACCTCAGCAGGAGAGGTACTACACATCCAAGAGTTTCACATACGATGAAACCACAAGTCTATGTCCAAAACAAAAGATGAAAAAGGGACCTTTTCTAAAAGAAAAATCCTCCTTAAGCAATAGAAATTAGAGACAAAACCATGACTGTAATGCATCTGGTACAATAGGATTACAAACATGTAAGTATATAGGATTTTAACTCTAAGGACCTAGTGTAGGAAGCCTGGACGTGACACTATCTGTGTAGCCTCAGATAAATCATTTAAAATCTAGTTTAAAATAATTTAAACTCTAGTTCCCCATCTGTAAAATGGGGAAATTGGACTAAATGACTTCTAAATTTACTTTTACCTGTAAATCCATGAGTCAACGTCTCTAATCCACTCTAAACTTCTGCAGCTTGCAAAAGGAGATTTTCTCATCCATTCATTTCTCATTTTAAGTAACCCCAGGGCATTTAAGAGAAAGAAGTTGTTGAGAAAATAACAATCATACATTGATATCCTTAAAATGAATTGATCCAAGTTGGAACATGTTTAAGAGGTTTTTAATTCAAAGAAACTTATTGGCTGCGTCCATAAAGAGGTAGCCAAGTAGAGAAAAGCATGCTAAACACATCCCCAGCATTTATAGCTGCCAGTCTTTACTCTTGATGTGGTTTCCATACAGCCATGTGGGTTGAGCAATAATGCCAAATGATCATTGAACCATACAGTGGTCATATGTACTGCATTAGTCACACCCCTAATCCTAATTTTCATTGTGCAATTGATGCTACAGAGACCTAGAGTTGGTAATTCCTGGCCACTGGTGAGGAGCAGTTGTCTGTCCTTGATCCTATAATTTCCTCAGAATCTGGGATAGAGGGAGTAGTTTCAAACAATTGAAGGAGGAAACAGTCTGTGAATTGGGGCATCAAAGGGACCAGATAAGCTGCATAGCACTTCTGCCTTAGAGAAATCAAGAGGATAAAGTAAGAGGCAGGACAGATCTGAGTTACCAGAAAAGCTAAATTTAATACAAGCCAGAAGTCCCCAAATGAAAAAAACATGAGAGAGAGAGAGACCAGGGCAGTACTATAGAATTCAGAGGATGGGAGCAAAACCAAGGAAAGTTAGTGTAACATTCAAACAGCTGGACAGGCTAGCATATGAAGTCCTCCACTTCTTTTGATGCATTTATTAACCTTGACTCTTCCCAGTCACTTACTACCTGTGTGACATTGAACAAGTTATTTGGCCTCTCATGGCCTGAGTTCATCTGTACAACGTAGGGATGGATGATTTTCTATCACCTCTTCCAGCTCTAGATAAAGGGGGGAAGGGAATAAGCATTCCATTTTGGAAACTTGTCCGGGATCATACAGCTAGTGTCTGAAGCTGCATGTGAGCTTAGTTTCTCTTCACTCCAAGCTCAAAGCTCAATCCATTACTCCACATAGCTGCCTCCCATTGGCCACTGTGTAAATCTCTTCAGTTCCCAGGGCTTTTGTTTCCTCAACAGAAAAATGAGAGAGTTCAACTGGATGACTCCTAAAGTCTCTTCCAATTCTAAATATGTGACCCTACGAGGTAATATTTTATCCTACTGGCAACAGAGAAGGACTGAGAATTTCTGAAGAGAGGAATAATTGGGGAAGCAATTTTTCCCTTGGTCAGCTCCCCTTCTGGTAGATAACCTGGAATTTTAACAGGGTCCTTACCTTCTTAATTCTAGATTTCCTTCAAGGTCTTCTACCTTGGTTCTGGACACTGGTTCACCTATCTCATTTCGCCTTAAAACATATCCTGTATGGAGATTTTTAGATATCAGTGGCTGAAAGACTCACTCCTAGTTAGGTCTAGGTGCTCACTACTGTGTAAAGTAATTCTCTTCTCTAGTGAAAAGCAAAAGAAGCTTTCCTATTTATAGCAGCCACAAATCTTTAAATTCTGCTCTCCTTCCAACACAGAAACTCAGAATGTCTGCCAAGTGCAGCCTGAGGCATTGTCTTTTAAAATAAAGAAGATGCAGGAGGCCTGTTTTGTTTTGTTTTAATTTTGAGACAGATGATTCCTTTGCTTCTGTACTTTGAAATGCAGCATTAGAGCCTTCCAGTCTTTGGAGTTCTTATTTTTTTGTTGTTGTTTCATCAGGCCCTTTGTTAGTCTGGTGAAACTTAGGGACTTCTTAAAATGATATTTTTAAATGCATAAAATTAAATAAAATATATAGGATTACAAAGGAAATTAAGCTATAATAATGAAATATATTCAAATATATATTTATATATATATATATGTATGTATACACATACACTTGTTTAGTCCTTTCAGTCATATCTGACTTTTTGTGACTCCATTTTGGGTTTTCTGGGCAAAGATACTAAAGTGGTTTGCCATTTCATTCTCCGGCTCATTCTGCAGGTAAGGAAACCGAGGCAAACAGGGTTAAGTGACATGCTCAGGGTCACAGCCAGTAAGGATCTGAGGATGGATTTGAACTTAGGTCTTCCTGAGGCTGGGAGCTCCATCCACTGTTCCACCTAGCTGCCCTAACAGGATCAATATCTGGGAAGAAAACTGAAGGACAGATTTTGTGTTATGTATACCTATTTATCCTGTACATAGCTTCTTTATATACACAGTTATTTGCTTGTTGTCTTCCTCATTAGACTGTGAGCTCCTTGAGGGCCCGGACTGTCTTTTGCCTTTCTTTGTATTTTTAGTGCTCAGCACAGGGCCTAGCGCCCGATAAGCTCTTCATGAGTGCTTGTTGACTTGGCTTGGGTTAAACAGTAATGGGCAAAGACATGACTCAAATACAACTCTTTTTAATTTTGAGTCCAGGAAAATTCTTTGCTTTACCACAATACTTTTATAAATTCAACAACTTTTCCTATGACATAGTCAAAATTTCTTAACTTAAAAACATTAAAACTCATTTCTCTGGGTAGGCTTAGAAGCAGGAGAATGATTTGGTATCCATCAACCAATCAATCAACAAGCATTTATTAACCACTTACTATGTGTCAGGCTAACTAGGGATACAAAGACCCTTCTTCTATGTAAAAGGAGACAAAAGGAACAAGTTTGTTCCTTCCACAAGTTTGTGGAGTATAATTGTGATGGAACACTACTGTGTTATAAGAGATGATGAGCTCAATCATCATAGAAAAACATGGATAGACTTGCATGAAATAATGAAAAGCAAAATGAGCAGAACCAAGAGAATGTTGTATACAGTAACAACAATATTGTTTCAAGAACAACCTTGAGCAAGTAAGCCATTTTGACTCTTATAAAAAGCCACATTAACTACAAAGGACATATGAAGGAAGATGCTATCTGCAAAGAACTGATAAATAGATATATGTATAGAATGATTTTACATATACATAGATAGCTATATACATCGATAGATAAAGAGATAGATAGATAGATAGATAGATAGATAGATAGATAGATAGATGATAGATAGATAGATAGACAGACAGATAGACAGATAGATATCTATTTGTGTCTAATGGTAGCCATCTCTAGGGCAGGGGTGGGGAGGAAGAAGAAAAAAAGGGAAAAAAGTTACATGATAAATTCATTATATATTTAAAAGTAATGGCAAGTTGTATATAATAGATTTGCAGTTTCATGTGCAATCATCTTTTTATTATACTATGTTATCATCATGCTTATCTTATTCCATAAAGTAAAAATACATAAATTTTTTTTTGTAAAAAAGCTATGTGACTATGTGAACTAGGGATTCAAAAGAAAAAATGAATGTCTCTGATCTCAAGGAGCTTGTATGTCTAATAAGGGGGAGAGTACATGCTGACAGAGATGTAAATTAAAAAAAAAAGATAAAGCAGATACAAGATAAATTTGAAGAAAAAGGTGCTAGCAGTTAAGGGGATCAGGAAAGGCCTTGATAAAAAAAGTGACACCTGGTAAAACAAAAAGAGTGCCCGTTCTAGGATCAGAGGACCAAAGTTAAAATCTCAGGCCTCTGTGGTTTTGGTCACTTTACCTCTCTGGACACTAATTGCCTCATTTGTAAAAGTAGGAAAGAGCCTATGACCTTAGTTAGCCTCTAGGCCATATGTTTCTAGTAAAGTTACCTTGACATTCAGTCTTGCTTGAACTTTGCCCCACAAATTGACCATAATGCCCTTGTGATAAGCATAACAATAATTAATATTGTTTACTAATTACCATTTGTTATTATTAATGAATATATTATGCCTTCAGGTTTGCAAAGCACTTTGCAAATATTATCTCATCTTATCTTCACAATAACCCCTGGGAAGTAAATGTCATTATTATCTTCACTTTATAGATGAGGAAAGTGAGACAAATAGGTTAAGTGATTTGCTCAGTATCATATAGATAGCAGAAGTCTGAGGTAGAGTTTGAACTTGGGTTGTTCTGGCTCCAGGTCTAATAGTGCTTTATTCACTGCACCACCCAATTGCCTAATATTATCTTTAGCCCCTATCTTCGCCTTTAGCCATATGTTACTTGCATAATCATTTTGTATATTTTTGCAAGTGGGATTATTATTGCATGACATTTGAAAATACTTGGCTGAGCACAGGAGGCTTAAAGTCATGCCTTACAAGAATGCATTTAATTTTCATTGCCTGGCTATCCTGCTGTACCAACGTTTTAGGAAAGAAGAAAGAGATTTGGTTTTCTTTCTGTCTTTGAAAGCAATCACCAAGAATTACCAGAGATTTAGCCATTGAATTATGAATTTTGTTAATTGCTCCTCCTGAAGACTTCAAGTTGTCTCATGGTGTTAAGAACATTAACCCCTCACAAGAAAGACTGTAATCTGTATCAACGGATAGGATAGCTTCATTTATGAAATCAGGAGATCTTTAATATATTGAAAGAAGATTGCTAGAATGACTTCACTTTTACAGTATACACTCTGACAGAATGTTAGGTTGAATATATGTAATTATGGAAAAAACCAACTGGATATCCTGATGTTGTACCCAGATGCTATACAATATCGACAAATTATCTAAATATTCTGTGGACTAATTTTCCTTTTATTTTTCATCCAGACAGCTCTTAAAAGAGGCTATTTAGGTAATTTGCCAGTGTCTTGAAATTTCACACAGCTATTAGATTGTTTGCAAATTTTCATTCAGATCATTGCATTTTTATTCATACCCATGTAGCAAGAATTAAAATGTATTTTGTCTTAATAATCGTAGTCAACATTTATGGATATTTCAGCCTCTATGAAATTTATTTTAGTTAAGGCTATTTTCTTAGTTCAATTCAGCAAATACTTATTGTTGCTCAAATGAGATGATATTTATCATGATAAAATATTTCAAAAAGCTTGTCTATATAAATATAATTATTATTGTCATTATTGTTATTATTATGGAGGCAGCCTGGCATAACGGATAGAGAGCTGAACTTGAACCCAGAACTGATCAAAGTCCTGCCTGCCACATACAGGATATACTGCCTTGTCACCTTAAACTAGTCATTTAACCTCTCAGGGCAAACATTATAGAGATATAGTTTAAAGAATATTGCGCTTAGCTTGAGGAGGAACTGAGTTCAAACACTACTTATGACTTTTATTAGTTTTGTAACCATGGGCAAGTCACTTAACCTCCCTAAGCCTTTATTTTCACATTTGTAAAATGGGGACTAAAAATAGAATAGCCAGTGTTTATAGTTAGGACTAGCTTTCTAATCCTCTGGCTAATAATTTGTATTTAACAACTTAAGGTTTGCAAAGTACTTTACAAATGTTATCTCATTTGATCTTCATAATTGCCCTGGGAGGTAAGCCCTATTATTATTCCCATTTTACAGCTGGGGAAACTAAGGCAGATAGAGGTTTAACTGACTTACCTACAGTCACACAGATAGTGAAACATAATTTGAACCTAGGTCTTCCTGGCTCCAGGTCCAGTAGTCTATCCATTGTGCTACTTACAAAATATTCTTTCTGGTGCCACACAGCCTCTGGCTTAAAGGGGTATGTTGCAAGTGGTTCCAGATAAACAGGTTAGGGCTTGGTTAGAACTTGGATACAGAGTGGACTGAGAATACTTGCGTATTCTAAACTGCTTTCCCATATAAGTTGTTGTTGTTGTTGTTCACTTGCTAAGTCTTGCCTGATTCTTCTTGACTCCATGGACCATACCGTCCATGGGATTTTCTCAGCAAAGATACTGTAGTGGTTTGTGATTTCCTTCTCCAGAGCATGAAGGCAAACAGAGGTTAAGTGACTTGCCCAAGATCACACAGCTAGTAAGTATCTGAGCCTGGATTGGAACTCTTATATATACAATAAAACTAATTGTCATCAGAGTGATGCTGGCTTGTCTTGGTTCAAATAAAGTTTAGGGGAGACAAATGCCAAAATACAAAAAGCAAGAGGAAAATAGAAGAATTACTAAAACAAAAAAGTATTTTTGCCTCAAAAATGTGGTTAGGTTTTTTTCTTTTTTGTCTTTCTTTAATCCCAGAGGAGGTGTTAGTTCATCGTGTAGCATTTCAGCCCCAGGGGTGGGAGGGCTGTCACGATTAAACTAAGGATAGAGAAGCCAGTTTGATCAAAATGAAATGTAGTTTGAGCCTTTGCCCAAACCTGGGATTGAACCCAAATCAACCCACACTTAATTGTCAAAAATGTTGAGTCATAATCCTTTTTCTATTTGTTTGTCTCTGCGTATGTCTGGAGCTGGATTCTGAATTTGCTCTGAAAATGAATATGCCAGTGGTATTCAAATGCCTATAGCATTTCCATGAGGTGCAAAGGGGTAGGCATATCAAGGCTCACCTACATTTAAATATATTTTATTTTATTATTTTTTTTAGGCAATTGGGGTTAAGTGACTTGCCTAGGGTCACACAGCCAGTAAGTATCAAATGTTTGGTCTGAGGCCAGATTTGAACTCAGGCGCTCCTGACTCCTGGGCTGGTGCTCTATCTACTGCGTCACCTAGCTGCCCCTAAATATATTTTATATTATGAATTTAATCAAAATCATTCAGCCTTGTAGACATTTTTGATGACGCCGCCAAAAAGCACTGGATCTGAACTCATCCCAGGAAAGGGATCTTGTCATTCCCGCCAGCCACTGAATCTTACAGATGTCCATCTTTTACATGGTTTAAACCAAAGGAGTTGACAAATTTTGGTATTGATCAAACAACAAGTGTTTATTAGATTTGACTATATGCCAGGCCCTGGAGATACAAAGACAAAAATGAAACAACCCTTGCCCTTGAGGAGGTTTTATTTTATCAGATCATTAAAAAGGGTATTACAAAGAAAACAGAGAAGTACAATTAGGATGAAACAATGTTTCCATAGCCAGAAACTGACAGTACACAATTCTGTAACTGTACCTGTAAAAAAAAAACCACAACAGGAACATATTTATTCAAATGGCTACTTGCAATAATGGTGGGGAATGGATGTATTTCTGCAGCTATGTAAAAAAAAAAAATCAACTATCTAGATCCCCTATCAGGCAGACCATGAGAATTAAACGTGTCCTCTCTGAAGCTTGAAAGGAGCTGTATTAGACAAATAAAACATAGTACTACTGCACACAGAATCATAGCTATATAAACTTGTTCCCCACCCCAGGCAGCAGAGGAGATAAAAAACATGAGCAGATACCTGAAAGAAAAAAAAAAAAGAAATAAACTCATGGATTTTAGAGGAGTTCGGGAATATCCCTCCTGTTTTATATCAATGTCATGGATCAGTGAATCTTTATTCCCCATTAAATGACCTCACCCCAAAATAGTAATAATACCTAGCATTTATATCCTGCTTTGAGATTTACATGCCCATTACAAATATTATCTTGTTGTAGTCTCATAATGACTTGGGAGGTAGGTGATATTATTATCATCCCCATTTTACAGATGAGACAAATGAGGCAGACAGATGTTAAGTGATTTGCCCAGGGTCACTTAGCTAACAAGTGTCTGAGGTTGGATTGGAACTCAGGTCCAGTACCACCTACCTGCCTCAATATAATATAAATATAGTCAATATAAATGATATAATTATAAAAACATTTGCTTTATTGACTAGTAATTATAGCTTGCATTGTATTGTACTTTAAGGTTTACCAGGAACTTTGACTCATAGCAACCCCTAAGAAGTATTGGATTTTCGGTAGATTTATTGTTGAATCATTTCAGTCGTGTCCAACTCTTTGTGATACAATCTGGGGTTTTTCTGGGCAAAGATACTGAAGTGGTTTGCCATTTCCTTCAAGCTCATTTTACAGATGAGGAAACCGAGGCAAGCAGGGTTAAGTGACTTGCTCAGGGTCACACAGCTAGTAACTCCTTCAATTTGAACTTCCTGATTGCAGGCCCAGTGCTCTATCCACTGAGCCACGTCGCTGCCCCTCTCAGTACACACAAAATAGCATAATGGGGAGAGCCCAGGTGATCCTCCTAATGCTAACATAAGGAGAGGTGGCTTGGAATCCCACCTCGGAGTCTTACAAGGTACATAAGAGCTAGCCTTTATTTAAACTAAAATTTTCAAAGCACTTTACTCTCATTTCTCTCCAGGCTACACTCCAGACTTCTTCCACCATGCCCTAGGTCTTTCTCCTGAAGTGTTTTGGGCCTCCACCTCCAATCAGATGGCTCCTCCCAGAACTTGCATTTAAAGAGGGTGCCCAGGCCAACCATGTTGCATACCTTGGGGCTGCACTCCGACTGTCTCTACTATGCCCCTAGACTGGTACCTTAGTCCTTTTCCACATCTGCACCCCTTTTTATCTTCTTACTATGTATTGTTTTCCTGCATTAGAAGGTAAACTCCTTGAGGGCAGGAGCTGTCTTTCTTTCTACTTGTATTTTTATACCCAGTGCCTAACGCAGGGTTGAGCACATAGCTTAATAAATACTTGTCAAGTAACTCACTTTGCATGTTATGTAATTTAATCTATTTGACCACAAGCATGTCACTAGATCTATAAGCACTGGTTTCTTCAGATGTAAAATGAGTGATTATAAGAAAAGTGCTTAGTGAAAATCAAACCATTTAGGTAGTTAAATGTAAATTATTATTATTAAAGTGACTGTCCTCTCTACTTTCATGCCCTATAAATTGCAAATATTCCTGATTTCATATCTCTCTTACATCCATTCAGTTTAATGATATATTATGGAAAACCCTGATACGGTAAGGAATGATACTGTTAACCTTGGTGTGTTTCCCACTTTCTAGGATACTTATGAGATCAGCTAACTTTCAATTTGATTTAACTTACTTTATTCCTCTTCTAGTAAGAGAGCTTCAGAGGATAATAGATCTTGAGCTGAAAGAGACTGCAGAAACCATCAAATCTGTTCTCCCTAGCATTTTAGATCTAGAGCTGACCTGGTTTTGAATCCTTCCTTCAAAGTTTATTAATTATGTAAGTCATGAACAAGTCGCCAATCTACTCTGAATCTCAATTTCTCCATCTGTAAAATGAGGATGAGAATATCTCTGACTACGTACCACACAACTCCAAAGAGATAATGTATTAAAGCCCTATAGAAATGCCAGTCATCATCATTACTATTATTATTATCATCATTACTGCCATTGTAACTCATTTGGGGGAGGATGAATGATATACATTGTGGATTTCCTGAGAGGTACAGAATAGTGCATTTGAAAGAACATTGGACTACTAGTGAGATACTGGGTTGGGGTCTTGTTTCCACCACCCTGACCTTGGCCAAACCACTAATTGCTATGAGTTTCAGTTATTTCATTTGTTAGATGGGGATACCACCTTTCCACTGTGTGGTCTATTGGACATTATTAGGACTGATGGAGAGAACGTGTCTAAGTCATCACTGTGTCCCTAGAGGACAAGGGTTGTCCCACAGTATCACCAAAGCATTTTACAACAGGCTTTCACTGTGTTTGGAAATAAAAGCTACTAATAAAGGGAGCAAAATAAACCATTCAACATTTCATCCAAATATTTCCTAAGTTATGGGACTGTCTGTGAGAACATTTTTTCTTTGGTATAAACAGTGACCATGAATGGAATTAGTGTTTAAATAATACAAAAGTACCAAGTTTCTTCCTGTCACCCAACCAGCCATAAACACCAACAGTCCAGCAGCCTGTATACGGCAGCCTATGACAGAACAATGGTGCTCACATGCATGGAGGCTGAGACGTTCAGTTCTCTGATGGCATCGATGTTCCAGCCCAGCTGGGGATTCACTGACTCAGAGAGAGAACAGTGGCAAAGGGGGAATTGAGGGGAAAGTCAACATTTCCTTCCCCCCCCCCAAGTCATTTCAGAAATACAGAATGAAACTGTGGCTTCATCTGGATGTCTGAGCAGGCGTCTTGCCTGACTGAAGAGGAGGTAAACATAGACTTTACAACAGGGGTATGGGATAGACCATGGCTCTGCCCATGGAATAATTCCCTCTCTGGTTTCCTCATTTATACCATTGAAAGGTATAAATGCAAAAAAATCCGTTGTTTCTTACATTTAAAGGGCAGTATTACATATTGAATCGAACATTGGATCAAGAATCAAGACAACTGGGCTTGTCTCACTTTGGACACGTAAATAGCTGTGTGATTATGGACTAAGTTGCTTAACTTCTTTGAGCCTCACTTTCCTCATCTGTAAAACGGGGATGATAAATGTTTGCCCTACCTACTTTATCTCTGGCTCCTAAGACAGGAAGCTGTCTATTGTAAGGAGCATGGTAAAATGGAAAGAGTAGTGGATTTGGAATTGGAAAACTCAGGTCCAAAGCCCACCTCTACTACATTCTATATGAGTAATCTTGGGCAATCTAAGTGGTACAGTGGATAGTGCACTAGACCTAGAGTCATGAAGACTTTGAGTTCAAATCTTGCCTTAGACTCTTTCTGTGTGACCATAGCAAGTCACTTAATCTGGTTACCTTACTTTCTTCATCTGTAAAATGGAAGCTACAATAATAGCATCTACATCCCAGGGTTGTTGTGGGGATCAAATGAAATAATATTTATAAAGCACTTTGCAAATCTTAAAGTGCTATATAAAAGCTAGCTATTATATGAATATATTATTATTTATAATAATTATTATTAACTCTCTGGGCCTCAGGTCTCATCTGTAAAATGAAATTAGACTAGATGACCTCTGAAGTCCCTTCCAACTCCCAATCTTTGGATCTATGAACCTATACACTTTAACACATACATAACCACATACCTACTTTGCAAGACCATTGAGAAGAAAGTGCTTTGTGAAACTTAAAACTCAAATAAGTGTGACTTAATAGCAAGGGTGCTCAGCAGCCAGCTCAAACAGGCTTGTGAGAGTCAATTGTTAAATTTTTGGTGTAACCATTAATACCTAGGAAACCAGCAAGTGCTGCAAATCACAGCTCAATCTATTATTTTGCTTATTGTCTAGAAAAGGAGTGAAAGAGAAAAATGTTAATAATGCAGATTGAGCTTCAAAGTGTATGATATATACTTTTTTTTTCTGGAGATCCAGTTGTTAAACATTTACCAGCACACCCCTGGTCATTTGTGTAATTGAAAGGAAAAAGAAATTAATGAGAAAACAAGGAAATAGGTTGTGGTATCACAGAGAAGGTGTATAGTTGGTGGGCCTGAATTTAAATCTCTTCTCTTCTACTTACTATCTGTATAGCCTCTCTGGGTCACTTGTAAAATGAGAAGGTTGTCCAAAATAATCTCTAAAGTTCCTCCCAGCTTTAACTTCTATGATCATAGAATTTAAACTAAGATTTTTTAGGTGGGTAGGGGAACTAAAGGGCAGAAAGTAGTAGTGAAGATATAAGATAAATTCATATTCATACAATATATTCATATAAGATAAATAAATGGCCATTTTCCAAAGAATTTATATTCTCTTTATGCTCCTGAAACTAAGACCAAAGAATTCAATCATTCCTTGATGATTCAGAAGGCACTTCAGGATCTTCCAGCTCTTCATGCTCAATATCATCAATAATTGTTACATTGTAATGGACAGGGGCACTGGCTGATTCTGAGCTCCTGTCAGGAGAATCTTATATAAATCAGTTTTCACTCTAGTTGAGGAATTTCATTTTTCATCTGGATGTTTGATGTCAGATGGACAGAGCTCATGAACAGTATCACTGATATAGAATTTTGTTGCTATTGATTTATCTATGTAGTTATATGGAGAGAGAGACACAGAAAGAGAGAGAAAGAGACAGACATAGGAAAGATAAATATAGAGGAGAGACAGAGAGAGAGAGAGAGACAGACAGACAGACAGATAGAGACAGACACAGAAAGACAGAGACAGAGACAGGGATGGGGAGAGAGCCAGTTAAATAGATAAGAAAGAGAAAGGAAAAAGAATCTTTCTATACATTTTTCTGTGCTTGGCATCAACAATAATCTTACTGTAATAGACAGAGGCACCAGCTAACACCAAGTTCCTGTTAGGAGAATCCTGTATGAATCAGCTTTTACTCTAGTTGAGGGATTTCATTTGTCATCCAAATCTTTAACATCAGATGGATGAAATCAATGAATCAATGAATAGAATCACTAATATAGAATTTTAGCTCTATTGATCTATGTAGCTATATGAAGAGAGAGAGATAGAGAGAGGGAGAGAGGTAGACATAGAGGGGAAAGCAACAAACAGACAAGCATAAAAGGCAAAGAGAGAAAGAAGAGAGAGGAGAAGAGAGGAGAGAAAAGAAAAGGAGATGAGAGAGAGGAGAGGAGAAAAGAAGAGAGAAGAGGGACAGACATAGAGATGAGACAGAGACAAACAGAAACAGAAGGACAAAGAAAGAGAATGAGAAAGGGAGAGAGAGAGAAAGAGAGAGAGACAGACACACAGACACAGAGACAGAGACAGAGAAGAACAAGAAGAAGTAGAAGAAGAAAAGAAGAAAGAGAATTTTTCTATACACTTTTCTGTCAAGAGTATACATCTTTCTGTCAATACTACACATAGTACACATCTTTCTATCATAAAGATCTTATGGTGGATCTTTTCTATCCACCATAACCTTGAGCACTATCTCTCCTCAGGATCCAATGGAGACAGCCCAAGACCTTGAAACCAAGATTCTTGGAAGTAACAATGTTTCTAGCCCAGTGCCTTTAGCCATCAACTTGGGAAGTAACCTCTGTGGAAATGCAGCCTGGCCACTGCTCCTGCAGGTGCAATTGAACCGAACCAGCTACAGCCCCAGTTATGGAAGAGCCAGACAAGAGAGTTGTCACCTCCAAAGTCTTTGGTGCTGTCAAATGGTTCAACATCAGCAACTGATATGATTTATCACTGGAAATGACATGTAAGAGGGGCATTCCTATTTGCTTTTCAGCTGCAGCTGAAAGACCACAGGACCTTTTCATTTGACTTGGAGCGGAAACCTTCCATCTATGTTTTCTCCCCCATTGAGAAGAGGGAGTAACTTTTCAAATGTTTCCTCACATACTCAGCACAGTGCTTTACACATGGGGGCACCTAATAAATGTTTCTTTCATTTATTAATTCTAAACATTTCATTATCTCCTTCCTTTACAATTTTATAATGCTTGCTTACAAGAAGAAGTGATAGTGGAATACTGGAGCTAAGGGAGCTAAGAAACCAGGACAGAAGTTATACATTTGGCCAATGATAGAAAGATGTGTACTATGTGTAGTATTGACAGAAAGATGTATACTCTTGACAGAAAAGTGTATAGAAAAATTCTCTTTCTTCTTTTCTTCTTCTACTTCTTCTTGTTCTTCTCTGTCTCTGTCTCTGTGTCTGTGTGTCTGTCTCTCTCTCTTTCTCTCTCTCTCCCTTTCTCATTCTCTTTCTTTGTCCTTCTGTTTCTGTTTGTCTCTGTCTCATCTCTATGTCTGTCCCTCTTCTCTCTTCTTTACTCCTCTCCTCTCTCTCATCTCCTTTTCTTTTCTCTCCTCTCTTCTCCTCTCTCTTCTTTCTCTCTTTGCCTTTTATGCTTGTCTGTTTGTTGCTTTCCCCTCTATGTCTACCTCTCTCCCTCTCTCTATCTCTCTCTCTTCATATAGCTACATAGATCAATAGAGCTAAAATTCTATATTAGTGATTCTATTCATTGATTCATTGATTTCATCCATCTGATGTTAAAGATTTGGATGACAAATGAAATCCCTCAACTAGAGTAAAAGCTGATTCATACAGGATTCTCCTAACAGGAACTTGGTGTTAGCTGGTGCCTCTTTGATTTGATTGGCATATGCTGCCTCCTATCTCTCCCTCTAGTACCTTGCTGCTTCAGGTAGAAAGGGAAAGATTGTTGAGAAAGGATTCCAAAAGACATGGGAACAAAATATAAGCCGTAAATCAGTCAGTTAGTCAGACAATAAATGTTTATTAAAGGTCTATTGAGGTAGCTAGGTGGTGCAGTTGATAGAGTGTCGGGCCTGGAGTAAGAAAAACTCATCTTCATGAGTTCAAATCTGGCCTCAGATACTTATTAGCTATGTGATCCTGGGAAAGTCACTTAACCCTGTTTGCCTCAGTTTCCTAATCTGTCAAATGAATTAGAGAAGGAAATGGCAAACCACTCCAGTATCTTTGCTCAGAAAACCCCAATGGGGTCACAAAGAGTCAAGACACAACTGAACAAAGGGACTATTACACGTCAGGCACCGTGCTAAGCACTGGGGATGCAAAACAAGCAAAAACCAGTCCTTGCCTTCAAGAAACTCACAATCTAATGATCCTTGAATGCTCAAAATGAGCTCCCCCTAGGGCCTTGTAGTTAGGAAAATCTAAGTTTGACTCCTGCCCCAGACGCTGAGTAGCTGCATAACTTTTAATCTCTCCCAGCATCAGTTTCCTCATCTGTAGAATGGGAATGATAATAGCCCTTTTCTCACACGGCTACTGTGAGAACTCTATGAGATAATTTATGTAATGATTTTGGGTGACAATTATTCTGCACATTAAGACTTAAAATTGTTAGGACCAATGACGTGAAGTCAATGCTCCAAAGCATTTTCCAATTTTTTTTAAATGACCTAAATCCTTAAATACAGAATTTTTAAAAATTTCAATTAGAAAAATTAACAAAAGATTAAAAACTTATGTTGTAGGGTTCATATGTGTACTACAAAATATTAGACAGGAAAATATTTAAACAAACAGTCCATAGTTCTCCAGAAAGGTAGTTTCTCCTCCCTGCAAATTATCATAAGCTCTAGAAGCCTACAAGCTCAGAATTCCAAAGAGGAGCTCTATTTACAAACTTTGTGGAGTCTTTTGCCAGATACCAGTCTGAGGCTCTCAGGGGGGTAAGAACTGTTTTTTTTTTTTTTTTTTGAACTTAACATAGACACAGAGAAGCATTTAATAAAAGCTTTCTGGTGATGGTAGATGGGATGAAAGCCTGTGCACAGGCACATACCAAGGCACTCTGTCCCTAAATTTTTATTTTCCTGTTGACACTGGCATTTCTTTGCAGTGCTTTCCAAGGGGCTATTTTGTTTGCTTGTTTCTTGGTGAAAAATAACATACGTCAGCAACATGGTTTTTTATATAAGATCGTAGAATTGAGAGTTGGAAAGGATCTTATAGCTCACCTAGATGAACTCCATTTTACAGATGGGTAGACTAAAGCATAGAAAAGTTAAGAAGTCACACAGGTACTAGCAGAGCTGGGACTCAAACTCAGGTCCTCAGATTCTAATGTCAGGACTCTTTCCATTTATAATCATAAGATCATTGTTTTAGAGCTAGAAAGAACCTCTGAGACCACTGAGACCAGCACTCTCATATTACAGATGACAAAACAGAGGCATAAAGAGTAACTTGCCCATCATCACATATCTGGTGTCTGAGTCAGAAATTGAACCCAAGTTGTTTTGACTCCAAATCCAGAGCCTTATCCGTTGGACCATTCTGTCTCTCTGATGAGTTATAGATGATCACAAACTGTTTTTAGGACATGAATAGCTATTATGTTAGCAGCCTCTCATTCACAACACAAACACTCTCCTTGCTGTCAAACCCAATCAGAGAGAATGTAGACAATTGTCACCGCTCCATTGAGATTGGTCTGAAGTGGACAGCTGTCTAAGGTAAACCAGTACAAGTGATCTTCCACTAACAAAGAGCAAATATGGGACCTAGAACTCCAGCTTGTCAGGAATAGCAGACTCCCAGGGCTTTTGTTTTGTTTTAGGGAGAAAAGATCATAGTATTTCCTGAATGAGTTTTTAATGACAGAATGCAGAAAGATTATCGAAAGAAGAAATCTTGGTGGCAAGGATTGTACCATCTATTCCAACACTATAGAAGAGAAAATCTGAGCTTTTATTTAAAGTTTATTAATTTATTTAAGGTTATTTATTTATTTAAGGTTCACCAACTTTAAGGCTGGTGAAATGCTTTACAAATATTATTTCCACTTGACCTTCACAAAATGAATAGATTTTATTATTACCACCATTTTACAGATAAGGAAACTGAGGTTGGGAGGGGTTAAGTGAATTTGCCCAGGGCCATGTAGTCACACAGCTAGTAAGTGTCTGAGGTAGGATCAGAAGTCAAATCTTCCTAACTCCAAGTCTGGTGCTCTATACATCATGCCATCTATGAAAAAAAAAATCATCTCTGATCTGTCATTAAAATAAAAAAAACACAATCCCTGCCTTTATGAACTCCATCTTTTACCATGGAGAGAAGGAATGACAACAAATATTTATTAATTACTTGCAATAGGCCAGGAACTGTGCTATGTTCTGGGGATTCAAAGACTAAAACCAAATAGTCCCTGTTCTCTAGGATCTTATATTCTGCTGGGGAAAAAAAAACAATATACACATAGGCACAGGAATAATTCATTGGTATAGCAAACCCTGGATGAGGACACTACCTGTAATGATGCATTTCCGCATCTCTGCAGTCTACAGTCTTAGCTTCCTGTGGTGCCAAGAGGTTAAGCAACTTGCCTACGGCTGTATAGGCAGTATGGAACAGCTAGAGTGCTGGTCTTCTCTTCACAACCTGTAGCCTTCATACCTTTCCTGTCTTCTTATTTTTTAAATATATTTTTATTTATTTTATTAAATATTTCCCAATTACATATAAAATATTTTAATATTCATTTAAAAAACCTTTGAGTTCCAAATATTTTCCCTCCCTCTACTTCCCTACTCATTGAGAAGGCAAGCAATATGATATCAATTATACATGTGAAGTCGTGTAAAACATATTAACCATGTTGCAAAAGAAAGCATACACAAAAATAAAGTAGAAAAGAAAAGTGTGCCACAAACTGCATTCAGAGTTTATCAGTTCTCTCTCTCCGCAGATGGATAGCATTTTTCATCATGAGTCTTTTGGAATTGTCTTGGACCATTATCTTGATCAGAGTAGCTAAGCCACTCACAGTTGATCATCCTTACATCTTTCCACTCTTCTTAAATTTAATTCCCTTCCTCCATTCTGAATTTCAGCCATTCTGATCTCCTTGATATTCCTTACACACTGCACCCCACTTCCCACTTCCATGCCTTTTGGTTGTCCTCCATGCCTGGAATGCTTTCTTTTCATCTCATTCTCTTAGAATCCCGGGGGTCTTTCAAGATGTAGGTCAAACGCTACCTTCTGC
Source organism: Vombatus ursinus (assembly GCF_900497805.2). Classification (NCBI taxonomy): domain Eukaryota; kingdom Metazoa; phylum Chordata; class Mammalia; order Diprotodontia; family Vombatidae; genus Vombatus; species Vombatus ursinus. The sequence continues at coordinate 15,168,610 of NW_020948910.1, read as the reverse complement.
AAGAGATTTTTCCCTGGTCCCCTTAGATGCTACAACCTTTTGGTTAATTTCCTTCTATTTCATGTACCTAATTATTTATATGTTATCTCTCCCACTAGAATATAAGCTCCCTGAGGACAGGGGCTGTTTTTGCCTTTCTTTGTATCCCTAGCAATTAACATAATACCTGTTGCTGTTCAGTCATTTTTTCAGTCATGTGTAACTCTTTGTAACCCCATTTGGGGTTTGCTTGCCAAGGATGCCTGAGTGGTTTGCCATTTCCTTCTCCAGCTCATTTTACAGATGAGGATACTGAGGCAAACAGGATCAAGCAACTTGCCCAGGGTGAGACAGCTAGTAGGTATCTGAAGTGGAATTTGAATTCAGGTCTTCCTGACTGCAGGCCTAGCACTCTAGTTGCCGCACCACCTACCTGTCCCCAACATAATGCCTAACAGGACTGGGAAACTTGTGGCCTCCAGGTCACATGTGGCCCTCTAGGCCCTCAAGGGGGGTCCTTTGAGGACCTAGAGGGTCATATGTGGCCTCGAGGCCACAAGTTCTCCACCCCTGGCTAGTACATGGCAATAGATGCTGATTGATTGATTGATTGATTCCCCTGAGTCTGGTTTAAAGTAGGAGAGAATCAAGCTTGATACTGACATGATTTGGAATGCAGATTTTGGGAGGAGAGGGATCTCCTGACAGGTACTCTCATTTTTTTTTTTTCCCAGTGAAGTATTTGATAAAGTCCTCTGCTGAGAGGATGGGGGGAGGGGACAATTCAAGTGGCTTAGAAGAATAGAGAAGGTTGCTGAGAGGGGTAGGTTAAAGAGTCAAGTAGGAAAGAAAGAACTGACATGCAGCAGTCAGGACCTGAGAGGATGCATAATATTAGTAATGGACCCAGTCAGGAAGACGTAAAATAATGGAGGTGTCCATAGACCTATCTCTACACTGGTCAATCCATCCCTATAACCTAAGAATCACACCACGGATTCCCATCAGATTTCTAATAGTTTTTATGCACCTCAACCCAGATGTCTCTCCTCAAGCATTCAAAACAAATTTAAATGATGTAAGAAAATTCATTTTTACTGGTTTCCAAATATATGGAAGTTTGCTCCATTGTAGATAGCATTCATATAATCCTGAGCAGGAGCCCTCTCTTTATTCTATTTGTTCGTGTTAAAACAGATACACATTATCCAGGTTCATTCATTTCAGTTCAACAAATCATTTATTAATCTCCATCATGTTGTTGTTATTGTTGTTGTTTATCCTTTGTTCTCCAAGAGGACCAATGACATCACAGTGATTTCTTGACTCTCTATCATGTTAGCCGTTCTCAGGGAGACAGAGCTTTCAATAGACTCCAGTGTTAACCTCTCAGAACTCATAAAATTTAAGATTGCTAAATCTTTTGCAGATTATGAAGTGCCAAGTGAGGGTCTTAACTTTAACTTAAGGAAGAATTTACTGACCCTCAAGTTAACTAAACTTTGGAGTCATTTTTCAAAACTTTGAACTCATCTCTCTGGCGTAATTTAGATATGGTCTTTCCTGAAAGTCCCTTCTAATCTTATACTGTGTCAGAAGTTAAAAGCAACAATCAACTTCCTTATAAGTAATATTCTGATAGTTTCCAACTAGCCCCAGCCTGTCTGTACCCTCTGTTTTAAGTGTGAAAAAGAACATTCTCCCTTCCTCCAGTAGCTGGAGAGAGCCAGCAGCACTCTGGTGGTCCCACTCAGTGGTACCCCTGATAACTTTACTGGGCTTTTCAAAACAAACATCTATAAGGATCTCAGCTAACAGATGTGTGAGTATGTCTGTATATAGACAAACAACCACTTGTTAAAAACAAAAAAAAAAACCTGTCTCAGTTCCCTCCCCACCACCCCTTTATAATGAGAATTTCATTTATTTTCTTCTACCTCTTCTTAGCAGATGGGTATATGTAGGGTGACTGACAGGGGATATACTTTATGGATGTTGAAAAGGCAGAAAAAGACCTTTAAAAAAAAAAAGACAAACAAACCTTTTTCCAACGTGACTTGTTGCTAAAAGCAGGGCTCTGGAGGTGTGTGGGAAAGAGTATTACAGTCAAGGGCAAGACCGTTATTTCAACCTAAAGATGCACACAGATCTGCAGCAATTTACAAATAACACATAATTAGGGATAGTTTTTGTTATGTAAAAATAAACCACCTAATTATATATAGAACTGACTGCAGATAATGATAGTGATCTAGTGGGAATAGATTAAAGACACGGGGCTACTTTTTAAAAATTTTGATTTCATTCATACTCTAAGGTTTTCTCTGCTGACCTGTAGATGAGAATATTAGGAGAAGGCCCTGAAGAACAATTGTCTGGTGTGCCATCCTGGCTCTGATTTACATCCTCCCTACCAGACTCACTGTCTATAGATCTTTCAGAGACTCACTCACAAAAACTTAGCAAGTCTTCTGTCTTGTTCCCATGGATGAGAAAAAGGAAACAAAAAAAAGCTTGTTTCTTTGGGCCAGGTTTTCGAGATTCAGGTAGAGGCTGCATGTGTGTGAGTTCCCAGAAATCCTGCAGTCATCAAGAGGTGCCCTGGATTTTTCTTTTTCTCCTGAAATTTTGTGAGTAGTTGGAAAAGGAAGCATGAGAGAGAGAGGCAGTATGGAATGAGAGAAAGAGAAAGAAAGAGAGAGAGAGAGAGAGAGAGAGAGGCAGAGAGAGGCAGAGAGAGGCAGAGAGAGACAGAGAGAGACAGAGAGAGACAGAGAGAGACAGAGAGAGAGAGACAGAGAGACAGAGACAGAGAGAGACAGAGAGACACACACACAGAGACAGAGAGAGACAGAGAGAGAGGGAGACAGAGGGAGACAGAGACACAGAGAGAAAGAGAGATTCAGAGAGAGAGAGAGAGATACAGAGACAGAGAGAGAGGGAGACAGAGGGAGATAGAGACATAGAAAAAGAGTGCTGTCCTTGGAATCAGCAAGACCTGAACTTGAACCCTGCCTCTGACGCTGAACTAGCATTATGACCATTTATTTAATCAATGAGTTTTTAGTATGAAGCACTCCTTATATATGCCAGGCACTATATTAAGAGTTATGGATGGAAAAAAAAAAAGTCAAAGCAGTCCATTCCCTCAAGTAGCTCACCTTCTAAGAGGGATACAACATGCCCATCAATAAGTAATTACCTACAGGGTAAATTCAAGGCAGCTATGTGCTTAGGTGGATAGAGCACTGGGCCTAGAGTCAGGAAGACCTGAGTTCAAATTCAGCCTCAAACATTTACTAGCTGTGTGACCCTGGGCAAGTCACTTAATTCTGTTTGCCTCAGGTTCCTCCTCTGTAAAATGAGCTGGAGAAGGAAATGGCAAACTACTTCAGTATCTTTGCTAAGAAATCCCCAAATGGGGAGGGCAGCTACGTGGTACAGTGGATGGAGAGCTGGGCCTGGAGTCAAGAAGACTCATTTTTGTGAGTTCAAATCTGTCCTCAGACACTCACTAGTTGTATGACCCTGGGCAAGTCACTTAGTCTCTGTTTGCCTTAACCCACTGGAGAAGAAAACAGCAAACCACTCCAGTATCTTTGCCAAGAAAACCCAATATGGAGTCACAATTCAAGGACAACAACATCAAACTTAGCAGAAAGCACTAGCAGCTTCTTGGGGTGGAGTGGAGTGGGGTGGGGGGGTGGAATAAAATAAGGACTGGCCTCCAATAGAAGATAGCGGTTGAACTGAGTCTTTGAGGAAGCCAGAGTTTCTAAGAGAAAAATATGAGAACAGGGAACATCCCAAGCATAGGAGACAGTCAGTACAAATTCAGAGAGATGGGAGATAAGAGTCTAGGGTTTTAAAAATAGCAGGTTGGCCAGTATGGCTGGATTGTAGAATGTGTAGAGGGAAGTAACATGTAAGAAGAATTGGAAAGACAAAAAGAGTTAATAGGAAGAGCATGAATCAATAAATGACTTAATCAATAAGCTTTTACTGAGTGCCTACTGTAGGCCAGGGGATATAAGAACAGAAATGAAACAGTCTCTGCCTTCTAGGAACTTATGTTCTATCAGAAAGACACGTGCATGTACAAATACATACAAAATAAATTTAAGTCTATTTTTAATGGACTAATGGACAGTAGAGGAGATTTGGGAAAGACTTTACACAGAAGGCATATAGAAGGTGGATTTTTGAGCTGAGTTTTGAAGGAAACTGGGGATTTTCATTTGGAATGTGGTATGTACTGTCAGTCATAATCATTATGTTGGTTGATTTGGTTTAACCTTTTTTCACCTTTGCTATAAGAGAAGGCTAACTTAGGTGGGATAGTAATAAATTCATAAATGAATGCAATATAAAAAGACATCAATAACATTTTTTCAAAAAATAAATTTTGGCACTAAAAAGGAGAAGAAAGATCTCTCATTAACTTTGAGACAAGGGTTTTTTTTTTTTAATTTCTTTAGGATTGGAGAAACTTTTGCACATTTTGAAATGGAAAGGAAAGAAGCCAATGGAGGAGAGATGGATTACGTAAGAGAGAAGGGTGATGAATGATGGAAAGTTTGTAGATGAGAATAGAGTAGATAAGATAGATAAGATCAAGAACACAGGGAAGGAATGGAATTTTTAAGGTGTAAAAGATAGGAGTTGAGAGAGCTTATGTTAGATAAACTTTTACTTCTCTATAAAGAAGAAGGTTAGGTCAGCAGTGGAAGGAAAAGGGTGAGAGAGTGAATTCGGAGGGTTGAGGAAAAGGAAAAAAATAATTTTAGCAGAGCCACTTTGGGAAATGTGGTAGGGAATTGATAATAATGGAATAAAATGATTTCAAGTAGTTATTAATGAAGGCCTAGTTAAACTTAAATAGACTAAGTGTACAATGTACTAGTCATCAAGATCTTATCATTTTATCTAGCAATGTTCAGCAGACCAGGAGCAGGACTGATCTCTGGCTAGATTATCTGCTATTCTATCTCCAGCCTCAGGCTCTTTACCCGGGTAGGTGGGTTGATACACTGAGAACTTCTAGTTCCCTACTCATGGATCATTAATAGCCCAAGTTGAAAAATACCATCGTCAGTCCCTAATGCAGCAGTCAGCTGCTGTTATTTACCACAATTTCCTTTGAGCCTCCACAGTTTCGAATATGTGACAGGAAAGGGCAGTCTCTCTAGATTCAGCCTTCTCCCCTATTTGTACAGAGACACCATTCAGGCTGGGACAGTATTTTCATGCTTTCCCAAGTCTCAAGAAAGTATCAGTAAGAAGCTTCCTCTTCATTCAGATCTTGCTATGGATCTTCCCAATATGGCTATCAATTGGAGTCAACTTCTCTGCTATATAGGCCTTTCTTGGAACTTGATTCCTAGGCCTTCCATCACTCCTGTCATTATAGTAGCCAAGAAATATGATTAGCTCCTAGGTGATAGTTGTGTCTAGTCTTTGCAGCATCCCAATCATTCTCTCAGAGTATTTTGTAGATTGTCAACTTGGTATAGAATGGCTATCGACTGGTCTGTTGTATTGTGTCTAGAATTATACATCAGAAGGTCGCTATCTTTCTTGGACAGTATATCTCCATATTATAAATATAGAGCCAAAAGAAGAAGTCAAAATTATGTGTGAATAGAATAAAGCATAATACTGTCCCCTATCATTCTGTCTGCTACAAGAACTATACCAAGAATGCTTTCTGTGATCCTACAGAAAGAAGTTGAGCATGCATGCTAATACTTTCATTCAATTACAAAAAACAGTTATTTTATTCACTTATGCAATAGTCCATGGAACACTAAATATAAAAAATAGGATAACAATTTGTCACTTGGACTGTTTCTACCTGAATTCCTTAAGAAGATGAAAGCTTTTATATGATAATAATAATAATGACAGCAGCAACAACCATTACCGCCACTTGGCCAAAACACTGATCCATAAAAATTTCAGGATGATATTTTTAATGGATGTCACAATGCTGAATGCTCGCAACTCCCAAATTACATGGAGTGAAGAGTTTTCAAAATACAGAGACCTAACTGAAGAATGTAAAGCCACATGGGAAGAGAATGAAGTCCATGCAATCTCTGTTGTCATGTCTACTACTAAAGCTGTGCTGAAGAGGCATCAACTTTGAAGCAAGGCTTATTTTGTTTGTTTGAGATAGGAGAAGCCTCTGTGAATTTATACATGGAAGGGAAAGGGGCCAATAGAGAGGGCGAAAAGGGTTATGTAAGAGAGAAGGATAATGAAGGATGGAACAAGTTTACAGATGAGAATAGAGCAGATAAGATCAAGAGCACAGAGAAGGCATGGATGATGGGAGTTTAGAGAGCTCATGTCAGATAAGCTTTCTTTGCTCTGTAAAGAAGAAAGTGAGATCATCAGTTGAGGGGGTAGGGGTGAAATTGAGGGCATGTGGAGAATCTATAGAAGATTAGTTCATATCCCCATTCTCTTATTCAATTATTAAAGGCAGTCACTTTACCCACCTGTCTACAGAATATTAAATATACAAGAATAATAACAAGGTATCAACTTGTCCTTGGGCTGTTTCTATCTGAACCTCATCTGAAAAGATATGAATCATGAGGTAATAGTGAAAATGACAATGATAATAATACTAATAGTAGTTGGCATTTATATGGCTTTTTAAGGTTTGCACAGTGTTTTACCTTTATTATCTCAGAGAGGAAAATTTTCTCAGCAATCACCTTCTTCTGTTCTAGTAGTTTAATTTAGTTTCTAATGATATTAATATTAGATTCCTCATAAACTTTCTTCATTTGCTTGAGAATTTCAAACAATGAAGTGGCTGAAAGCTATTTTATTTTTTTAATGTAACTGCATAAATATAATGTTTAATTAGCATTGACTTCTAACTCCCCAAAGAGATTTTTGAAGATAATTTCCCCAAGTTCAAGTAGACTCTAAAAATACAACAGAATCAAAAAGACTCTTGGAAAATAATTATACCATCAATGCTTAAAATCATGGAATGTTTAGAGCTGAAGATCTTAGATGACACTTGGTCCGACACTCTCACTTGAAAGTTGAAGAATATCAGGCTAAGAGAGCTTAAGTGACTTTCCCAAGGTTGTAAAGCTCATAAGTGACAGAGTGGCATCTAGATCTGGGGTCTGGCTCAGTCAATCCATGTTCACTAATTTGACTTGAATTCTTCTATATTTAATATCAACACATGAAACTATGTATAAATACCAATTCATATCAGTGCAAGGCTGTATAGGCTGTTCATTTTTCATAGAATTGCAGAAGTTTACATTTGGAAGGACCATAATGTCCATAATGTCTAGTCCAACTTCCCATCCCAAGCAGGTATACTGTTCCATCAGAGCTTCTTCTGGCTTCCTTCTATCCATGGTTCAGGTGTATATGGAAAGGAATCAGCATCATTCAATATTAATAGAAAGACAGATGCAAGATAATTGACCTATGGGCTGAAATCTTTCAGAAATTTTCCTTTTTCTGTCTAAACAACTCATAAAGATCTATATATACTAAGGCATGGAGATACTGCCACCTGCTCTGAAGCAGGGAATACGTACACTGATGAAATCATATCTCCTTGTAATATTTGAAATAACATCAATCAGTCAATAGATAAACATTTATTTAGAACCCAAGTTATACAGTACTTCCTCTCCTCCTGTCTCCAGTAGTTTGTCACACACACACATACACACAGATACAGAGAAAGAGAGAGAGAGAGAGAGAGAGAGAGAGAGAGAGAGAGAGAGAGAGAAAGCATTCCTTTTGAGATATATACATTAGGAATTCAAACTTTCAACAACAAACATTCAGTCACTTTCCAGTTTACACTTAACTATTGGTGTAGTTTTTGGGAAACTTGGAGGTCATCTCTCCATGGTAAGGCATCTGGGCAGGGCTCTGTTCACTCTTATTCTCTCTCTCTCTCTCTCTCTCTCTCTCTCTCTCTCTCTCTC
>NW_020948910.1:15158492-15160642 GCF_900497805.2 Vombatus ursinus | reverse complement strand
TCTCTCTCTCTCTCTCTCTCTCTCTCTCTCTCTCTCTCTCTCATACACACACGCACGCACACACACACGCACACACCCCGCTGTTCTTCACTTCTGTTAAATTCAAACCAGTAGTAATTTCTCCTTCATCACTTATGAATGGTTAGCATATTTGGCCAATGAGCTGGGAAACACTTCTAAGTATTAATCCCTGCATCTCTATGGTCTGGGGATACAAATAGCAAAGACAAAGTGTTCATTTTAGTCATGAACTGTATTTGTTGAATTCACACATTTATCTGTGTAAACAATTTAAGACTTCGTGGGGTTGTGACCCATGGTTTAAGAAGCACTGAAGGGGTCATGAGTGGAAAAAAGTTTAAGAAGCCCTGCTCTTCTCCATCTCCTTACATTCTAGGAGGACTGAATGAAAACTCTGTTTTCGCAGGCCTGGAGGGCATTTATTCTCAACCTGCAGCTCCTCGGATCCTCCTGGTCAGACCAACTTGTATAACTTCTTGCAATAGTTAATGTTTATAATATGTTTCTGGCATGACACTGATTTTCTCCTGCTCTGGCATGCTATCTTTCTTCTCACTGATGACCTAAGGGCTTTTTCCTGAGGCTACAGGAGTGGGTGGTTAATGAGAGTTAAGTGATACACGAATTCTTTCACCTCACCAGTAGAAATTTGGAGCCCTAAGGAAATTTTCTACTAGGGTCCTTTACTCTTTGTTAATTAAAGAAATAATAAGAGCTCTGTAGGCACACCCCATCCTAACATAGTTGCACAATTATGTCATGGCTTAATTAATTACCCATCTGTAATATCTATAGTATCATTCTCATGAAATTATAATTCCCTCTTCCCCCTTACCTTGTTTTATCTGAAGTCCTGCTTTTAAGGAAGACAATTATATATGTTACTTCCCTATGGCTTCGAGGATAAAATACAAATTCCTCTGTTTGACATTCAAAGCCTTCCACAATCTCAAAATCCTTCATAATCTAGTTCCAGTTAACCTTTACAGGTTTATTACACATTAATCCCCCCTCACATATGCTATTTTTTCAACCAAAATAGACTGTTTTCTATTCTTCAGATGTGAAATTCCACCTCACATCTCCACACCTTTGCACAGATTGTCCTCCAGGGTCTGGAATGTACTCCTTCTCATCTCTGCCTCTTGGAAATTTTGGTTCCCTTAAAAGTTCAACTCAAGTAATCTCTCCTTAAGGCCTTCCTTCACCATCCCCAGCTCCCTAGCTGTTGGTGTTCTCAGTGCCTCCCCCCCACACACACAAAAAAAAAAAAACTACTCGGTTTTACTGTGTAGATACTTTGTATTTACTTATATAGCTATACATTCATTCCCCATTTGAATATACGCTTCTTTAGAGCAAGGATTCCTTCTTTTTTTTTTTTTTTAAGCATTGCATCTCATCCCTTATCACAGGGCCCTGAATATAGTAGGTACTTATCAGTGCTTATTGATTGATTATATTTCTATATCTCAATGTAAGTTACTTAAAATATGCTGACCTTCTTTCTCCTTTTGTCAAACTAAAATCTTTATTGTATTATTACCTAGGTCTTTTGATCTCTGTATTTTAGTATAAGTTTGGCTGAGTCACTGAAAATGAGGAAATTTAATTTAATTATCTCATTTCCTCCTGTTGATATCCTACCCACTTTCCAAGACTCAATTCCAGGGTTATTTCTTTTCTTTTCTTTTCTTTTCTTTTGCAAGGCAATGGGGTTAAGTGACTTGCCCTGGGTCACACAGCTAGTAAGTATCAAGTGTTGGAAGTCAAATTTGAACTCAGGTCCTCCCGACCCCGGGGCTGATGGGCTATCTACCACACCACCTAGCTGCCTCTCCCCTTTTTAAATAATCTTTTATTTTCCCCCAAATACATGTAAAAATTTTTTAAACATTCGTTGTTATTTGTTTTTAAGTTTTGAGTTCCATATTCTATCTCTTCCTCCCCTCCCCTTCCCTGAGCTGGTAAACAATCTGATATAGGTCATATGTGTGCAATTTTCATACTAGTCATTTCCATATTAGTCATTTTGTGCAAGAAAACAAGAAAGAAAGAGAGAGAGAGAGAGAGAAAGAAAGGAAGAAAGAAAGAAAGAAAGAAAGAAAGAAAGAAAGAAAGAAAGAAAG
>NW_020948910.1:15084627-15158482 GCF_900497805.2 Vombatus ursinus | reverse complement strand
AAAGAAAGAAAGAAAGAAAGAAAGAAAGAAAGAAAGAAAGAAAGAAATGAAGGGAGGAAGGAAGGAAGGGAAGAAGAAAGGAAGGAAGGAAGGAAGAAAGGAAGAAAAAGTGAATAATAGCATGCTTCGGTCTGTATTCAGAAAATATCAGTTCTTTGTCAGGAAACAGCATTTGTCAGGAAACAGTCATGAGTCCTTTGGTATTGTCTTGAATCATTATATTGCTGAGAATAGTTAAGTCATTCACAATTCTTCATTGTACAATATTGCTGTTACTGTGTATACTGTTCTCCTGGTTCTGCTCACTTCACTTTGAATCAGTTCACATAATTCCTCCCAGGTTTTCAAAGGTTATTTTTTCCACAAAGCCTTCCTTAATTCTAGCATTCCCTTCCAACTTCTCCAACTATGTGATGCCTCCAAATCTGATCTCAGTATTTTATACTCTTTTATATCCTTATTATATTTTAATTTGTATTGTATCTATCTGTGCACGTGTTTTACCCTCTTGCTAGATTGTATGACTTGAAGTCACAGACATATCAAAATCATCTCTGTATCTTCACAGTGGATTATTGCTCATAGTAGTTGCATAATAAATGTTTGTGGTTAAAAGAAGGAAGGAAGGAAGAAGGAAGGAAGGAAGGAAGGAAGGAAGGAAGGAAGGAAGGAAGGAAGGAAGGAAGGAAGGAAGGAAAGAAGGACAACAATTACAAGAATCACAAAGCCAACTGTCCAAATTGTGGAGAAAGTATCTACATTCTCCAGTGACAGAAAAGCATCTTCTTTCCTTTTGAGTACCTGACTTGCTTCACCATAAACACTCAGAGTCTCTTCTCTACTTTCTCATATTTCCTTTCTGATTTCTAATAGGTTCTGTCTTTACTGCAATGCCTCAGGAATGCATTGCCTCAATCAACGAGTAAATTCTCCAGACACTTGGTGGTGTTTGGTGTTTGCAATTTTTTTTTCTGGCAAAACTGTAGGCCTCAGTTTTTGAATCTGTAAAATGAGAAGATTGAACTAGGTTGCCTCTAGAGTCCCTTCCAGCTCTAAACCTATGATTCTATTATTCAAGGCCACAAATTATTTTTAAAAAATTAGCCAATAATGAATTTCTCCTTAATATGAAGGTTTAGCAAGAGCTGCAAACAGAGGTAACAACTGATTGACTTGAACTTGTCTCCCCATCCCCTTCCTCTTCCTAAACAACTTCAGGTCGAGGCCAGCACATGGTACTTTTTTGAAGGGATTCTCTCTATGATTTTTCTTGTGATGAAAAATGGCCATCACCACTTCCTGAATTGTTCTTTTTATGTTGAAAATGATTCTGAGTCCTTTGGAACCCCATTTAGAAAGTGGGTCTACTGAAATTTTGATTTAGTTCAATACCACAAGCATTTATTAAGCATACTGTTCAAGGCACTGTGTGAGGAGCTAGGGATAGAAAATAAGATAGACCTTGGCCTCAAGGAGCTTATGTCCTACTGGTGAATTTACATAAATAAATACAGTAGAAGGAAAACTACAAATAGAGAAAACATTAACAACTGGCGACATAAGGGAAGGCTTCACCGAGGTGGTAGTTCTTGATCTAGACTTTAAGGAAAGACCAGGATTCTGAAAGGGCAGAGATGAAGAGCGAGTGCATTCCAGGCATGTGACATGGCTTGTATTTATCATCTCTGTCAGAGTTGGGAGATGAAATGATGCATTTGTGGAATCCAATACAGCTAGTACATGAAGGAGTGGTATGAAATAAGACTGGAAAGGTTGTGGGTATTAAATTATAAAGGGACTTAATTATTAGCTGAATAAATTTGCATTTTAACCTAGAAGAAATAGGAATAGAATGCTGCCAAAGATTTTTGACCAGGAAATTGACATGGTCACACCTGCGTATTGTCTTGGCAACTATGTGAAAAATGGATTAAGGAGGGAGAAAGGACTGGAATCAGAGAAATTAACAATAAGTCTATTACAGTAGCCCAAGTGAGAGATGATTAAAACTTGAATCAGTATGGTGGAGAGAAGGGATTGGATGTGAGGAACATCATGTTTATATAAAACTAACAGGAATTGGCGATGGAAAGGAAAGGGTTTAACTCCGAGGTTATAGTGTTAGGGAACTTGGAATGGTGGTGGGGCCATAATAGAAATAGGGACATTTAGAAGACAGGCAAATGACTTCCACTCTCAGTGCTCAAGGTGACTCTTAAGTCTAAGACTATAAATTATAAGGGAGTTGTCAATGCGCATCAGTGGGAGGAGGAAACTTTCACATAGGAAGTTCTTGTAGAATTTCTTCATGCTTGTGAAATCGCAGCTCTGGAACAAAACAAACAAGCAAATAAATAAACAAAGGGAAACTAGGTAAGATGATCTTGGTTTTCCCAGTGAAGTAGGTAGGAGGTGAGCTTATCTTCTGGGAGGGACATGATACATGCAGTTTCACTCTTACAGTATGCCCAGGGTGGCGCAGAGGAAAGAACATTTGGAATCATGGGGCCTGAGCTGGAATCGCAGCACTTACTTCCTGTATAATCTTCTTCACCCCTGTGTAAGTGAAGTATAAATCACTTCACCCCTGTAAGCCTCAGTTTATACATCTGTAAAATGAGAGGGTTGGACTAGATGGGTTGGACCAAGGTCCCTTTCAACTCTTTTGCTATGATCCTACAATCCTCCTAAACTACTCTCTAATCCACCCAAGTTATATGACATTCCAACAGACAGAAACTTTTATGAAGTAATAGTCTTCTCCTTCGCAAGCAGCCAAAGTTTACTTCTGATATCCAGAATGCTTGAGGATCATTTGTCTAGGAATGAGAATCACCTCGGGAGCTCTAAAGTGGGATAACAGACTCTCATGACTGCTCATTTTTTTAGGTAGTGTTTCACTCAATAGTCAATCTACAAATCCTCTGCTTTACTTTCATCTCTGAATGAGTCAAGTACTTCCATTGACCTTCAGACTTTCCAGATCTCGTTATTGTCTTTTCCACTATGAAGAAACGGATATTGTGATGTTCCCAAGCTCAGTGGATAGTCCAATCTCCAAATACAATTGATCCTTTGAACTTTGGATATTGAAGACTGTCATTTCTCTTTTTAAAGGTTCAAGCATTTAACATTAGTAAGAGGCTTTGTTCTCATTGTTCTTTTACATACACAGTCCTTATGTTTTGCTCTTGTTTATGAAACCTATTTCTGTCGTATGTTATTACAAGCACAATAGGGTCCCTTTTCATTTAAAGCACTAACTACTGGAGTGGGAGCAGATTCAACTGAAAATGGAGCTTATTGTAAATGGGGTAAACACTGGCTCACAAAGCTTGGTTGCTAGGTTGTAGTCACAATGGAGAACATCCACATGCCAGTTTATCGGTATGAGATAATAAAGAATCAAGGTGATGGGGAAAAAAAAAAAAAGCAATTGGCTAGGGTTCTATCCAACACGATCCTCAGAGATCAGTGTCAATTAGCATCTCCAGCAGTGTTTTTTAGAAAAGGTTAAAGGTCATCAGTGTGTCTGATTGGCTAGCCAAAAATGTCTGCTCTGAAACAATAGCATGCAGGAACAAGACCACGCCAGAAAGACAGACAAAGGCTACTCCAGCTGTGCTTCCCTTTTGCATAGTCCTGAATAACAAACTCCCACCATAAATGAAGAATTGAGCTGCCAAATCATAATTATACCAAATGATGTCACTGTGGATGGCCTCTTTCCCATCTTTCCCACGGCTTATCTCGTTGGAGAATATTAGGTGGCTAGTTAGCTATGAGTGGTTGTCATGGATGGGGAAAAGGGAAGTGGCCCAAGTTCTTTGCTTGCTAACTCTCATGGATGACCGGGGGTCATAGCCTACATTCAAGGTCTCCCTGACTTCTGGTCCTTGCATCAGTTCCATTTATTTCCTATTGTAGTTCTCAAAGGCTTAATAAACAAGTCAATCAGTTGACCAACTAACAAACATTTATTGAGTGTCTACTATGTACCCAGTCAGTCCACAGGCATTTATTTATTAAGCTCTTACCATATGCCAGGTAGATACTATGATAGGTACTGGGGATAAAAAGATAAAAGCAAAATAATCCTTGCACTCAAGAAAATTGTTTATATCTTATTGGGGGAGAGAATAAATGCACATAGAAATAAATATGTATACATATATTACAAGGTAATTTTGGCAAATCTTTTGGAGAACCTGCTATGTGTCAATACCTATATTGGGTAATGGAAATAAAAATATGCAAAATGATAAATTGACTGCCTTCAAAGAGTTTACAATATAATACAGCAGACACAAGATACACTCAAACAAGTTTGATATAAAATAAAATGTGACAAGAGCAAAGGAAGGGTCTAGACAAAATGGTATAAAAATTTTTTTGCAGGAGATGACTCATATGGGAGGATCAGGAGACACTTCTTGGAGGAGCAAGAGACTGAATCCAAAGGAAGAAGTGATGAAAAGAAAATACTTTCTTGACATGGGAGGCAATCTCCCTGAACGTGGAGGAAGGAGAGGAGAGGGTAATGTCAGGGAACAGCTGATAGTTCAATTTAGCCAGAACATAGAGTCCATGAAGTAGACTATTGTGAAATAAGGCTCAGAATGTGGCCTGGATCCTGTCTATGGATGACGTTAACTACCAGACTAAGGAAGTCTGTGTTTTATCCTAAACACAATAGGGACTCTTTAAAGGTTTTAGAGCAGAAGAGTGACATAGTTCTACCTGTTCATCAGGAAGATTATTTAGGCTACTGAGTGAAGGAATGAAGAGGTTAGAGTCTGCAGTGAGGGAAGGCTTCCTAGAAGAGGTGTCTATTTAAATGTAAACATTATACAAACTATAGATTATAATTATTGTACATATTTTGGCTCCTGATGGCTAGAAAGAAGTCTGAAAATTTGTGTGGATGATGTGTTTATGTTTGAGGAAGACAGTGATTAGAGATCTAGTCTATTCACATATTTATGGAGCAGCTAGGTGGTGCAGCAGATAGAGCACCAGGTTTGGAGTCAGGAAGATCTGAGTTCAAATTTGACCTCAGATACTTACTATGTGATCCTGGGCAAGTCATTTAATCCCTATTTGCCTCAGTTTCTCATCTGCAAAATGGGAACACACTGGAGAAGGAAATGACAAACCACTCCAGTACGTTTGCAAAGAAAACCCCCATCAACAAAAAACTTCATGGAGATACACAGAGTTGGACATGACTGAAAAACTAAATAAAAAAATCAACATCCTTACAGGTAAGCCACATATTGGGATAAAACAACAACAATAACAACAACCATTCAAGTCAAGTCAACAAGCAATTTATTAAGTCCAAATCGTGTTCCAGACACTGTGGATTGTGCACTCTAGGGAAACAAATATAAGCAAGACAAAAGAGAGCTTCCCCCTGCCCTCTAGGAGCTTACATTCTAACAGGGGAGATAATACATGAAAGGAAAATGAGAAGCCCAGGAAAGGGCTGGCAAGGGGGAAAAATCGGGGCATCTTGGAGAAAAAAAATCTGGAGATTCAGGAGCTGAGCCTGAAGAGGGGTGAGGGAATAAATATCTGGCACAATAAATACCTGGCACTTCAAAGCTTCTAAGAGGAACTTACCAATCAGAGGAAGAGGTCACAGAGATGGAGACATCTTCCAAGGTGAGAAGGCTACTGGAGAATAGTTGTGGAAACATTTTCCAGGGTGAGAAGGTGGCTTGGGTTTAGTGAAGAAAGAAATGTGAAGAATAAGGAGAAGAGACTGGAAAGGAGAGAAAGAATATCTCTATTTTATTTATTTATTTTTGTTTTAAGGCAATTGGGGTTAAGTGACGTACCCAGGGTCACACAGCTAGTAAGTGTCAAGTGTTTGGTCTGTGGTCGGATTTGAACTCAGGTCCTCCTGACTTCAGGACTGGGGCTCTACCCACTGCACCACCTAGCTGCCCCAAGAGTATCTCTCATGAACAGGACAGCTTTCAGTTCCTTGCAGTAAGCCTAATACAGAGGAAAAGACATTTTGTAAAGGAATGGAATATGGTTTTTTTGAACCTGTCAAATGGATTACCGCTCTTTTGTAATAGACCTGTTATTTAATTGGTATAGGGGAATCCCTCTAATAATGCAGGTCATCATCTTCTCTGCAACTTAGAAAGGTGCCTAGGGCAATGAGAGTTTAAGTGACTCAAATGGTCATGTAGCCAGTATATGACAGAGGCTGAACTAGAGAGTAGCAGAATTCTTAACAGTGGCAACATACTTGGGAATCTCATCTGTGCTGGCCCAATTTTTTTTTCTTTGCTGTTGTTGGATTTCACCGACATGTTAAAACCACTATTATTTTCATTTGAATAAAATCTCTTATTCTACATTAAAATGTTTTTTTGGGGAGGAGAGCAGTCATGGTGAAAACATATAGTTCTTTTTGATTCCAAAGCACTGGAAATAAAGTAGTTACTAATCAATTGAGAAGCAATTGGGCCAAAAAAAAAGGGGGGGGGGCTGTGAATGTAATGATTTTTTTTTTTTGAGACTGAGTGTCCCCATCTCAACCCAAGCTGGAAGTACAGTAGCCATTCACAGTTGTGATCTGAATACTGGTTAGTACAGAAGTTTCAACCTGCTCCATTTTTCTGGTCTGGGCTGGTTTAGCCCTCCTTAGGCGACCTGGTGGTGCTTCGCTACTGGAGGCTTACCATATTTCTGCTAGGCAATCTGGATACCTGGGCCTTAGCCCCACTGCAGCTCAGAACTCCGGAATTAAAGTGATCCACCAACTTCAGCCTATCCCAGTAACAGGGATTATAGGCATGTGCCGCCATACCTGGTATAATAGGACATTATTGTGCAATAAGAAATGATACATATGAGGAATTCAGAAAAATAAGGGAAAGATTTGCATGTATTAATGGATAATGAAATAAATCAAAAGAACAATTTACAACAATGCTAATAAAAAAGATTGCCAACAGGAAGCTAAGCTCAGAGTAACCAAAAAAATGGAAAGAACACAAGCAAACAAAAAAAAAAAAACACCTCAGTTTAATTTCCAAAGAATAGATAATGAAATATTCCTCCCTCCAAACAGCAAAAGGAGAGGGAATACAAGGGCAGAATATTGTATACCAATAATGAGTTGGATGTTTGTGATTAATTATTTTTCTTTGTTACAAGAGATACAAGCAGAGGTGAGAGATTTTCCCCCCAAAAAATGACTATGAGCTACAAACAAAAGGCATCAATGATAGATTATTTTTAAAAGAAAAGTGAACATCTACATAGCTTTTGGATAGCTTAGCTCTTTCTGGGATTTTAGTAGTTAAGAAAGGAGATTAATTTTCTATTTGAATGGAGTCATAAACAAAAATAGAATATGGACTGGGCTTGTGATTTTGGTGATATAGGGAGCTCCTTGGTGAGAAAATTCCTTTTACCAATGCAAGTTTGCATGTTGTCTTAGAGTGTTGCCGAGAACACATAGAAGTTAAATGTCTTGCTTTAGGTCACGCAGACAGTATGTGGTAGAAATGGGGATTGAATGTAGTTCTTTTGGGATTTGAGATTAGTTCTCCATCCATTGTACCACATGGTCTCTCAAGCAGAATTTTAAAATGAAATTAAGCCTAACAAACTGGTTCTATTTGAGCCTTATCTTGTCATATGACTACAGCCTGATCTAGATTTGCTTGAAATCGTGACACAAATATCTGATTCTGTTAACCTGACTTAGCAGTTATTTGCTGAGGAGAAAAAAGAAAAAAAACTGTGGTATCATCTAATCCTAAATCTAGCTATTAAGGCAAATGTCACTTGATAAATCTGCCTCATATTTCATATTTAATAAATTCATAAAACTGTTCTTATGTTCAATCAAATAAATTTAATGGATGTTTGTTCAAGCCTGGGGGAGAGTTTGAAAGGGTGGAGATCAAGAAAAGTGGAAGCTGACTGAGCTTTCAGGGAAGCTAATAAAGGTCAGAAGGGTGACATACTGGGTATGAGGGACAACATGAACAAAGGCATAGATAGAGATGGAAGATGGAAGGAAGATGTCATATGGAAGGAGGATGTCATATGGAAGGAGGAGCTAGAAGGCTGGAAAAAGTTAGTTGCATGAAAGAAAGTAATACTTAATGAGTCTAGTAAGGTAACAAACTATATAAACTAGAAATTCAAATGGAAGGAGATAAATTTGACCTTATAGATGTCAATAAAATGAGGTACAATGGGATCCTTCACCTCAGTATGCCCGTTGAAAGACATTTAAAAATCTTACTCTTAAAACAAAACAAAACAAAAAAACAAAAACTAATAAAAAGAAAGGAGTAACATTTGTAAGGAAATCTAGGGACTAAGGGAGAAAGACATAATGAAAAGCTTTTGGGTGTCAAAGAAAAAATATTAATTTTGTGCTCTGAATTTTAGGCTCAAGTCTGTCAGAAATAGTTTTTATTAATTTATCATTATTCTAAATCCAAACATTTTTAACTCGGAGAAAAAGAAATGCCCAAATGGGTATAGTCTCCTTATAGCCTCAGACATATCTAACAAGACATTTTGAAATAGTATTTATAGGAAATGTCACAATATGATAAGATGAAGCTTAGGGTTAACATACCACTTCATTCCAATAGAACAATTAGTCACCTGATTTTTTTACTGGATTGCTCCTGGAGAATCGTTCTCCAAAAACCACTTGTCACTCTTTGAATGCTGCCCTAAAATAATGAAATGGATCTCTGCCCTCTGATCGATAATATCCCTAATCCCTTTAGGAAATGGGGAAATCTGGTACTGCCCTTATGTGGGTCATAACTCTGATCCCTTCAAGGGAAAGGAAGAGGCTATGATCTTAACTAGACAAGAGGTATTTCTGGTTTCAGTTTGATTCCTAATCCATTTTCCAGAGCCTTGGTTTTCCTTCTTGACCTTTTATGTTCTTTCCTAAGGGTAAGGGATTTGGTTTAAGAGAAGAAAGTCTGGAAAGGACTTACAGATGGAAGAACTTTTTATTTCTTAATATTTTTGGTTTAACTGAAAAGGATGTTTTTAATGTGCTCCCTCAAGGAAAAATTGAAGTAATAATTGCCATTATTATAAATTATATATAGACAAGAAGAAAGTTAGATTGTAAACATAATAAACATATTAGTTAAACTCTATCTGCTTCAGTTTTCTTATCTGTAAAATGGGAATAATCACAGCACCTACCTCCCAGTCTTGTTGTGAGAATAAAATGAGATAATATTTGTAAAATGTTCCTCAAACCTTAAAGTGCTATATAAATACCAGAGTCATTAGCTATTATAAACAGACCACAAACCTGGTGTGGCAGCAAAAAGTAGTGTTGGGGGACTTCAAATTTACAAACATCCACTAGTACTTTCTTTCTGCAAAAGCAAAATAATTAACGATATCTTGGCTTGCCTTAATGATAATTTCATCTTTCAAAAGGTGCAAGAAGTGGTGAGAGGAATTGCTATTTTGAACCTGATTCTTGCCTCAAGGAAGACCTAGCTTCTGGGCTGGAATTGATGAGAAGCTTGCAAGAAAGTGATTCTTCCTCTTAAAAATGTTAACAGAGAAGAAGTAGAAAGCTGAGCATAATCTAATTGGCACCCCCAATTTTGGGAAAACAGTCTTCAAAGGGCTCAGGAGGAAAAAAGGAAAAGATAGGATCTCATTGCCTTAAATTCCTCAGATGAAATTGGCCCAGGAAAGATGAAATTGAGGGGGAAAAATTGAAGACACAAAAGGCTATTTCTGTAAGACAGAAAAGATGGAGCTGTCTTTAGAGACACAAGCAAATGAACGGGGAACTCAAAGAGCAACTTAGGTTTAATAAAGTTATATGTAAAATATGGAAGCTATCTGAGAATGTATATCAGATGTTAGAATTGAGAGATAGAAGGGACCTCAATGACCGTCTAGTTAGAGAATCAAACACCGTGGCCAGCCCATTGGAGTTGCCCTCTGTGTGACAGAGTTTGAATGCTTGGCAGTTGAGCTTCACAAATGACCTCAGTGTCAAGTAACCTAATCTTGCCAGGTAATCTTCAGACTCTTCCTAAAACAATGCAATGGGAAGTAATTAAGGCAGGAGCTAACATCGTGGTCCAAAGAAGAGATACAAGGACACTCTCAAGATTTCTCTGAAGAACTTTGGAATCAATTTCATGACACGGGAAACACTGGCAGAGGACCACCCAGCATGGCACGCCCACGTCAAAGAAGGCACTGTGTTCTGTGAGTGAAGCAGAGTCGTCGTAGTTCAAAAGAAACGTGAGATGTGCAGATGTAGAGACACCTCCACTCCAAATGTTCATGTGGACTATTTGTGCCCGTCCTCTGGTAGAGCCTTCTGAGCTTTGTCAGTCTGATCAGCCGCAGTCAGACACACTGTACCTTGACCTCAATATAGTGATGTCATTTTGGTCCTCTTCGAGAATGAAGGACAACAATCAACCAGTTACAGAATCGTAAGGGCATAGATTCAGGGCTGGACAGGACCTTAGAGAGGTCATCTAGTTCAAGCCTCTGGTTTTTAAAGATGAGGAAACAAAGATAATGGGAAGGAAGCGACTTACAGAAGTAAACAGTAGCAAAGCTAGGTTTAGGACTTGAGTCCTTAGGCCTTCGATCAATTTTTTTTCATGACACAGTTGGCAACATTCTATAAGAGCAGGGACAGGAGCACAAAAGCAGAGAATGAGTTGAGTCTGGCAAGGAAAGGGAGGGAAAAAAAGTGAGGCTGCTTTTTTAATGCAGATGTAGGGGCTCTTGGCCCTAGTTAGTCTACCATGGAGTGTTACAACTGCAAAAATTCTAAGCTTAGGAATGAAATTTCTCATCGGAGATATTTTCATTTCTCACTGGTATTTTTGTCTCTGTTCACATTTGAGTTCCTTATAAGTAGCATAATAGTTAAGCAGGACATAAGTGATAAGTATCATTGAAACACCACCAGTACCTCCTTTCTTCCCGTCAATGTACTTTCTGTAATACATATAATAACCTATCTGAAAAGCCTCAACAATCACACTAGGAAAAATATCCTGCTTCATTTTTCCGGACTGGTAGATGCTCCAATTTGATATCCAGGAGGTTAAATTATTAAGTTTTACTGAAAGTGGTGTGTTTGACGCCATCTTGCCTGCATGGAGTATGATAAGTTTAGACTGCAAGATTTCTTTTATGTTTGTTTGTTTATTAGCTTTAGCTTTTTTGAGGTCAAAATGCAAAATAAACATTTATTAAGTACCTACTATGTGCCAGGCATTTTTAGCACAATGCATCAATTGTATTGACTTTTTTGGCGGCCATATCACATTGTTGGTTCATATTAAGTGCGTAATCCACTAAAGAGCAGCTAAGTGGCAGAGGGGATAGAGTGCCAGGCTTGAAGCCAGGAAGATCCATCTTTCTGCATTGAAATCTGGCCTCAGACATTTCCTAGCTGTGTGACCCTGGGCAAGTCACTTAATCTTGTTTGCCTCAATTCCTCATCTGTAAAATGAACTGCAGAAGGAAATGGCAAACCACTCTGTTACCTTTGACAAGAAAACCCCAAATGGGGTTACAAAGAATCAACTGAACAAAAATAATCCACTAAAATACCCATGTTTTTAATACCAGCTATTATATAGCTACATATTTCCCATTATGTAATTATGAAATTGATTTTTTAAACCAAAATGTAAGACTTTAACATTCCTCTTATTTGATTTGTACCATTGGCCTAGCCAAGCTAGTGACTACTAAAGTGCAAGGCAGTGTGCAACAGGTACACAAAGGTCAACTGTACCTATAACACAACTGTAAGTTTCATTATGAGTCTGGAAAGACAGGATTAGCAGACAAAGACTGGACTGGGAATCAAGAATAAGTGAGCTCAAAGTCCACCTTTGACATTTACTAGCTGTGTGACCCTGGCCAAATCATTTGACTTTTGTGGGACTCAGTTTTCTCATCTGTATAATGGTTGGGTTCGGACTTGACAATCCTTCAGAAATATGATTCCTTATGGATTCTCTGATCCCATGATGCTATAATAGTCCCACTTTCCTTTGCCCTGATCAGATTATATCTGAATTATAATGTTCACTTCTGGCTGCTACATTTTAGGATAGATTGGAGAGGAAGGAAGGTATCCAGGTTAGTGAGGGTTCTCAAGTGCATGCCACATGAGGAAGTTTTGAAGGAAATGGTAGTATTTAGCCTAGAGAAGAAGAGATTTGGAGGTGGGGTGGGGTGGGGGTGGGGAGGAAATGCTACCTCAATTCAAGAATTTAAAAGACTGTTACAAAGAAGTGGTCATTCTGCTTGGCCACATCCACGTCTTAGAATCACTATCTTCCTTCAGAATTTAGTTCAAACAGCATCTTCTCTAAGTCTTTACCAATCCCACTCTAAAGTTATCTTTTATCTACTCTGTATTTATCTTATATATAGCTATTTATGTTGCCTCCTCCATTAAAATGTCAAGTTTTTGAGGGCAAGGACTATATTCCACATTCTCTTTCTGTAAAGGTTGTTGAAATCACCCCACCCCACTTTTTAGTCTGGTACCTTAACTGGGTTAGAAGACATCTAAATCAATCAATCGAAAGATCTTAGATTAAGTACAAAAAGTTTTTGAAAGCCATTTGATAAAGTGAAATGAAAGCAGACAAAAGGTCTGTTCCACTTGGTTAAGGAATGGAATTTTTTTTTTCTTCTGTCTACTGTGTCCTATACAAAAGTATCAAATTAGTTAAAATGGGAACCATTTTTTTTTTAAATTAGAGCATGCGGTTTCTCAGTATCTTCCTAAGGAGGAACTATGGAAATACAGATGGAAGGGCGGAAAGTGAGGGAGGAAAGGCTCAGTTTTAGCCTTGGCCAGGTCTCCTTTCCCACCCTTCTTGGACTGGAGGAGGATCTTCCAGTTTCAAATTGTCTGAGAACATTGGATTTCCCGTATTCATATCAGTGTTCTAAAAAACACCCCAGATCAGCTTGTGGCAATGCCTCCATTATTGGAAGTCATTGACAGACTAGATTCCCAGCTTAATAAGGAAGCTAGGAAAGATGTTATACCATGCTTAAGGGGAACTTCTTGAGCACATGGATGAAAAAAAGGAACTTCTAGCAACCGAGAACTGTGAGTTACTCCTTACCCACATAGGTTCGATGTCTGAGCCCACTTTCTGAACTATGATCAAAGGAGAAGGTGTGTCACAGATGCTGGAGGAGGAAAAGTTCTGTACTAATTGTTCCTAGTAAATATTAGGAAATAATAATGTTCTTCTCTAAAGCTACTTAAAACTGGTTGACTAAATGATTCTTAACTGATAATCTTGAATACCAGTGGGAGCTTGAGCCAATGTAATTAGAAAATTACCCTTGGGAGCAGCTAGGTGGTGAAGTGGATACAGCACTGGCCCTGAAGTCAGGAGGACCTGAGTTCAAATCCGGCCTCAGACAAACACTTGACACTTACTAGCTGTGACCCTGGGCAAGTCACTTAACCCCAATTGCCTAAAAAAAAATTACTCTTGGTCCCTCAAGGGGGATATGTAGCCAGACAAGCTCTAGGAACCCAATTTATCTGTGAGAGTGAGATATGGACTAAGGATGCCTCAGAGCTCATATGGGCTACATTTGTATTCCCCACTCTTGGTACAGTGCACAGCATGCTTTGTAAATACTTTATTGATTAGTTGTCCCTAAATGGAAAAATTAGGAGAAGTTGTGGAGGGGTAGATTTAGGCACCTAACAAACATCTATGGAATTAAATTGAGATACTGAAGGTTAGGGAGACCAGCAGTCTTGGTAAGAGATAATGAGAGACTGAAGTTGGGCAGAGGCAGTGAAAAAGGGTGGATAGAAGATATTTCAGAGTTTAGAGAGGACTTAATGACAAAGGGACAAGGATGAATAGGTGACTTCCAGCCTGAGGGACACTAAATATGAGGATGAAACTGTCAACAGATGTAGGCAAGAGAGGAAGAGGAAGAGAAGGGACAGGATTGGGAGGAAGGATGCTTTAGGTGAAAAATCAGAAGATTGTGAATACAGCTCTGGACATATAAAGGTCTGCCAAATTCTTTCTTCTCCCCACTGGGGGAAAATCTTTCTTTCAACCATATTACTTCATTTGTTTCTACATTCACATTCAAAGAGTATATTCATTTTTCTTCCAATTAAATAAATTGAATAAATCAATCAGCTAGCATTTATTAAGTTGCTACTTTGTACCAGGCACTGTGTTAAAGTTAGGGAAAATTAGGGATAAGAAAGAAAGAAAGAAGAAAGGAAGGAAGGAAGGAAGGAAGAATACTTTGAGATAGTATCAGTCAATAAATTATAAATAGAATAATGAAATGAGTACTTAAAAGGAGAAAGGTAGGCTTCCATCCAGATATTTGTTTTGGTGAAAATGTTAATTGCTTAGGGTGATATCTTTTGATGAGTGCTTCAAAAACAGGTTGTAGCTTCTAACCTCTGTGGCATGTATGACATTACTTGTCTATCATTTCCATGATTACTGTGTAGCATAAAAAGAACATGGTTATTATAACTCAACAGGTCTATTAAACAACTCAGCTCATAAAAAGACCTCTTCAGTTATAGCAAAAATGAATATCTGCCATGGTACTGGCCCAGGGGAGTTCCAAGAACACAAACACATGTATTTTTGGTGCTCTTGCACCATACAAGGGAGATACATGAAGTTAGAATACAGAAAAAAGAAAGGTAGCATCAGCACAGGAAAAAGGATCCTAGTTGGTATGGTGAAGGTGGGGGTGGCTCAACTCTTTGCTATTCCTCAGTCTAACACCACACCTGAATAAACAAGCAACCATTTTATCCCAATATAAGGAAACATCTTTGCTTGTGGGCTACAGGATCAAAATAAAGATGAGACTTTCTTTTTCTTAATCCTTTTTCAAAATCATACATTTTAGGGCTTACAGGGCTTTAAAGATAATCTAATACAATACCTCATTTTATAGATAAGGAAACAGATCTACAGTGAAATGATTTGCCCAACATTACAAAGCTGGTAAGTAGAAGAGTTAGAACTCAGACCTAAGTGTCTGAGTCAGAGGTCAGCCTACTTTTGACTAGATGACATTTTCTTCTGTTCTATTAAAGAAATTTAATAAAATTTAAACCTCCCTGTGGGTTTTCCATTGATCAGGTTCCTAATCTACTTAATCTTCAAAGACTCAGTTTACATGCTGTGGACACACACACACACACACACACACACACACACACACATACACACACTTTGAGAATCACCCTGGGTTGAGATTTGGCTTTATTTTATCCAGAAACAGGCCTTTATCTTTCTACCTCTCTTCCCTGGTCACCTGCCTCAAACCATGCTGCCTCCATGTTGGCCTTCATATCCAACCCCAAATTCAACCAGAAACTTGGACTTAGCCCCAAGAATCATCCTGGATTCTGATAGTTCCAAACCATTAGCCCTTCCCTCTCTCTTTATAGCTAACTCTCCTTACAATTCTTCCATTAACATGTAAATTCCTTGAAGGCAGGAATTATCTTGCTTTTATGTATTTGTATAACCAGTGCTTATCACAATGCCTGACACTGCTAAGTGAGTACTAAATGTTCTGTCCTTCCTTCGTTCCTTTCTTTTTTCCTTCTTTCCTTCTCATTTTCTTCTTTCCTTCCTTTCTATCTCTTTTCCTCTTTTCTTTCCTTCCTTTCTTCTTTCTTTCCTTTCTCCCTTCCTTCATTGCTTACCTCCTCTCTTCTTTTCTTTTTTCTCTCTTTTTTCTTTCCTCCTTTACTTCTTGCCCTCCTTTTTCTTCCTTTCCTTTTCTCTTCTCTTCTTTTCTCTTTCTCTTCTCTTTCTTTCTTTTTTTCTTTCTTTCCCTTTTTGTCTTATAAAAATAAAATGCTGCACTAACCCACTCCTCATTGCTCAAGCCTAGATGTCTCAAGTTTCAGGTTGTTACAAGTTTTAGTGACTTTTAACCCTTAACAAATCACAATTACAAAATCTAAAGGCTAGAAAGGAGAGTTATCATCACCTCTCTACCCTCAAAATCTTTACTTCTCCAAGTTAATCATTCTTACTTCTTTCAGCTGAACCTCTTGGTCTTGAAAGACAAGCGACTTCAAAAAAGACTTGGGTTCAAATCCTACATCTTATGTTTACTTTGTGATTTTGTGAAAGTTGCTTAACTTCTATGGGCATCAGTTTCCTCATCCATTAAGAATGAGGGTATTGAACTAAATAGTCTGAAGTCCTTCCAGCTCTAGATGTATAATCCCATGATGCTCCAAGTGTCTTCATTTATAAAATGGGCATAATAATACCTGTAGCATTTGCCTCACAAGATTGTTGTGAAGCTTAAATGAGATGATGCATATAAAACACTTTGCAAATGTCACAGAGTTTTGCAGATAACAGCTCCTATTATGACTGTGGATATGCTCCATCTTGTTTATGTTTTCCTAAATTACTCTTTCCTAGAGGCAATTAGTTGAGGAAATGGATAGAGCTTTGGAACTGGAGTCAGGAAGAACTAAGTTCAAGTCTAGCTTGTACTTACTAGCTGTGTTACTGTAGGCAAATTGCTTCACCTCCATGCCTCAGTTTCCTCGTCTATAAAATGAGGATAATGATCAGGCCAATCTTCCAGAGTTGTTGTGGAGATAAAATGAGAGAATAGTTGTAAAGTGCTTTTCAAACCTTAAAGCAATATACAAATGTTAACTACCATTATTACTATCAAAATGTGTTGCTCAGAATTTAACACAGTATTTCAGTTGTGACTAGGTCAGGACAAAGTATAACAGAACATTTCCCTCCCTATGTAACAATGGGCATACAATACAAGTTGTAAATACAAGTTCTAGGTTTATTCTTAATTATTTATTCTTTGGTAGACATGTAGGCTATCATTTACTTCATTGGACATATGGCTTTTTTCATGGGTAATTTAATAATCCTAAATTCTATCTGTTTGGGATGCCCTTTTAAAAGGATGTTGCATAACTTGCCAAAACAATACTATTAGAAAAGGAAATAGTGGCAGAGGGGAAAAGACATATCACTGTCCTCAGGCTTCATAGCTCTATCAAAATGAAAGTCTAAATTGTGTCTAATGATCTAATGAGGGTTGTATTTTGAGCCTTGAAGAATAAAACTGTCCCTTCCTTATCTAATTGAAAGTGCAGATGTTAATGACTACACTAATTTCTCTGAGACAAATCCAGTGTCAGAAGCTGTTAACTGGGCCCATCCTCTGAGTTTACAGAAGGACTTATCTTGAGTCCTGTCCCCTGGCACACCAAGCAGTTAGTGCCTTCCCCTTCCAAAAAAAAGGAAAAAAAAATACTTTATATTTATTTTGTAGATGCGCAGAGAGGCAGTTTGGCATGGTGAATATGGAGTTGGTCTTGAATTTAGTTAAAAGATAGGTTCTTCTGATACCATGGCTATGACCCTCGGTTAAACTCATAATTTGTGAGCACCCCCAGGAAACTCCCTAGGCCTATAAATTATATTTGGATTTCTCTGTGCCAGTAAAATCACAGGTGCAATCAAAAATGAATACATGCACAGATATGTGTCTGTATGTATATATAATATATGTGTATGTGTATGTGTAAATGTGTGTATACATATGTGTGTATACACATATATGTGTGTGTGTGTATACACACATACATACACATTGTTGCTGTTGTTGAGTCATTTTAGTCATGTCCAACTCTTTGTGATCTCATTTGGGGTTTTCTTCGCAAAGATACTGGAGTGATTTGCCATTTTCTTCTCCAACTCATTTTACAGATGAGGAAACTGAGGCAAATAGGGTTAAGTGACTTGCCCAGAGTCACACAGTTAGTAGGTATCTGAGGCCAGATTTGAATTCAGACCTTCATGGCTCCAGGTGTAACCCTCTATCCACTGAGTCATCTAGCTATACATACATGCATGCATGCACATGTACATATACACACATTCATACATACACATATATGAATATATACACATATAAATTTTATGTGTGTAAATGTATGCATTATTTGTATGTGTATACATCTATGAAGAATTTATAGATGTGTATATATTTATATATATGCCTATCTGAACATTTATATACATATTTGCATACTTATACACACTGATAGGGAAGAGACTTTCACTTCAATGAAAATTAGGCACCCTAGTGCCTAGCACAGTGCATGGCACTTAGTATGTCCTTAATGTTTATTTGCTGATTGGTTAGAAAGAGCCTCTCTATGTATGCTGAGCAGTTTTCTGAGCTGTGTTACATAGCCTGTTGAGTTCCTGGAAGCATGTGTCAGCTTCACTTTTCTTTCTACACATCTTGTTCTGGCAACTACTAAAAACCGTCACCCCCAGCTTCTAGGACATTCTACACCCCCAACCTGGAAAGCCAAGGAAGCTTGCATATTCCTAATTTTATGCTTCATGTGTTTTCAAAGTACAATTTCTCTAAGGATGGGAATGAACAGAGGGAGAATGACAGGTGATGGGAGCAGTGCCAACTAATAAATCAGAAAGCCACAGTGTGGTCTTGGAAGGGCAAAGGCGACGTGTTGTTTATAAAATGTAAAAGCTATCCCCATAGCTTGAAACTCTGGAGAATCTGGTACTGCACATGGCCAGGCTCTCTGCAGCAGACGGGTGAGAGACTGGATAGGAGCAGACAGTAGGTGACTCAGAAGTGCTACTCTTCTCCAAAAGTCCTCTGAAAAAACAAGTTCTAGTTTGGTCTTGCTACAGATGAAGAGAAAAAGAAAGGAGAGGGAAGAGTTGTTAATAACGGCTGCCCTATGTTGAAATGTACCAGAGAACAGGGACTTCCTATCCTAACGTAAGAAGATTGCAGACATTCTCTGGACCTGACTCATAAGAATCCAAACTTTCAGAGCCATACATTAGGAGAATGAAAAGGATGAATGATGTCTGTTGTTAAAAGAGGGGCAGTAAGGACAGGGAAGAACTGGTTCTTCCCATAAAAACAAACAGTAGGGCAGAGTTGGAGTCCTGCGGAGTCTGCCTTACAAATAAACATTTGTGTGTTGGGTCCTGGTCTGTGAAAACAGGTCATTTCTTTATGAGATGGAATCAGAACACAGAGCACGTTGTTCACCCTAAGAGAAAACCAAAGGGACCCTAAGAAATGAGATAGAGGGTTTGGCATGGCACGATGATGTAATCCCTTACACAAAACCATGCAAGTTTTACATGCCAGCACCCTGGCCAAAACTAATACAGTGGAACTCCTTGGTAATCCCAGTGTTGGAAGATAGAAAGAACACTCGTGTTATGGTCAGTGTAAAATCGAGGTTGTAATGTGCAATGACGTTTCAGAGTATAAGATCCAATCTTCCACTGCAGCTAAATCCACAAATCTATCTTTGCCTCCATTTCTTATAATACCTAACTAACTTCAAGGGTCTGATCAAATGCCAGCTCTTCCAAGAGGCATACTGATCTCTCCATTTGTTAGTGCCTTCATGTTGTTGAGTGATTCCGTCACATCCAACTCTTCATGACCCTGTGGAAAACAACCCGCCAAGACTGTCCATGAGGTTTTCTTGGCAAAGATAATGAGGGGTTTGCAGTTTCCTTCTCCAGTGTTAGTGCTACCCCCATATTTAATCTGTGTTTTCTTTGTGTGTATGTATACACAAATACACATACATTTATTTAATTTACTTATTTATGTGCTTGTTTCCTCCAATAGAATGCAAACTCCTTAAGGTAAACTCCTTTGCTTTTTGCCTTTTACCTTCAGATATTTTTTGTTTGTCTGTTTTAATTCCACTCGGACTATGGGAGTAACTATAAGCCCTCTGGGAGATGCAGAGACTTACCAGTGGAGTTCGATATAAATATAGATGTAGGTTAATACTCTTTTAAGATGTTACAGAGACTTTAGAAGTTTCTATTTTTATTTTTTTTCTAGTAAATCCGCCACAAATGTGTGTGACCAAAATCTAGAAGAGGATCCCAGGGGCAAAGGGGCCTTTGCAGGGAAAAGGGTTCAATATCTCCCCAGGTTCAGGCTCAGGTCAGGAAACATAGAACAACCATCAATATACTTGAACTAACGATCTCTCTGCCAAAGTGTCCACTCCATGGCCTGCTAAGACAAACTTAACAGTGGGACCCCAATCCATGGCTCTATTCTCATCTGACTTGGTCCAAGGTCTGAGTTTTCACTCCAGAATATACTTTCATGCAAGGTAATGCTGCCAGAATTTCTTCTCCAGAGTCATCTTTAGCAGCTGAAGCATTGGTAGGTGAGCTCAGTTGAGCTGAAGAATCCCTTTGGTTTCTTTCTCTTGACTTTGGACCACTCAGGTCACTGCATTGGAGTTGAAGGATCCATATTCAATGTCTCAAGCCCAGACAGTGAGGGGACAAAGAAGGATTGATGCTCTGGCTAGTTCAGTAGTCTACCATCAGTTTCATAGGAAGAAGTCCTATCTGAAGTCTGGGGATCTCCAGAAGCTTGTTGTTTCTGACCTGTCTGCAATTTTTGTATAGTGGTGGCTACACAGAGATTTTGTAGCTTCATAGCAAGGTCCTTCCATAATCAACACTGTATGCCTCTGACAGACTCTCGGTTGCAAACTGCTTCAGGAAAGCATTTCCATGAAATCGCTCTGTCTTCAATTGATCTTGGCTCAGTGTGGCTCCGTTCTCCTGGTGGTCTCAGATTTCTACATTCTTCAGGTGACACAAAGAAACCAGCTCTCTCTCACCTGGCTTTGCAATACCAGATTCATGCCCATCAGGTGGCATATGAGATGTGAGGAAACCAGGAAAAGGCTATCCAAGGCACATTGGAAGTTTCAGTGAACAAGTAGATCAGAGAACTCACTCTGAATGTACATCTTTAGCAAGTGTTTAATAAATGCTTGATGAATACAACTCAGTCCATCAAAAATGGAACATACATTTACAAAGTGTCAACTTTCCCCCTGCTATAATTTCATTTCTTCTCTCCATTTTCCCCTGACAAACTTACTGTAACTGTTTTGTGTAATAATTTTGTGATGTTTAAAAAAAAACACATAATGTTACATTTTTGTTGTACTTTTTTTTTTTTTAGTCTCAATTGCCAAACACTATCTTTCCTTGTAGGAAATTCATGTGGGTGCAAAAAAACATGATCTATCATCAAATATGAATATTGAGTAGAAATGAATAAATCAATCCCTAATTCAAGTTCAAAATTATGGAAAGGGAGATAAAGATAGACAGATACACATATAAATATGGATATATACACATGTGAGCATGCGCACACACACACATATACACATATACATATATATATAATATATATATACTCTTTGAAATTCTGGAAAGATACATATATAAACTTTAATAAAAATTCTGGAAAGGGATACACACACATATATTTTAATTCTTTAATCAAATCAGGTAAAGAGAGAAATAAAAGAGAAGATGGAACTGCTGCTATTGGTTCAAAATTGAAATCCAAAGGAAGATCTACATTATAACTTCCTCCTACCAAAAGTTCATTACTGCTTTTTCCATGTGGAAATTAGAAATATTCCTGTTACCTGTTTAGTTATCCTTTAGGAGAGTGAGCATAGGAAGAACACTGGATTTGGAATCCCAAGTATGTTACTTACTATATACATACTATACATTGCTATATACATGGCACTGGATAAGTAGCTTCACTGTTCTGGGTCTCAGTTCCCTCATCTATAAAACAAATGGTCAAGATAATGTCCTACATCTCTTCTCATTCTAAATCCTAAAGCCCTCTTATCTCTCCTGGAGAGAACTGTTTGGGAAGCTTAAGGTAATATGGACAGCCATCATCATCCTCATAATATGGATTTCTTAGAATTATCTGAACAGTTATTCTCCCCTGTCTCACTCCCTTTTTCCAAAGCCCTGTATTGAGAGATTACATGTAAACCAACTCTTGAGGAAGACTGTTCCCATTACAGAGTAATAACAGAGCTAAGGGAATTTGTTGGAAACTTCTAGAAGCAACTGATGGACAGTGCTGTGCACATGAAACACCTTCAATGTAGGCAAGGGGAGAGGCTGTGCTGAAGAGAGCAGTCAAGTAATCTCAGCTATTTTGGATAAAGATAACTTTGCTGAGGGATTGTATTTTTAACCGGGGACCATTGGGTTTCCAAAGCACTGTTGCTGGACAACAAGAAACAAGTTTTCTTGTGCTCACCCTCACCCTGGAAGCTGTTTTTGCCACCATGTTCTAGCAGACATCTCACAATGAGAGATCTTCCCCCATTATGGTTCCTTTGATTGGTCATTTTTTCCAAAAACTTCAGTCAATTAATGAGTCAACAGACATTGATTAATTATCTACTATGTCCTGTATGTTTTTCCTGGTTCTCTCCTTTGGATCATAAGATCAGAGATTTAGATATGATTCAGATTTAGACCTTAGAGGCCATTGAATCCACCTGGTCATATTATAGCTGAGACAACTGAGGCACAGAGAGGTTTAGTGATTTGCCCAGGATCACACAGCCAGTAAGTGTCTGAAGCCAGACTTGAACTCAGGTCTTCTTGACTTCAAGTCCAGTGTCCTACATCATGCCACCTCTCTTTTGCCTTATTTCACTCTCCCTAACAGATTGTGTTTTTCCTCGCATTAAATTGCAAGTTTCTTGACATCAGAATCAAGCTTTGTTTCTATCTTTGTGTGCCCAGCACTCAGCAAAGCGCCTTGTACACAGTGGGTATTTGATACGTGTTTTCTAATTTGATTTGAGTGGAAATGGATTGATTGACTCAGCTTTCACTGGTGGCCATTTCCAGAGAGGGTCATACCCCCTTTTGTTTCTTCTACACAGCCCTGCTTTGGGTAGAAAAAGGCAGGAGAATGCTGGCCTTCCTATACCCCATCACTACCTTTCAGGATGAACCCCCAATTAGATTTTGTAGAGGGGCAGAGTGGTTATTCCTGCCATTCAGTAGTCTTGAGAATTACTCTACAATCTTGTTAAACTGTTCAATTGTTCAATCATTTTACAATCATGTCCAACTCTTTGTGATCCCATTTGGAGTTCTCTTGGCAAAGATTACTGGAGTGATTTGCCATTTCCTTCTCCAGGTTATTTTACAGATGAGGAAACTGAGGCAAACAGGGTTAAGTGACCTACCCAGAGTCACACAGCTAGTAAGCATCTGAGGCCAGATTTGAACTCAGGAAGATGAGTCTTCCTGACTCCAGGTCTGGCATTCATCCACTGTGCCACCTAGCTGATAAAGTGTATAGGCATGCAAGTGAGTTGTGGATAGGGATGAGGCTGGAGTGCTGTGCACTGTACTATTGAGATTTTTTACCATTCTACCAGACTTAGCACCACCACTACCACCCCCAACTGAGCATTTGGGTCCCATGCACAAGGCTATAGACCACTCAAGGGCTAAAATAAAAAGGGAGACCTCAAAACCTGCATCTTAATCCTAAAGCTATTCGTACAAGAGAGCACTTCATGAATGAATGCATTTGGACCCACAAGGAGCTAGATATTACCCAAAGATATATTCTCCTAGTCTAATTCCATAGAGATCCAGTTTAGGAAAAGTAGGTAGGAATTTCCTTTCACAATTGCCATTTTTAAAGAAGGTAAGGATGATTAGCTAGCCCAGTATGACGTCTTAAGATGGCCTGTTAAAAAGTTGGGACCCAAATTTCAGTAGACTGGAGTACCTTTATGGAATTTGGGGGGACTTCTGATAAAGTCTAACAAAGCTAGACCACCCAATGCACCATTTCCTAAGAATGTACAGGCAAGGCACTATGTAAGGGGTATGTGACGTAGTATATTTGTGAAGCTATTCCAAAGCTAGAGATTGAGGGAAAGCAAAACGTTGGATATTGTGACTGGGGGTAAAAAACAGGGAGGATACCAGAGAAAGAAGAGGTGAAGAGTTTTAAATGTCATTTATTTGTCATTCTTTTTTGTGTATTTCTAGGCCAAATTCCACTTCATGACAAATTGTTGTCTTAAAAGCTTAGTAAGTGGGCTATGCTTAGACAAGCTTGGAAGAGCTAAAGCTATAGAATGCTACCAACTGATGTTGTCAAGCAAATGAGAACAAGTTTTCCCAAGAGTTTCCTTTCAGTACTTCCTGCAGTTCTCTAGGCTGTAAACTCCAGAGACGCCTTATTTGCATAATTTCAACATTTTGCCTCTTGGCTTGTTACTGCAACAAGGAAATATGGAGGCATGCAAATCTGGTAACTAATAGTCCACGAAAGCAAACTAGACCTTCCCAAACTGTGGTGAGCCCTTCCCAAAATCATTTTTTTTCTTCCTTGAATTAATTACCTTGCAGGTTTTAGATAAATCTGAAGGTCACAGCATGCCCTAAGTTAGAACTAGAAACACAGCAGAAAGTTGGCAGTTGAAACCATTCCTTGGATAAATGGAGTTAAAAAACCTTCTACCAGCAAAAGGAGCTTTGTGGCTTTGTTTTGTTCTAAATTAGAATTTGTTCTTCTAAATTGTCTAGTCGCTTACTTGATAGGACCAACATTTCCCTGGTCCAACTTTTTCCCTTCCACCCACAACATGAAGGGGTTTTACCAAAAAGAAGACAGTTGCCCCCAGGACTTGATTGATTTCAGCTTCCTTCTCCACTCTCCTCCCCACCTTCTGTTCCAACATGGAGTAGGCCCAAAATAAAGTTTTCCCTAGGATCTGATTAGCCCTGACTTCCATGATGTGGCCTCCTGGTCACCCAGGGGCATAAAGAGTACCAGGCATGTAAACTCTGGGCCTTTTAGATCGAGTGGGTACCTAAGACCATATGAGTTCCATACATTGATGACTTACTGATCAGACACATTTCCAGGTAGAAATGAGAGAGACTGAGTACAGAGAAACTAAATGCCACTGTGCAGTCCTTCAGTTGTGTCTGATTCTTCATGACACCATGGACCACAGCACACCTATCTTCCATTATCTCCTGAAATCTGTCCTAGCTCGTGCTCACTGCTTTCATGACACTAAGTATCTATCTCATCTTCTGCTGTCCTCTGTTCTGCCATCAGTCTTTCCCAACATCAGAGTCTTTTCCAATGAGTCCTACCTTCTCATTATGTGGCCAAAATATTTAAGCTTCTGCTTCAGTATTTGACTTTCCAGTGAATAGCCTGAATTCATTTCTTTAAGTACTGACTGATTTGGCTCCTTGCCATCCAAGCGATGTTTTTGCTATGTTAGGGCAGAGTAAGCCTCATTTTTTATTAAATGTTCAAATGTCTTGTGAGTGCCGCATTTTGTCCCAGTATCAAATCTAAACTGAGAGTATTGGCATTAGAACTATACGTCCAACACCTGCAATGACCAAATTTTCCCTATGATACCTCATTTCTCTGTTGTGTTTGTGTAAATGCAGACAGAAGTGACTCCAGAATATAGTCAGAAATGTCTCAAATATAGTCAGAGAATATTGGTTCTGGGCCTCAGTTTCTTTATCTGTAAAATGAAGGGGTTGAATTGACACCCTTAAATTGACACCTGATGATAGATTTAGAGCTATCATCCTATGTGCACATCTGATGGAAAGTCTAAAGGGAGAAAATGCTCGGATGTGCTCAGAAGACTATCTCAACAGAGCCTAGACTGAAGGGACATTTGTAGGACATTTGTAACAAAGGCTGACCCAAGTGTTCACGTTTCTGTTGAGCTCAAATTTTATTTTTCCTTCTGTCTCACAGATTATGAACACCACTGCAAGTATGGCTACCTACATACTTTTAGTTCAAAGGCTATATGGGTGCCAAGGTCCCTGTCGAGTGAGCATGTTACATTTCCTGGTTAGTACAAAATTTGAACTTCCCCATAATTGGTGAAACCTAGTTATTGCTCCCTTTTTCGGAAAAAAAAAAACCTAATTAAAATGAGGACATCATGAATTGATGATTCAACACATCTGAGCACTATGTAGCCTCCTGATCTTTTTCTTAATCTAGTATTACTGTTATTGCAGAATTAGACCTTTAAAATAGTGACTTCTAAAAAGTTCTGACTTTTATTTTTAACTTAAATCATGTCATAGAGACAATCCCTGCCCTGACGGTCATCAATAGTGTTGTTGATTTTGTTTTTTTTGTTTTTGCTTTTGTTTTTTGTTTCTATTTCCCTCAGTACTTTGGAACGGTTGAGATATATATCATCAATGTCTATTAATATTTCTTGAATACTCATAGGGGTATATGTTGGGAGTGTGTTGGAGTTTTCAGCGTGAGTATTTATACCTTGGACATAGGCAAATGCTAGAAATCAAGGTCTGACTTGTTTTGTTGATTTCAGACTTAAGAAAGTGATTGAGAAAATGTTAATGATGAAAATTTTTTAAAATAAACTTTAAAGTTTATTAAAAGTATGTGGTGAGTTCCCTTTCGCCACCCCTCAAGAGCTGGTTGTTAGACATTTTCTAGCACACTCCATGTACTGTACATGCCATTGGACTAATGTTATGAGTGGAGAACAGAGAAAAAATGTTACTTTTTGGGAATGTAACACAGTTAAGGAAAGATAGGTAAATTCAGAACCCAGATATGCACAAATATATATGAGACTATAGAAGGCTCTAGCACCAGTGCCTGGCCCTCTTTAACTGTCAGGCCACTAATCATTTATTTGTCAATCAAACATTCATTTCCATGTCATACTGACAGCTAGCACCAGGGGACACTCTAGGGCAGGGGTTCTTAACCTGCGATGTATGATTTTTTTTTTAATTTTGATAACTATATTTCAATATAATTGGTTTCCTCTGTCATCCTAAATATTTTCTTTTGTGCATTTAAAAATATTTTGAGAACAGATCCATACAGGTTTCACCACACAGCCAAATGACTCCATGACTCCAAAATAACTTAAGAACTCCTGCTCTCAGGTAACCTCTCAGCTCCCTGTGCCTGTAAATGGTTCTCAGAACATCTGCCTGCCAATCACCCCTTGGTTCTGTCCGTAATGTGGGCAATGTCAACATTCTCCTTGATCTAAGGATATAAGCTGGGATTTTCACCTATCAGATACATCCTATTAGCTCTCTCTCCATCCCTTCACCTTGATGTGTTTCCTTTAATGTACTTACAAAGACACACTTGTATAGAGGATTTAATCAGAGTGGTAGAAGCAGGTTAGAATCCATAAACTCAGCCTACATGGTTCCCCAGCCTGAGATCCTCCTTTAGTCCCTGCATCAACTTCCCCTCCTCCCTCCCAATGGTAGGCAGGCTAAAAGCCTTAAAGTTCAGGGCCCCTGCTATGACTCTCAGGGGGGCGCAGGTGAGGGCATTCTCCCAGGGCTTTTTATTCAGAACAATACCTCTACAGGAGATCAATATCCATTGATTTATACAGGGATTCTGAGTGTTTT
This sequence comes from Vombatus ursinus, assembly GCF_900497805.2. Classification (NCBI taxonomy): domain Eukaryota; kingdom Metazoa; phylum Chordata; class Mammalia; order Diprotodontia; family Vombatidae; genus Vombatus; species Vombatus ursinus. The sequence continues at coordinate 15,131,054 of NW_020948910.1, read as the reverse complement.
GCTGACATCTCCCGAAGATGGCATGGGTAACATAAGTAAGACAGTTTTCAGTGTGTTTTTACTTCCAGCAAATTACATTTCTACATTTCAATCCCCAGACCTATCAGACGTATACATTTTATTTGTGTCTCTGAATCTGTAGTACCAGGTTGGTCTGAAGGAGCTACAGAAAATTGTCTGAAGCCTGCCAAGGTGGTCGCTGAGACAAGGTGCAAACAGGTCACCATTTCCTCATCTCTTTCTGCAGGTTCAGACTCATCTCCCTTAAATCTCCCCACCGTCTTCCCTTATTCATATCCTCTGCATGCTCATTGATCATACTTACCCTCAAAAATTAAGTGAACAGTATATAGATGTTATATGTATGAATGTGTACATGCATACTCATATATGCATAGATCTATGTTACATTTCAAGAATGTGTGTATATACATATATATAAATACATATGTGTATATCTGTGTGTATGTATACATGCATGCACACACATATACACATACACATACTCTTTAAGACCATGAGTTATGGAGTAGATGCATTGATAGTATATGTTTCCTATGTCAATGAAATCACTAGTTTAGTAAAAAAAAAAAAAGTACATTTACTTGCTTTTCTTCTCAAGTAGTTCCTTATCATAAGACAAGTTCTTTCTTTCAGACACAGATCAACCCCAACTAACGTGCCCAAACTGGTCTGTTTTTATTTGTTTAAACCTCAGTTTCCTAGTCACATCTCTTTCAGAGGCCTCACTCTGATTTAAGGCTAGAAATTCTTTGTGATTCCCTGCTAAACTTCTTATGATGGCCTAAACTCAATCAAAATTCATTTAAAACAAGGGTTCTTAACTCTTCTGTGTCCTGGCCCTCTTTAGCAGACTGATGAAACCTATAAACTCCTTCTCAGAATAATGTTTTTAAATGCACAAAATGAAATACATAGCATTACAAAGGAAACAAAGGTTAGTGTAAATAAAAGATGTAATTTTTGTTCCCATCCAAGTTCACAGATTCCCTAAATCTATTCATGGACACCATAGAGTTGCATGGATAGCTGGTTTGCATAGAAACACTAAACAGGGCACAATGTTACTGTCTTCCTCTTAGCTAGTCACATTCTTGCCTTTAAAACATCTATAACACATACATATATTTTACATATATATATCTTGTATATATATATATCTTATACACATATACACACACATATATATGTATATATATAGAAAGAGACAGAGACAGAGAGACATAGAGAGATAGGTTATTTACAACAAGCTGACTTATATGCAAGTGTGCACTGGAATCCTTTGGGTCAATGAAATGGCTATATGTTACCTCCCAAATACCTAAATACAGATATAATGCTCACACGCTATCCCCATGACACCTTGGATAGGACTTAAAAGAGAATGTTTCAGGGAAAATATGTTCCTCGTCAGTCACTTATAGCATCCCTTATGCTCGATTTTCCATAGCATGTTGTAAATAATTCCCTCAATGGTAACGAAAGGTCAAAAGGTACAGGCAAACTGGGTGTGGATCTAAGTGGAGTACATCTAATCAGAGCTAGAAACACTGATGCCTGAAGCACTGATAATGGAAAGATAATGAAAATGAAGAGGGCTCTTAGATTTCCAAGGATGCTTGCTGCTGTTGCTACTTGAAAGTGTGTAGATGATCTTTAATAGGCCTGCTTTTGTTTTGCTCGTTTGAAGTGTCTGTTATAGAAAGGAAGTGCAAAAATGAATTTGATGACTTCTTTTTTAGAAAAAAGAAAAAAGCCCCCACTACAATTCCAACTCCTACTACAATGCAATGACATAAGATGATATTTAAACCGTATCTTGTGGAGGCAGAGGAAGTAAAGGGACAAATTCACAAAATGAACAATTCTGATGTTTTGTTTTTGTTGTTCAGCCTGTCCAACTCTTTGTGACCCTGTTTGGGGTTTTCTTGGCAAAGATATTGAGTGGTTTGTCATTTCCCTCTCCAGGTCATTTGACAGATGAGAAAACTGAGGCAAACAGGGTAAAGTGACTTGCCCAAGGTCGCACAGCTAATAAGTGTCTGAGTTCATATTTGAACTCAGGTCCTCCTGACTCCAGGCCTGGCACTCTATCTACTGTGCCACCTCACTGCTCAAAAAGTGATATTTACACAGCATTTTAAATGCCATTAACCCTCAGAGCACAAACATTATCATTGCATTTTACAGATGATAACATTAAAACTCTGAGAAGTTAAATGACTTACCCAAGATCATAAAGCTTATGAGTACTAGAAGCAGGATTTGAACTCAATTTTTTCCTGACTTAAGGTAAAACTCTTATTCTACTAACCTATATGCCTTCTCTGGAGAGAGCCCTATCTCTTATACCTACTTTTTTTGGGGGGGGCATGCTTCTTGTTTAGGTAGGAAACTTTATGTGCCTGGAAATTAAGCAGATTATGGAAAACTACCTTCTACACAACAGAATCTCTAAGTTCCTTTTTAGATCAAAGTTCTTTTATGCCACAACCTACCACCTCTTCAAAAAGATTTAACATTGGCCTACAAATTTTAATACAATCCACAAACATCAATGAATCAATAAGTGTATAATAAGCACCAACTGTGTGCCAGGCAGAGTGTTAATGCTGCTAATACAAAAGCAAAACCACATAAAATATGAGGGAGCTTATATACTAATGGAAAACATGCTACATATCTGTGATATCATTATCCTGTAAAATCAGAAAATGAAATATTCTTAGTAATAGAAATCCCTCATGAATACTTAATTACATAACATATAATCCTTAATTATAGAAATGAAGGCAATGATAAGAATAGTCCTTGGGTCCAAATCCTGCCTGTAAGTAATACTGGCCATGTGGCCCAGGGCTGATCGTTTAAACTCTCCATGCTCTAGGCAACTCCTTAAGATTATACATTGCATAGAAAGTGTTGATTTGCATTGATAAATGGAATTTCCTTAACCAGAATTCCTCTATATCAATGAAATCTCTGGGCCCAGGGCCTTCCCCATCCCTAAATAATAATAACAAAAAAAATTACTGTAATGACTATATTTATTCAATTATAAAAAGCAGACATTTTTCCACCTGGGCTATAATCCATTGGGTAGGAAACATAAAAGGACAATAATAGATTATCAGCCTATTCTAGGACCACTTCTATTTCAACTCCATCAAGAAGAATAAGAACTATTGTCATCATCATAATCTTCATCAACATCAACAAAAACAACTCTCCTCTTCCTTGGTTGACAACAGCTACCAAATAGTAAGAACAAACATCCTATGATATAAGGCCAAAGGCAATTTCCCGACACGGCAAACCATCCTTTTAAAATGTAAATAACAATGAATCCCATTTATATGACAGTTACATGTACAACATCTCATCCAGTCTTTATAAGAGCCTTGTCAGGTAGGACTAGCACTAGCATTCCCATTTTGCCCAAATATTCCACCCAATCAGTGATATCACAGGTAGGAACATACCCCTCCATGCCTTCCCATTCTGTGTGATCATTGTCCATGTCCTTCTATAAACTTACCACAGAGGGTCCACCCAATACGCTGGGGTTCTGACTTTCTCTTGATATCCTGAGGCTATGAATAGATCTCACTAGCTTTCCATAACTTATCCCTTGCTCTTTTCAGGTGACCAGATCATTTTCCTTTACAATCATACACTTCCATTTCATTGATGAGTCTAAAACTCACAGAGGTTCAAATGACTTTCCCAAGACCACATAGAATATAACTTGTGGATATGACTCCAAGCCCATATCTCTTTCTTTTATATTATGCTACTTTAGTTATAGACCCCTGGTAAGTTACCTTGGGAAATAGCATCACCCTGACTTACCCCAGATGCTAAAGGGTTGCTCAAAACCCATTGCCAACTTTGCATAGAAAGCTTATCATCATTGACAGGAAGGTAAGAGTGCTTCAGTTTGCTTGCTGTTTTGCAACATTAAACCTGACCCCTCCTTATGAGCAATACAACCAGTTGGGAAAATCGGTGAATTCTTCTGGAAAGGGAGGCGAGGCACATGAGATGATTCAAAATTAATGCTGGCAAGTACCCACAGGCAGAGAGCCCCTGCAATGATGAAAGTGAATTTAGGCCTGGATGTCATTCTCCTTTAACTGTCTCTTGCAGCCTCTGGGTTAGGGCTGTTTTCATGGAATGGCTATTTCACAGACTACAGGTGATCGCAGTCAGGTGGAAACCAGCTCTTAAAGTTGGCCAGAGAGTTCCTGTGGCTACCACTGACAACAATTAAATTCTCCCTGAGTTGTTGTATACCTCTGAGTAATGCCTTAAGCCACCTGTCCAGGTGCCAAGAACATCCAGTCTCCACAGCAGGGAAACAGCAAACTTACCCATTTACACAACAAGATTAACGAGGAGGACAGGTGAGGTCACCTGTACACTGGTGCCAACCTGGCAACCCAAGTTATGTTAATGCATTAAAGTCCAACTACATAGCTACGGCTATGGCTCTGAGGCCACACTGAACTGGCTGGAGCTGCTCATTTCATTAAATATTTTTCAGCTTTGCCCAGGCAGTCTCTGGTGGCTTGAATCAGAAGGGAGGTAAAGCAAGATTAGAGGAAATGGTTGTCAATTCCTAGTCCTCTGTGCCAGTAGATCAAAGAGCTAGAGTCATGCAGTATTAATAAAGCCCTTTGGGAAATCGCAAGACAGCACCTTTCTTCAGAACAAACAAACAGGGCAGAGAGAATGTTTTCCCCCTTGCTGATGTGCTTCAGTGCAGTAAGATTCATTCAAAGTTCTCTGCATGGTTGCTGAAAAGAGACAGCCATATGGACAGGCAGCCTCGCCCAAAGCTGGCACAAAGGTAGGCCTGCACTGGAGTCAGAACCTCTTTCCCATCCAGGCCCCAGGGTTCATTAGTCTGGGTTCAATTCATGCTTTTAGTGTAATCTTTCCAGTGATAACCATGTTCCCACCATAGCCTCTGAAAACAAATCGAGGGAGAAGGGAGAATGTCAGGAGAAGCCAACCTCAATTTCCAACTGACCCAGGGAGGCTGGCGGGCTTATTCTGCTGCAACTCCAGTTCAGCTTTCTCACTACAGGAAACAATAGTAGGCTATTCAAAGATCCTTGTTCTTTTCCCATGGTTTTCATAACAATGGTGGCTTGTGAAAATGGTGCTAGCATCAAATGACCCAAATAGAGAGGCAGGTGAGCAGGATCAGGTGGTCATGGTTATATCATCGAGTTGAAATGTGGAACTATCTTATGACACCATCAAAGACCCACATAAATATCACAGGATCATGGCTCTAGAGTTGGAAGGCCACCTAAGCCAAGCCCCCTCATTTCACAGACCAGGAAATTGACATCTAGAAAGGTGAAAAGACTTAGTTAAGGAGGGTTGTAAGTATAGAACACTTGAACCCAGGTTCTCTGACTCCAGATCAGGTATGATTTCTGCTTTACCCCACCCCCACCCCCACCCCACCCCTAACCACTGCCACCCGGTTCTAGGGTAAGGGATCTGAAACCCAATGGCTCATGATATCAGAATCAGCAACTCGAATTTGGCTAAGTAGTACTGTTGAGACCTTCCAAGGTATTCACATAGCCTCTTTTCTCATTTGGAGGTTCCCACAATTAGTTACCTCCCTTGATTACCTATGGCATTCATCTTCTGACACTGGGAATACTAAGGAATGTAATCTTCCCAAGCTGAGGACTTTAGAATGGTAGACCAGAAGAATATTCTAGACACCATATGGCAGAATTTCAGTGAAATATTTGGCAAAGTCTCTGACTCCAAGTATGGTGCTCTTTTCACTGTACCACAAAATAAAGACAAAGGGTCTAGAACAAGTAAGGTGCTAGTTTTACTTATTCTCTGGTTAGACAATCCCTAGCATTTTATATTCCGTTTTGGGGGCTACATTTTACCAAAGACCTTGACAAAAGGGGAGTCCAGAGTGAGCTTGTCTGGTACAGCTGGATGGAGTGAAGACCATAGCATATAAGAATAAATTATAGGAACTAGAGATAAGAGGTCTAAGGGAATATTGACTAAGGGGAAGTAGATAGCTGGCTTCATGTATTTGAGAGGCTGGCATGTGAAACACAAATTAGACAGGTTCTTCTGATTATTCATTGGACGGACAAATACTAAAGCTGAAGCTTAGATGCTTTGAGAAGATGGGATTCATTGGAAAAGACTTTGATGCTAGGAAAGATTGAAGGCAGAAGGAGAAGCAAATGGCAGAGGATGAGATGAATAGAGAGTGTCGTGGAAGCAACAAACATGAGGTTGAACAAACTTTGGGAGATAGTGGAAGACATAAGGGCCTGGAGTGTTACAGTCCATGGAGTCACAAAAAGGCAGACACGATTGAACAACAACAACATGGCCCCAGGAATGAACAAGGAGCAGTGAGTGGAAATCATAGAGGTATATTTAGGTTTAATATAAGAAAAAATTTCCATCTCAGAAACTGACTTTCTAAAAGTAGAAATGGGCAACCTTGGTTAGAGACTAGGTGATCAATTGTCTGATAAAGGCTTCATTAAGTGCTCTCTGAGATCCCTTCCAACTCTGAGCTTCTGTGGGTCTGTTCACTAGTAAATCCCCTTGTGGGTCCTGAGCTCTGGAGCCTTGGGCAGAGGGGGAGCTGATCTGCTTGCTGGCTGGTTTACCCACCATGTCCCAAATTCCAAAAACAATGCTCCTATGGGCAGGACCAAAACACAGCTTACATGAACAATAGGATAAGAGACATGTTTCTTCATGTTACGTACACATCTCTTAAAAACTGAAAGAAACATACTAAATATCTTCAGTAACCTGACTTCTTGTTGAGATTCTCAAACTCTCTTATGAGAATATTATCTGAAGACACTTAGATCCCTGAGGGACACATTTACCTCCTTTACTATTAAGGCGAAATCCTATCCTTAGATCCTTCACCTGCATACATCGTAGGATAACGGTGAAATGATCTCATCCTTGGGGAAATATTCTCTTTTTCCTTTTACATAATATAGCTCTGATAAGCATTCAGTGGCATTTTAAAATCTGAGTGGGACAAGTCAGATCTAATAATGTGTTTTTCTCTCCTATGTGAGTAATGAAATGCAGGAGCTACTAGTAATGTGTTCAAAACAATATCCTCAGCTTTTAAAATTGCCTCCACTATATTATTAACATTTGTTCTTCCACAGTATTTTCTGGCCAGTGATTGTAAAGCTGTTCAAATTAAGTAACCCACTGAGTATCCTGAGGGTTGCTTCATTTCCCCCATGAGTTAAGTGAGAGAGGAAAGCAGCTTGCAGATAGAGTGAAAGAGAGAAAAAAGGTAATTCCAATGGTTCCAATCATTCTTGCAAACTGGGGAAAGGCAAAAGATTTTAAGGTCTTTCTCCATTTTGCAGGGCTTATGCTGCCACCACTGCTAAAGATGCTTGACCCATTTGACTGCAACAGACACACTTATCTTTTGGCTGCTGTCTCTTTCTAAGCAAAAGGGGCTATAAATGAGTTGTAAATTAATTTAAAATAACATAACCAGGTCCTCTGTATTGAGTATTCATTGCAGAATGTGAGCTTGCCTCTTTTTTTTTTAAATATGGACACATGTAAGGCTCCTTTTTTAACCTTAAACATAACCATGCCAATCCCCCTGCCCTCTCTACAATCTAACCTCACTTATTTCTTCGCTTAGTTTTCTCCACTACCAGGACAATGGAAAGGGGGGGAGGGGATCTGAAGATGCATGCTGTGAGCACTTGGTGCCAGAGGATGTCTCTATGATGTACTTGATTATCTCCCAACTCCTCTCCTGCTAAGCAGGTTATAAATAAAACAGCTTTGATGATTTGAGCTAAGCTGCTCTGATAGAAGCAATTCTGCACTGCGGAGATAGGTCTCCATTCCTTGCAAACTGGGAAAAGGCAAAAGGCCTTGGCATTCATGGTTACTTAAGTTCAAAGTCAGAGATGTTTTCTCAATGGAAAAACAACAACAACAAACATTAGCATCATATAGGACAATGGTATGTGATCATTTGCTATCCTGGGCATATTCAATAAATTCTTCTGGAAAAGACAATTGGACAAAGACATCATTTTTGACCTCCGGTTTTCCTTGAAAGTTCAGAAGTAGTTTAAGCAGTAGGTACAGAATCAGGAGACCCAAGACTGTAGAAGGACAATCTTCTCTTCTGAAAATGGTGAAACTGTGATGAAGCCTTAAGTAATTTTCCACCCAGAGATTTTTTTAAGTCTCCTTTCCCATAGCACTGTACAGGAAAAGAGGCCCAGCCTTCCTGCTCTCCCCTAGGTTCTGGTGAGTTTCCCAGAGCCTCGCAATGGCCCCTCTGTGCCAGTTCCAAACAGCTTTCCATTCTATGGCACACATAGCTCCCTCCAACACATAACCCATGTAGCCTCAAGCTCAATTCAGTTAGATGCCCTTGCCTAACAAAGCTATGGTTAAAGCAAACCCTTCTGTTATCCTTTAGCTAAGGAAGGCAGGGTATGATTTCTTCCTTTTGCTCTGAGATCTGAGATTAATTTTTCAGGGCCTTTTACTCCTAGACTCAAACCTATATCTTCTACTTATTACCTACATGACCTCAGGTACATCATTTCATAAGTCATGAGACTTCAGTTTCCTCATCTATAAAATTAATGTTTGGAAGAGATGATCTCTATGGTTCCTTCCAAATCTAAATATGGTAATTCTATGACCTCTTAAACAAAGAGGGTAGTGACCATAACCAATATTCTGCTCAGTGGGCGTTTATGTTATATTCATTGTTTACTGGACCACTTTGCTAATTCCAATAGTACTTTGTGATCCACTGATGGATTTTAGTTTGCCTTAATGTAAATACAAACTAATTCTCTTTCTGAGGATAAAGATAAGAAGGACCATTTTGGGGGGGGAAATAATAGATTCATTACCAGAAGCCTTTCAGCAATGCAAAAAATGAACATTTTATGCTGTACAGAAGAGGCCAATAATATAATAGAAAGAGCAAAAGATTTAGAACCAGAAGGACTTGGGTTGAAATCTTAGCTCAGCTACTTATAACCTATGTGACATTAGGTAAGTCATTTTCCATCTTTGGGACACAGTTTCTACAACTATTAAAAAAAATGCTTGAACTCTCAGCTGATTTCTATGGTCTCTTCCTGCTCTAAGTGCCATGAATGTGTGCTATTTCTAAGTTTCCTGGAATTCCTCTGATTTCTTTCCATTCTACCTACATGGTATAAGTTCTGTTTGCATGCTATAAATTCTATGAAAAGGTTTATCTGCATGGCTCTACCTTCATGGGCCTTGATTTCCCTTTAAGAGTGGCAAGAAACAATTCTGGTTACTTGGTGGCAATGACATGATCTGCCAGCAGTGGGAAATGCACTGATTGTTGAATCCTTGCTCTGCCCCTAATACCTGGGCATACCTTAATCTCTCTGAGCCTCTGGTTCTATATCCAGGGCTCTTCTCCCCAGCCTCACCACGAGATTCCCAGGTGCTTAATGATGGTGCCAACAGCAGTGGCATTCAGCCTCAAAGTTCATGGGCATGTCAAAGTCCCCTTGGGGGAACACCCCTGTCTGGATAATAGGTAGCAATTTAAGGAGCAGACAGAGCGTACTTTAAACAACAATAATCATCAGTGCCCCGGAGGATCTCAGGCTTTGGCCTTTTTTCATTCCATTTGCCATGTGCTTTATCTTCCCAGAGAACCGTGCATGCAGTTGGAGTGAGTTTTCTGTGTGCTAATAAAACTTCCTGCAGCAATATGGAAAAAGGCAATAATCGTCATAGGTGTTCAGAACATTCTGTATCCTCCAAGAAGGGGAATTTATTTTCTTAGTTCAAAGCCCAAGAGTCATGTTTGTATATTAACCTGATGACTCTGTACACTTGTCTTACTGTATATCCAATTCAAATATTACCAGGGTTCCTCTCACCTAGTCAAAAAATACAGAAAAGTCAGAGGCTCTAGAGGATAGAAGTGATGTGATGGAATTCAATACACACATGAACAATCAGACTAGCAGATAGCAATCTCAGGTTATTAGATATATCCTCAGTGACTAGAACTGGATAAGATAGTATTTAAACAACCCAAGCACCTCTCCTCCAAATATCATCTAGAGGCCACAAGCAGCCAGTTTATATAATTCATCTAAATTCCAGTTCAGTGTTCACATTACAAAACAGAAAGGGCCTTTTATTTAGGGACGAAATTAAAAAAAAAAAAACAACCAAATTAAAAAAAAAACTAACAGGGAAAAATCCCTAGTGGGTTGGTCATCTGTCTAGATATTTAATAAGTGTTGGTTGAATTGAATTGAATTCAGCCACAGGATCTTTTTAGTTTGGCTATAGTCCCTGTAAAAGGGCTTTCCTTATTCAATCAGTTTGACTAACATGGGTTGGCATTATTTACTTGGGGAGAGATATTAATGTGCCACAGGTTTTCAGTATAGATGTATTTATATTCTTAGATGTCAGTGCATAGGTCATCAATAATCTGGGACCTTCTTTCAATAACCTAGGAATCCTCTTTACAGAACTTAAGATAATGATATTTTGAGAAAATCAATGACATTAAAGAGTTAATACTGCTTCCTAGCATCAAACTTTAGTAGAAATTCTCATATATTGGAGTAGGAGGATGCTAATTAAATCAGAAAGCACTCATCAAAAACAGCAGTATTTCTAGGTCACTACTCTGTGTCTATTTGATCGAGAAATCTCTAAATGTACTGAGTTATGTATGGATATATAACACAGCCAATAATAAATGTCTTGTTTTCAGTAGTTCCTTAAAGTTTACAAAGGACTTCAGCATACATTCTATCTTCACAGCAACCCCATGAGATCAGCAATAACCCATAACCCGGCACACAAAACTCTGGCTTGGGTTTAGTCTCTGAGTTTCTCCAAAACTCAGATCATTGTTTTTTGGTTTTTGTTTTCAGCCTGTGCCTGGAGGTTTGTTTTTTGGGTTTTTTTGTTTTGTTTTGTTTTGTTTTGTTTTCCTGAGAATCTCATGATATAACATGTGTCTAGTTATCCACAAACGTAGTTAAAAGGATCCCAGCTCTTATGCAATTACTCAAGGTAACAATGAATACTGGGTAAAGATGAATCTTGATATTGTCCCATAGAAACAATGTAGAAGACAAAAACAAGTCAGCATGGTATCTATGAAGACCATAAGTTTAATCAACAAGTCAACAAACTTTTTTATGCTCCTAAGTTCCAGGCCATAAACAACTGGAACCCTTTGTATTCCAGTGAGCTCCAGGATGTATAAAATCCTCCAGCATCATGATATTAATTACAGCATTAGACCACCTCTTGGAAGGATATGAATTTGGTTGCTAAAGAGGCAACATCTCCTACTTCAGTGAATTCCTCCTTTGTCACCGGGCCTTAGGCACTCGTTCATAATTCACTGTGTCACCCTGTGATTTTAATTTCCACAGAAGGAAGATGGATTTGTGGTAGCTAGAGAGAAAACATTCCTTCTCTTGGAATCTACACTACCCAAATAAAACACACACCAGAGTAGCAGAGGCAAAGTCCAGGCGTTTTTAGTCCCTGAGTTACATAGCCCTGTCCTTAGTGGTTTCTCTAAATGCTAGCTAGCTAGCTAGTAGCAGTAGTAGTAGTAATAGCAGGAGTAGGAGTAGGAGTAGTAATAGTAGTGGTGGTGGTAGTGGTTGTAAATCAGAAGTACAATACTTTAATCTGTTTGGAACAGTAATAATGGCTAATATTTACATCTTGCTTTAAGGTTTGCAAAGCACATTATATATTCTTACTTAATCTTCGTAACTCTCTGAGATAGGTGCTGTTTTTATCCGCATTTTACAGAGTAAGAAATGGAGGTCGATAGAGATTAAGCAACTGGTCCCAGGTAGTACAGTTATTACATGTCTGAGGCAGGTTTTGAACTTAGTTCTTTCTTCCTTAGCACTCTATGCACTTTACTGCCTTGGTGGTCCAGAGGAATGGGTTAGAAAGAAAGAAGATGGTCCATACAATCATAGGATTATTATAGATTATATGAAGTGATTTCAGTCCAAACCTCCATCATCACACAGGGTCACACTTTAATCACAATCAGGGCAATCATATTTCTGCAGCACTCCTAGTCTTTAAGCAGGTCCAATTTCCTCAAGAAGCCATCATTTAAGAAAGCTTTCCAGTTTCACAGCCAAATCACACATGCATAACCCATCAACTAAATGGATTTTGGCAGAGGGTTATAGCCATCTGCCACAGACCTTTTATGTGATTTCAGGTAAGCTGTGATAAGTTATGATGTCTCAGTTTTCAGCCTGATTCTCTGAGCCATGGAGTTGATACTGGTCTGCCACAGCAGGATGTGAAACCCACTGAAACTTTATGAGAACTGTGTATTGTGTATGAAAAGACATGTCGCTAGGGGCAGGTAGGTGGCACAGCGGATAGAGCACCGGCCCTGGATTCAGGAGGACCTGAGTTCAAATGCGACCTCAGACACATAACACTTACTAGCTGTGTGACCCTGGGCAAGTCACATTGCCTAGCAAAAAAAAAAAAAAGAAGAAGAAGAAGAAGAAGAAAAGACATGTCACTAGTTGAGAGCCATAGGGTCACAGATCCACAACTGGAATGGATGGTAAAACTTATTTAGTCCAATTCTCTCATTTTATTGATTTGGAAATTGAGGCCTTAAAGGGAGAAGTGACTTACCCAAGGTCACACAGGAAGTAAATAGCAGAGCCAGGATTCAGACTCAGTTTTTGAGACTCAAGTACAATGATGGGGTGTGAGCTATACCATTTAATGTTGTCAGGAGGATAGTGCTGTGGATAAAGTACTGAACTGGCAGTCAGAGGACCTAGAATCAAATCTTACCACGTACCTTTACAAGCAGTGAGATCATAGGCAAGTTATTTAATCTCTCAGAGCCTCAAGATAGTTACAAAGTACAAAATGCATGTATTCATATTTCATTATTATTAATAATATTTCATATTATTAACCAATAATATTTCATATTATTAATATTAATAATTCAACTTCAGGATTATTGAGATGAAAGAGCACTTTGTCAACCTTGGAGTGCTCTAAAAATGTGTTACCATTATTATTACCTGCAGTCATGGATCCACTTAAGTATACCCTCTACAAGAACACTCCAGGGTTTTCCCTGACCGCCTCCTTTTATAAATTTGAGATTTGGATGACAATGTTGGTCACCCACTTGTCTTCTAGAGCTCCTGCAGATTAATGTCCATAAACTATTCTTGCAAAAACAAACCAGGAAAGAGAATAATGGCCCAATGTTCCCATGATAACCTCAATGTTAACCACATTTTATAGCAAAAGTCTTACGAAATATAGGTGAAAAATAAATAAGGACCTTCAGCCCGAGACACCTGTTATGAACATGAAAAAGGAAAGCAATCAGGTCAGAAGAAAGACTCAAAGTAGCCGATGTTCTTGCCTGACAATTTGCACCTCCCTATTAAAACAAACCGATGTTCTCACTGTTCCTTAAGGCTCCACAATAAAAATGTACTGTACAAAATGATATAAACCACAATAAAGATTTTATAATGTACTTTCTGTGGTTTTTCATCCTGTGTAATACATCTTCCTTGTGGGGAGGGCACAGACACTGGAGCAGAGGCCTGGGACAACAAGAAAAAGACCCACTAGGAAGAGGGCAGCTTAAATGAATCATTGAATGGTCAGAGCTGTAAAGGGACCTTGGAGAAACCAGTAAGAGCAGGGTGGGTTAAAGGAATGGCAGCATGTCAGAATTCTAAGGAACCTTCAAGGTTAAATCAATCACAGCACATTAGAGCTATAAAGGACATTTGAGAACTCAACAGGGGCAGGGTGGGTTAAATTAATCATCATGTGTCAGAGGGTTAGAGGTCATCTACATTTTACAGATAAGGAAAGTGATACCAGAGAGCTGACACATATTCTATTAGTTGAATTGTGGGTGGAAAGGACTCATGGTCCAGAGGAAAGAGCCATGAATTTGAAGCCCAAAGACCTGAGTTTGTCTTGGCTCAGCCACTATTTTTGTTTTTGTTTTAAATAATATTTTATTTTCCCCCCAATTAAATGTTAAAACAATTTTTAACATTTTTTTTTTAAATTCTGAGTTCCAAATTCTATCCCTCCTTCCTTCCCCTTTCTTCTCCCTCCCCTCTCTGAAATGGTAAGCAATCTGATACAGGTTATACATTTGCAGTCACATAAAACATTACCATATTATTCATCTTGTACGAGAAAACTCAAATGAAAGAAAGAAAGAAAGAAATAGTATGCTTCAGTCTGTATTCAGACAATATCAGTTTTTTTGCTCTGGAGGTGAATAACATGTTTCATCATGAGTCCTTTGGGATCGTCTTGGATCATTGTATTACTGAGAATAGCGAAGTCATTCACAGTTCTTCATCTTACAAAATTGCTGTTATTGTGTATAATGTTTTCCTGGTTCTGTTCACTTCATATTACATCAGTTCATGTGAGTCTTTCCAGGTTTTTCTGAAATCATCCTGTTTGTGATTTCTTATAGCACAATAATATTCCATCACAATCATATACCTCAGCTTGTTCAGCCATTCCTCAGTTGATGGGCATCTCTTCAATTTCCAGTTCTTAGCCACCACAAAAAGAGCTGCTATAAATGTTTTTGTACAAATAGATCCCTTTCCTTTTTTTCTAAATCTCTTTGGAATGCAGACCTAGCAGTGGTATTGCTGAATCAAAATGTATGCAGTTTTATAGCCCTTTGGGCATAGTTCCAAATTGTTCTCCAGAATGGTTGGATCAGTTCACAATTCTACCAAAGATGCATTAGTGTCCTAGTTTTCCTACATCCCTCCAACATTTATCATTTTCCTTTTTTGTCATACTAGCCAATCTGATAGGTATGAGGTGGTACCTCAGAGTTGTTTTAATTTCCATTTCTCTAATCAATAGTGATTTAGAGCATTTTATATGAGCATAGATAGCTTTGATTTCTTTGTTTGAAAACCGCCTGTTCATATTCTTTGACCATCTATCAATTGGGGAATGACTTGTATTCTTATAAATTTGACTCAATTCTCAGTGTGAGAGATGAGTTGGCCACTATTTTCTAAGTGACCTTGAACAAATGACTTTCCCTCTTCATATATTCATTGATTTAAAAGTGGAAGAGACATAAGAGGCCATCTAGTTCGCCTTCATTTTATTGTTCAGGAAAGCAAAGTGGTCAAGGGAGGATAAGTGACCAAGTTTCTTTATCAGTAAAATAAAGGAATTACACTAGATGGTTTTTAACTACATTTTGTTATTCTCTTACTGACCCAAGGTCATATAGCTAGTTAATAAGAGAGCAGGGACTGAATGGACACATATTTCCTGAGTTGACTGGTACATTGGGTTTCCCATTGTAACATGGTATTTTTCAACACTACCGTGTATGAAGTTACTACTAGATTGCAAACAATACAATATCAAAAAAATTACCTTCCCAATATATTAATGACAACGGTTAATGCCCTGATGGGCTATTGGCAGTTGGCCCTTCTGGAAGGCAGGAGCATCATCTCTCTGTTTCTCTCTGTACACAACATAACACTGTCTTTCCTGAGCACTTAAAAGCATTTGCTTTTCTGATGCTGATGAAGACAGTGATGACAATGACCATGAAGGAAAAGAAAAACAGAACAAAGAATATTGTTCTGGTGGTTTCAAATATCACCTAAATGTGTTAGTGGAATTATAGCTGTGTAGCTAGCAGGTGCTACTTAGAACCATTCACCTGAAGTCAAGCATAATATTCCCTTCAATATTTATGCGTTTTACAAGAATTATCGGAATTGCTTTGCTTTAAACATCCTTCACTTTGTAAATGGAAGAGGAAATCAATCCCATGGCATCAGACTCTGAGGATTATGTAGCGATGTTATCATAGAACTGGAAGGGCCATGGAAGTATCTCTTAATCATCTCCCAAACACACATATGTAGTAGAGAGCCAAAATTCTCCTCTCACTGGCTCATGGGAATGCCACAAGAAGTCTATGACCTCTCTTTCCCCTAGATGAATTGGAAAGTGGCCCCTGGTAATATAAATTCCATTTCTGAGGTGCTGAGAGGGTGTGCTGGTAGACTGAGAGATGCTTATGGAGAGAGTGGAATGCTGCTCTTTAGCCTCTAGACTCCATTCCCCAAAAGGTCCTAACTAGGGAAGGACTAGGTTAAGAGAAAGAAATGGTAAACCACTCTAGTATCTTTGCCAAGAAAACTCCAAAAGGAGTCAAAAGAGTAGAACATGACTGAAAATGACTAATGACAGACTGAGATCACCCAAGAGCTGAGGAGAAGGGACATAATCACTTTTAGTCACATGGAATTGGGAAAAGAAACCTATTTGTAAGGTGCAAAAGGAGATAGTTCCCCACTTCTGCTCTAGGATGTGAGAGACCTCATGTATGTGATCTCTGGGGCCAAAGAACAAAGGTCAGGAGAAAATGTTAGAATAGAGTTGTTCCATAACACAAACTAATAGACAACCTGGAGGAAATTTATCCTTGAAGAATGATTGCCACTTTTTGGAAGGTTTTTGGAAGGTTTCTATGGGTTCTGTCTGTTTGTTTTCCTTTTACTTGAAATAAACTTGTTCATGTTTTGAGCCTTGTGAGTCAGTGTGCTTTTAAAGGAAGCTGGTGACTGAACTCTGGGGTTAGGAGATGTCAGATACTAAAGTTTCCACATCATCTGGGTGGGAACAATGAGCCAGAGAAGTGAGAAGTTTCCTTAAAGTTTACCTGAACTCTTTCTATCAGGAGGGAGCCTCTAACACTAACATTATATAAGAATTGGTTTTATTTAATTCAGTGAGTATTATTCAGTACCTATGGCATGTTTGGCACTTTGCCATCTTAGAAAGCATAAAAAACAACAACCTCCCCCCAAACAAAAAACAGTTGCTACTCTTCCTTTCTGTAGTAGCAGTAGGCTCCAAACATGGAAAAAGTCACAGAAAAGTCAAAAAAGCATCGTATTAAGACTTAGGGCCTAGGGTTTGAATCCTGATCTGTATCCTTACTACATGTGTGAACTAGAACAAGTCGCTTAACCTTTGTAGGCCTCAGTTTCCTCCCCTGTAAAATAAAGGAGTTGAACTAAAAAGAACCTCATGGCTCTCACTAGATCCTAATTACCACTTCACTTGGTCAGTACATGGTATTTTCAGGTCAGAGGGAAACAGAGCCAAATTGACTTTGAGGGTGCCTTTTGCTCCTAACACATCTCCCTTCATTGTTAACCTGCCATCTTCTGCCAGAGAAAACTCAGAAAACAATACTTTATAGCTGTATCATAAGAGATCAAAGGGATAACTGAAAGTTTAGTCATTTTTTTAAACGAGTAATGGAAATTCATGTATCCTGAGGAAATAAGCCAAACTGGTAGTTAGGGCCAGGCAAGACAAACCAGTTAAAATGAAATCTGTGTGTCCACTTTGCCTACAATTCCAGCCATTTCCAAATGTGTAAGAAGGAGGCCTAAACATCATCAGAGTAGTCACATAAACTGCATTAAACTTAACAGTAATTGCTACCCTGTTTACTCATTAGGGAGTTCTCCACCGAGCCCTTGACATGTTCATTTTTTGAAGGGAAATAGCTTTAGTTTGTCAAAGCCTGAGAATTTTTCTTATCCCTTAGGATAGTTGGTGGGGTTATGGGTTAGAAATGGAACACACTTAGCCAGGGTAGTCATGTAAATCATATCTATGAACATTTCAAAGAACAGAAAAACACCATTCACATTTTCTCATCCCCGCTGTTAACAGACACGACAAGGTTTGGGGACATAACTTTGGAGTGTTCTTGGCTCTCTGAATCCTCAGCTTCTAGTCACCTCTTTCAGTTTTCATTTATGCTGGAAGCTGAGCTCCATGGCTGATATCAAAGCTCCGGAGCTCTGTTAATAACTTAGTTGAAGTGTAGTGCCCCAGGGCTGAGGAACCCAAATGCAGTTCTTGGAATCTAATTGAGCTGAAGCACTTGGCAGTGGCCAGTTACCCTGAAGTCATTCTAAAAGGAAAAACTACAGGATGAATTCAAGTCTCTTGTTCTCACCACTTCTCCAGAACCAAACAACAAATGACTAAACAGGGAGTTCAAAGATTGATGATCCTGTAGTACCTTGCTGGGCCTCAGTTTCCCTATCTGTAAAAACGGTTGGATCTGATGACTCTGAGAGGTCCCTTCTACTTTAAATCCATGATTTAAAACCAAATGAAAACAAACTAAATTACAAAATCAATGATCATAAAGCTTCCCAAGGTTATGTTTTTTAATGCCTTTGAGATGCATTTTCCAATTGAAATCAGGTATTTAACACTCTACCTGCCCAGAAAGATAATCCAACTTTAATTACAAAACAAGATCCCAAAGGACCATATAAAGTGGGAGGAGTAAAATCTCCTTTTAGGTTCTGAAGTTCCCCAATTAGGGGATGAGCAAGAAATCTCCCCCTCCTGCCACAGGAGTACCCAAGCCCTTCATATAAAAAGCCTTGCAGGCTTCCACCTGGGGAAAGAGGACATTGCTTTGGACTGGTTCTGTCAGGGGTCACTATTATCAGACAAGCATGAAAAAGAGCAGGCAGCAGTCTCTACAAGCAAGACTGCTTGTAGGTAGGATGCGACAGTAATCTTTCGTTTCAATGACCCTATCTAACTATCTCTACTGGTAGCAATGAAGCTACTTGTGTCCTCTCACCTGGGTTGTTTGGGAGGCAGGGCCAGGGCTGAGCCAAATCAAGGTAAAGCCAGTTATTCATCAGATAAGCAAAAACTCTCAGTGGAGAAGTGGCCTGGATTACCAAGCAGACAAGGAGAGGAAGATATGGGCAGGAGTATGAAGGCAGAATACACACCACAGAAGCAAATGACAATAGAGACACAGTCTGCTGAGGGGACAATTTTCATTGACCATTATTTGCCCAAGAAGTCTTCTTCTTGTTGTTATTTGTTTGTTCTCGAAGAGGACCAATGACATCAGGAAGGTGATGTCTTGACTTGCAAGTGAAATGGATTTAAGTGAGGCAAGGCCGTGCAAAAACATTAACCTCACTCTCTTCTCCAGAGTCATCTAAATCCAGTAGTAAGACATAGGTCAGCAAGCCTGGAGATGGACCCCTCCAAGGAGCCACTTTTTAAGCAGAATAACAACAACAATAGCAATACTGATAATAATAATATTTATAGCACTTTAAAGTTTGTAAAACTCTTTACAAATATTTTATTTTATCCTCACAACAATCCTGAGAGGTAGATGCTGTTATTATCCTAATTTTACACACAGATAGAGGTTAAGGGACTTGGCCAAGGTCACATGGCTAAGTGTCTGAGGCTGGATTTTAACTCAGATCTTGTTGACTTCAGGTCTAGTGTTCTATCTATTGAACTACCTAGTCACTATATATCCCACAGAATGTCATACAGCACAACCTCTTGAAGCCCAGATACCACCAGAAAGAGAGTGAAATGATCAGGGCTGTACTTGGAGGGAGACTCATCAATCAACAACCAATTATTTACTGAGTACCTAATAGGTACAAGGCACTGTACTAGGCTGTCATGATCTAAGTCCTCAGGGAACTTGCTATCTAGTTGGAGATAACTAATGAGAAGATAACTAATTTTATAACTGTAATAGAGGTCAATGGAACAAAATTAATTGCAGAAATGGAGCTAATGGGAAGAAGGAAAGCATCAGATGTCATGGGCTATTTAAACTAGATTTACAAGCAAGAGAAGTCTGCTCTTTGCCATAGAGTTAGCAGTTCAGGGCAGCCCCCATGCTTTGGATATATTATAGCGACCTTAGAGGATGTCTGGTCCAATCTTCTCATTTTACAAGTGATAAAACTGAAGGTCATAGAACTTAAGTGACCTAACCAAGATCACACAGGTTATGTATGAGAGGGGTGGGATCTTCTGACTCTATCTAGATCCATTGCTCTTTCCACTGTACTTTGGCACCTTTTTTTCAGCTTGAGACTGCACTCTAAATTCCAGGCCTATGGACTACCTGGATGGAACACATAGGTGGTTCTGAATTATTGAGAAGAGAGAAGCCTTTACATTCATTGGGTAAAAGGCAAAACCAGATGATCATAGCACTCACTGTCAATTGCAAACCATCTGTCTCTAGAATCCTCAGGAAGTGTCACTTGGAAATATGAAAATGAAAATCCTCACCCAATATCTCCTTCAAAAGTTCTTTTAAACTGGGCTGGAGGCCAGAGGAAATTCTACTTGCCTTTGGACATGAGCAACATACCAATGCCATCTGACTACTGCCACTTTCTAGTCCACTGTTGAGAGTTGAAAGTAAGGAGGGAAGAGATCCATTAGATTATGCCTTTAAAAAAGAGAAAAATGTAAAGAGAGGAACTTGAAATCATCTCTGGTACTGTTCATATCAGTAGCTCACAACCATCTGACTTTCCTTCAGAGGTTTCCCTTTCCAGCTGTTGTAAATGTGCCATAGGTCTAAAGTACATCAGCAGTCTTTAACAAGATACTACAATAATCCTCCATTGAAATTCAGCTATATGACTCAGGATGTATTTGATAATAATCTATTTTTAGATTTTAGGGGAGGAAGAATAAGTACATGTCTAAGTTTGTCCTACTGGTGTATAGTTCATTTTGTTCACTTACACGGAACATGTAGGTGTTTCCATGGATTTTCTTATGGGAGTGTTCCAACACTGGCACAGATGACTTCTTATAAAATGATTGTGTGACCCTGGGTAAATAACTTTACTTCTCAGTAACCCAGCTACCTCTATAAGATAATAAGTTGCAAAGCAAGTGTCACTTTGACTTAGTAGAGGAAAGTCTTCACTGGATGCTCCATATACCAGTGAAATTTGAAATTATATGTCTGGTCCAAAAATGTAAAAAGTACATAAAAAAGTATATGGAAAGTTAAAAAACATAAAAAGTACATAAAAAAGATTAGGGAACAAAGTATAAGAAATTTAAGGAGAGAGTAACCGTTTCTATTGGGGGATGACAGAGAATCAGAGAGTTTTAAGAGGAAGTAGTACCTGAGTTAGACCTTGAAGAAAGAAACAGATATCAACTGGTAGAGATTTCAGGTCATGGAAAGTAGCATATAGAAATGTACAAAGGTGACAAAGGGCAGGTGGGAGAGATCAGGGAATAATCCAGTTCAACTGGACATATCAGTACATGAAGGGGAATGGTGAGAAACAAGGCTAAAAGAGTGGGTTGGCATCAGTAAAGACCCTTAAATACCACTAACTCTAATTTATATTGATTGAGTGGCTCCTGTAAACAGCCTTGGGAGTCACTGACTAAAGAGTATCTTATCAGCCTGGAAAAAAAAAATCAATGTAGTTTGTAAAAGTGCCTGACATTCCCAAATAGCAGTTTATACACTAGCAAACCTCAATTATTGTCTAAATATACTATGAGCTTTTTCACTTGCACATGTAATTAAATGTTATTTATTGGGACTTAATTCAAATAGGATTGGTTAAATGCTTTCTACTGTCAAGCACACACACGAAAAAATGAAAACTGCACCTCCCCTCGGGGAACTTACATTTTGCTGAAGGGAAGAAAGGGAGAAAGACAAGTACATAAATAAACAAATACAATATTCATACAAAGAAAATACAAAATAATTTTGCATTTAGTATTTATTTAATTTTGTATTTAGTACTGGAGAGGGAGCACTAATGGCATTATTATACTAACACTAATAGGAGGATTGAGCAGCTAGGTGTCTCAGTGAATAGAGTCCTGAAGTCAGAAGACTCATGTTCTTGAGCTCTAATCTGGTCTCAGACTCTAGCTGTGTGACCCTGGGAAAATCATTCAACCCTCTTTGGCTCAGTTTCCTCATTTGTAAAATGAGCTGGAGAAGGAAATGGCAAACCATCTTTGCCAAGAAAACACCACATGGGATCAAGAAGGGTCAGGACTGAAATGATTAAACAACAATAATAGGGGGATTAGGAAAACCTCACTTAGGATTTGCCATTTGAGCTGAGCCTTGCAAGGTGCTAGGGAGTCTAAGATGCAGAAGTGAGGAAGGAGTGCATTTCAGGTATGGGGAGTTGGAGGGAGGAGTCCCTACTCCTCCTACATGTCAAGGATGAAGGAAAGGGAGAGATTGGAGGCAGAAAGATGAGTTAGGAGGTTGCTGAAGGAGTATAGGAAAGAGATGATAAATACTTGATGAAGGGTGGTAGTTGTGTGCTTGTGTAAGAGATATTGTGGAAACACTTGATAAGACTTGGCAATGACTGGATATGAGGAGTGAGTGAGAAAGAGGAGTTCAGGAAGAATGCAGGATTTAAA
Organism: Vombatus ursinus; assembly: GCF_900497805.2. Taxonomy (NCBI): domain Eukaryota; kingdom Metazoa; phylum Chordata; class Mammalia; order Diprotodontia; family Vombatidae; genus Vombatus; species Vombatus ursinus. Next base: position 15,108,614 of record NW_020948910.1, on the reverse strand, counting down.
AGAAGAATGGTAGTATCTTCTACCACACATCTAGAGACAACTGGTAACAGTGGCACCGTGAATAGAACACTGGGCCTGGAATCAAGAAGACTCAATTTTGAATTCAAAGCTGTGTGTGACCCTGGGCAAATCATTTAACCTCTTTTTGCCTCAGTTTCTGCAACTGTAAAATGGAGATAATAATAGCACTTACTTCACAAGGTTATTGCGAAGATCCCCAAATGAGATATTTGTATCAACTGCTTAGCAGAGTTCCTAGCACATAGGAGATGATACATAAATGCTTATTTTCTTCTCTCTTCTGCAGAAAAAGGAACTTTAGGAAGAAAGTCAGGGGACTTTGTTGAGGGAAATAATGAGCTCGGTTTTGGATATATTGGATATCTATGCGACATCCATTTGAGCATGTTCAACAGGCAGTTGGTAATGTTGAACTGGGGGCTTAGGAGAGAGAGACCAGAACTGGATATATAGATTTGGGTGTCTTTTTGATAGAGGTGATAACTGAACCCATGGGAAATAAAAAGATAACCAAGAGTGAGAGAATACAGTGGAAAGAAAAAAGAGCCCAGGAGAACACCATGCTTAAGGGCAGATGGTGGATGATAGTACAATAAAGAAAACTGAGAAGGAGCAATTAGGTAGGGAGAGAACCAGGCGTGTTATCAAGAGTCAATAAGAGAAGAATCAAGAGAAGGGGATGCTAACAGCATCAGATGTTGTAGAGAGGTAAAAAAAAAATTAAGAACTGATAAAAAACCACAGGATTTTGAAATTAAGAGATTGTTGGTCATACTGGAAAACACACACACACACACACACACACACACAGAGTTTCACATGACTGTTTGAGGTCCAGAGCTAGACTACAGAGGGTTGAGAAGTGAGTGAGATGTTTAAGAAGTGTAGACACCAAGATAGACAGTTTTTCTAGCGTTTTACATTAAAAGGAAAGAAATACAGGATTATAGTTTGAGGAAATATTGGGGTCAAGTGAAGGATTTTGAAGAATGGCAGAGATATTGGAATGTTTGTGGACAGGTAGGGAAAAAGGTAGAGAAAGACAGGTAGATAAAGAGAGATTTGAAATTAAAGAGAAGGGAGTAGAGGCATGAGGGCCAGATATCTAAGGATTAAGTTTCCAGAGGAGATGGGGAAGGATGGAATCAAGGGCACAAGAAACAATATTACATTGACAAGAAGATGGCAGAAGAAACATCTGTTACTTAAAGACTAGAACAAAGCAAAAGAGAACAGGACATAATGTTGAAAATCATTTGAAGTACAGAATTGGAGGGAAAAGAGAATTTTAAATGGGTGACTATGTGTGTGTGTGTGTGTGTGTGTGTCTATATACATATATATGTATATGTGTGGGTCTATCTCTAGATAGACAGATAGATAGATAGATAGATAGATAGATAGATAGATAGATAGATAGATAGATAGATAGGCACATACATATATGTAAAGTGTGAAGAGAGGGCCTCTACTGAGGGAGCAGGAAGGACTGACACAAGTGGTTTGAGATGAGAAGGCAAGGTTTAGAAGAAATGTTGTGAGGAATGTCATAACTGACAGAGAAGAGTAAGAGATTTGTTCAAGCATTGGAGAGGGTCCAGTTGAGATTAAATAGCATAAATTTGTAGTGAACCCAGTTAGCACAGTTGCATGACTTCCTGAGGTAGCATTTAGCAATGCTGAAGTAGGAGTGGAGAAAGATGGTGCAGGGTAATCCAGAGTTAGGGTTTAGAAAGGGATGAGAAGTGATAAAACAAGGGAATAGGGGATTCAAGAATAAAGGATCATACATTTGAACTGATTAATGATAGGGTCAAGGTATATGCCTGGGGGGAAGGGGATTGGGGAGACCGAGGCCAGAGTGATCATGATGGACTAAGAGATCAGGAAAGTGAGTGAATAGAGACTGTGATATAGATGAAGGATAGTTTGGGAAGAATGAAGCAGAGGGCAAGATGGAAGATTAGGATGTTCCTCAGAGAGTGAATTTCAGAACTGTGGATAATGGAAGATTAAAATGTGTGGATGAGGGGAAGATCGGTCTCTGTCTATGGTAAAGTTGGAGTGAAGGCACTGGACATGAGAGTTGAGATTGATGCTGTGGGAGGTCAGGGTACTTGAGAGGACATTGAGAAGTATATTGATGTCCAATACAAGGTCAGGGATTTGGGGGGGGGGGGGAGGAAGACTGTGAATTAGGTAACTACACTCCTTAAGAGAAAAGTGAGAGAATCACCTGGGACCAGTAGATAACAGTCATCCTAGAGAGGTTAGTTTAGATCTACCTCTCATAGTTTACTTGAACTGATAGGGAGGGTGTCTCCTCTATACTCCTTTCTGAATTTGGCATATTTCCAACACGGACCATTGAAAGTTTACTTTTGTGTTCTCTGTGAACAAATGAAATAAGCAAACACAATTATAAGGGGAAATATTTATCTACTTAAGAAGACCAGTTATCTTCTAGTACTTTTGGAGTATTGTTTACACACAAACAATGTAATTGCTATGTAAATAGAAGTCTGTCATACTGGGAGTGGTGCTTTGAAATTAGAATTACAAATTGTTTTTATCTAATTACTTAAGCACGACCACCAATTCCAATTACTATATGCACTTGACAACTCAAAAACTAAATCTTTTAAATGAGTATACTCAATTTTGAAGACATTGTAAAAAGAACGTATGCATTGTTGGTGGAGTTGTGAAATGGTCAACTATTTTGGAAAGGATTTGTAATCATGAAAATAAAGTTACTGCAATTCTATATCTTTAAAACTAGAGATCCTATTGTTAGGCATATATCCCTAGGAGGTAAATGGCAGTAAGAAGAGCCTCATATGCACCAAAATACTTATAGCAGCATTTTTAGTGATGGTAAAGAACTGGAAACAAAGTAGATGCCCATTGATTGGGAATTGGCTAACCTAGTTATAATACATAAATGTAATGGAATATTACTATTCTATAAAAAATGATGAACATTATACATATGTAAACACAAAACAATATATACATATATAAATACAGAATAAAGCAAGAACTAAGAAAACAATAAATACAATGATTACAGCAATGTAAATGGAAATAACAATAATAAAACAATCAAAATGAATGCTGCAAAATTATAATGATCAAGTTTGGCCCCAAAGAAAAAGTAAGAGAAAATATTTCTGCTCTTTGTACAAGTGGAAAGGTCCTGTGTCTATGGAACATTGCATATGGTGTCAGACTTTTTCAATATGTTGGCTAATTTTCTGAACTTTTTTCCCCTTTTCTCTTTTTCTTCTTTTTTCTATGAGATGGTTCCCTAGAAAAGGGATGAGGAAAGGTTGGGAAATATAGGTGATATAAAAACAAAATATATCATAAAATTGTTTTTTGAAAGATCTTATAATGCAGATTTTTCTCCTAACTTATAAGCAGGCTTTCCATATAAATATTCTATAGCTATTTTTGTTCCTTTTAAATTGTTTTTCAGCTGATTTTTTTTCTGCATTTCTGTCCACGTCAGTGTTGTATGCTCTGTCCAAAAGCTTTCAGGCAGGGAGTACCACATCTCACATTAAATAACATTATCTATAACAGATTGGTGTTCAGGTCCCTGGGAATGGGATTAATAAATACTTCTAAATTTTAGATAGATAGATAATAGACATAGAGATATTTATATCTATCTACATATAGACATGTGTACACACATATGCACATACATTATGGATATATTATATGTACATAAGCATGTATAGATATGAATGTATTCAATATTTATTTACTGCTATTTATAAATAGCCTCGTTAAAGTCTTATTCTGATACCCTATTGTGCTATCTCCCAGTGTGTCTCCTGGCTATTTGAGTAAAACAGAAACTCAAGAAGGTTCTATTTTTCTTTTTTTCTTTTGGTTAGGCAATGGGTTTAAATGATTTGCCCAGGGTCACACAGGTAGTAAGTGTTATGTGTCTGAGGCAGGATTTGAACTCAGGTTCTCCTGAATCCAGGGCTGGTACTCTATCCACTGCACCACATAGCTGCCCCAAGAAGGCTCTATTTCATTGGAAGTGCGCTGATATAGACTATCATATTTGGACCAACTTGGCTAAGTTTGGAGAGGACTATTCCCAAAGAACTTGATCACCAGGTGATTAATTTTAATTTAAAATTCTAACTCATGAAGATTATGTCTCATGGTGGGGGCCATGTCTACACGAATGCAATCTTGGATCTTTGGAAGTGGTGATTTATCAACATAGTCAATGATCAGAATGTTGTATGTGACATTGGGTACTGCTTGATTCACCCAAGTTGTTCACAACTTCCATACAAGGCTTGCTTCTATAAATAGTTCTCTGAATTATTTGCTCAATTTGGAAAAGAACAGTTTGGAATTAGTGGCGTCTGTTATTTGTTCAGTTAGGTTTGGAGCTGGCATAAGCCTCATAGCTCTGCAATCACTAAGCCTTGGTCAATGGGATGCAAAGGCTGCCTGGACCACAACAGATCCATGGAACAAGACGGATCCACTCTTGCAATCCTCCAGAGACGGCATTACTTGCTAAGGTGCAGATTGAGCCACAGAAATTTAGGATACGCAGGGTGAATCTGCATCTAACTTCACTTAGGAGGACGTTTCATCGGCTCCCTATTAACAATGCACTGACTTCTCTTATTGCAATGATGTCTGGGCCAGCTACATAATTAAAGGCCTATGAACCTCTGTCTTGCTTGAGCCTACCAATTCTGTTTTTGCAATCCTTCAAACACTTCAAGGAGAGCCAACAGCTACTTGGGCTCTGTTTGTATTCCTCACTGAGTATGAAATACTATGTTTTAGTTTTATTCCTTTTGCCTTTTTTCTCTCTTTTCAAAATTAGGCCATATGTTAGGTTGATCTGTCTGGAGAAAATAATCTGTGATGGTTTCTACTAACTACTTTTACCAGGGTCACCAGAATGCTAGGTTTCATAGAGACATATTGGTAATAACTCTTGGTTTTGTCCTGGGTGAAGTGAATTACATAAAAAAGAATTTTATAAAAACCTTACTAGAGGCTTTCTTTTTCTTTTTCTCTTTTCTTTTTTAGTGTGAGAATAAGATTACAACCACAGGGATTTCAGGTCTGGATATGAAACTTCCACTGTTACTTATGTTCATCTATTCCTGCCAGAGCACATCTGAGCTAGCCTAGACTTTGCTAATAAGATTTTGTCCCCAGTCAACCACGGAAGACTACTTCCTGCCACCTAGTGTTTGTTTTTTGTTACTGCACTATATTAGTCCTAAAATTACGTAAGGGATTTTTGTCGTTCCAGTAGTAGGACAGGTTATCAATATGACCTACAAGGGTTCATTGTTGGATTAACAGATAGAAATCTGTTAAAATGCTTGATATCGGTGGGAATATGGTAAAAGATTTCACTGCAATTATAATTTTTAAAAGGGTGCTAGGCTAGGAGTTCAAAGAATTCACTTCTAGTCTCAGTTTTACCATCAATTATTGGCATATAAGTTAAGGTCATATAAGGTTATATGACCTTAGCAATCCAATTCAGATTTTTGAAGAACCATTTTCTTTTATTTTGATCTGCACATAATAGTCACTCAATAAATATTTGTTGAATGAATGACAAATGAAGAGATAAATAATTAGATTAAATACATCTTTATTAGTTGCTCTAAAATTCAGGATTCCAAGGTTTTATTTTGACTCTGCTGAGTACTACAAGCATCAAAAAAAAGTCTTGCCTTCCTAACACTTTCAAAGCATCCCTGCCCCCTAGGTACCTCCCTTACCTATTTACCTGGAATTACACAATTACCAATAATCAAATATACCTGACAGAGCTAACATGATATTTTACTAGCTGCTTATACCTTTATGTGCATGTTTATTTGAACCATTCCTGTCATCAGGCTCTAGTGTACTTTCACTAATATCACAGAATCTCAAAGTAAGAAGGTCTCTTGAGGGCCATCCAATCTAATCCGTACCTGAACAAAAATCCTCTCTCCAACGTCCATGACAAGTTGTCATCCAAACTGTACTTGAAGATCTCTTATAAGGAAAAACCTCCAGCCTCAAAAGCAGTCCATTCCATGTTGGGACAGCTCTAATCATTAATATGTTTTTCTGTACCTTAAGTCTTTGCAACTTTGAAGACTCTGTCCATCGATGCTCCTAGTGCTCCAAGTTCTACTCTCTGGGGCCAAGCAGACCAAATCTAATTACCCTTATACCCTTTAAATTATAGAAGACATCTATTATGGTGTCTCTAAGTCGTCTCTACTCCAACTGAAATATCCCTGGCTCCTTCAAAGAATTCTTATATGACCAACATTACCTTGAGGCCTTTCATCATCCTGGGTTCCTTCCTCTGAGCACCCTCTAGTTACCAAAGCCTTTTCTAAAATATGACACCCAGAACTGATCACAATACCCCATATTTTGTCTGACCAAGGGCAGTATTTATTATCCCCATTTCCAAGTACTTGAGCACCAGTCTGCTGCAGATAACACCGTTTATTATCTCTGTGGACCTAGACATCATTTCTTTCAGCATAGACTAAGATTTTTAGCTGCCATGTCACACTGCTATGACATACTGAGTTTGCATTTGATTAAAACCCCTACAGCTGTTTCAAATGAACTTCGAGCTAGTTGTACTTCTCCCATCTTGTACTTAAGAGGTTGATTTTTTTCAAACCATGTAAGATGTAACATTTATATCTCCATTAAATTTCATTTGGCCTTAATATTCAGCCTAGTATTTTATGGGTATTCTAACCTGTCAAACCTTTTTGGATTCTTTCCCTCTCATCCATCAAAAAATTACCCAAATCAAAGAGTAACCCAAAGTTACCTTTACCCAAATCACTGACAAAATTTCTGAACCTACCCAACTGTACTATTATCTAGCCCATATCTTTTCATTTTGTCTAAAGAATAGGGTAGAAAACATAGTTAAATGCTTTGTTTAAATCCAGATAACTATATCCATAACAATCCTCTGATCTTCCAGTCTAATAAACCTATTCCTCCCCCCAATAAAAGAAATAAGATTAATCAAGCATGACTTGGTGAATCTTTGTTGCTTCTGTTATCACTATTTTCTTTCCTTGTTCAGTAATCATTCCTTTAATAATATATTCTAGAATTTTTTCAGAAATTGAAATTCTCAATTTTGCCAAGGGCCAACCCTAGACCATTATAATAAAATGTCAAAACGGACAATCAAATTAACTTTGTTCTTTCTTTTCAGAGAGATGGAGACAGAATATATGAAGGGTTAAAAGAGTTTTTCCTGGGCAGCTAGGTGGCACAGTGGATAGAGCACCTGCCCTGGAGTCAGAAAGACCTAAGTTCAAATCTAGCTTCAGACACTTGACACTCTGTAGCTGTGTGACCCTGGGCAAGTCACTTAACCCCATCGCCTAGCCAAAAAAAAAAAAAAAGAAAAGAAAAACTTTACTAAGACTCTTAAAAAAGCATTTAAAAAAGAGTTTTTTCTTCCTCCCACATGAAATTATACTAATAACATGGACTTTCAATAATCCATTCCTCATCACTTACAGGATAGAGAATTGACTTATTGTTGCCTTCCCTTTTTCCTAAAAAAGAAAGAGAAAATATAATTGTTGGTCAATAATTTTTGATATACTTCAGAGATCGTGAAAGAATTGCATTGTTACACTCACAAATCTCCTTGAGTTTCACAGTGTACTGGAAGATTAGATGAACATCTTTATTCCTAAAATGTCAAAAGGAAATGAGTACATATCATTATCATGTAAAATCTTACCACAAAAGTAAAAAAAAAAAAAGAGATCTTTCCACTTGGGACAGGAGGTCACTAGGACATAAACATATGTGGCAAAGTATCAATGGTCACCCAGTGGCATATGCTATGACTGGCACCTGCTCAAAGTAGGTCAATTCAGGCAGTCACTGGTGTCATTGCCAACTGAACCAAAACAAAGCTCTTCCTGTGTCACTGGAAGCCAATGCAGGAGGGGAGAAAGCAAGGAATCTAGGTTATGAGGACTAGGTGAGAAACAATTCCTAAAATGGAAGAATAGGTCCAGGTGTTGGAGCAAAGAATGCCTTCACTAAATTTAAAAGAGGCCTTGTTTCTCTAGCTTTGCAGTCAGACTGGAGCCATGGTGTTTTGTCCTAGTCTTTTAATTACCAATTCCCTAAGACTCATTGTTCAGAAGCAGAGATTATAGATTTAGGGTTGCAGCCAACTTTCTTAAGGATCCATCAGCAAGTTCAATCTTCAGAAGAGATTTCCCAGTATATCCTTAGTGGACCTTTCCAGACTTCCCAGGACATAATTACTAGTATGTCCTGGGTAGAGTGGATTCTAAGGCCACCAGTGACTGAAATTATTACAAAGAACCCAATCAAATTCTGAGTTCTGACCAAAATAAAGAGGAAGAAACACACAAATACGATGTTCTATGCCTCGAAATGAAAACTATACAAAATGAGGACAAGAGAGATATGATGGGGAAGTCTCCTAAAACTGATACCATCAATAGTAAAGGTAAATACTATGTTGGAAGTGAGTGTGGGCACAAATGTACACACATCTAAGACCTGTCTGATACCAGAAATTTTAGCTCCTAAGACCTGTCTGATACCAGAAATTTTAGCTATCTTAGCATTATGAGAGTACTGATAAAGGGATCAGAATCCTTTAATAAAAGATTGCATTTACATGATAGATTAGATCATCTATCTTCTATTTTGCCATGTTGTGAATTACATTCATTGTAAGTGTAAAAGCACACTTAATCATGCAGACATAATCTGGACCAAATATCCCCAATTTAAGGAGGCCTCCAGTATTCCTGCTTCCTAGGAGCACAACTACTGCCATACTTGCTGAACTGAGACTTTTCTGCAGAATAAGTTTTATGCATTGGAAAAGGTGAAATCATCATCTATTAAAGCCTGAAAAACCTTGAATGCAGAAAGGCTAATAGAGCATAGGAACTGCAAAGTAAAGAAATGAAGCTAAATCAAATCAAGAACAAAACCTGAGTTATGCTAATGCTGTGTGGACAGGCTCTGAACTGTCTTAGAGGGATCATAAACTTCTAAAGGCCAGTAGAGTGTTTTGTTTATTTTTGGGTCTCCCCAAAAGTCTATCACAGTGGAGAGGGTAATAAATGTTCATAGAATGAATGAACATCCCAAGAGCTAAAGGAGTAAGTAATAGCAATAAGCATGATAGGAAGGATAATGCTTATTCATGACATTTAAATAAGACTTTAAGTTCTGCAAAACACTTTGCAGATATTATTTCATTTGAGCCTCACAACAACACTTTAAGTTAGGCATTCTGGGTATTTTTACTCTCATTTTAGAAATAGGGAAATGGAAGCTCAGAGAGTTTAAGTGATATGCCTTTGGTCACACAATAATAAGTGTCCGAAGCGGCTTTGAAGTCCACATCTTCCTTATTCCATGTTCAGTTCTCTATCTAGAATAAAGCATTTAGATGTCCTTAGCTGAAAGATGCTCTGAGTATAGCATGATGGTCTTTTAGCTCACCATAATTATTCTGCTATCCAGCAAGCCTTTATCCTTCACGCAGAAGAAAGGTATGGAATGCCCTGGTTAATAGAGTATTCTAGTTAGTGGAGAATTACCTTGGTTGCCTTGTGAGAGAGCACAGGCGTAAATAAAATTGACACCAAAATTACATAAGAGCTTGCAGTGTCCCAGGAGTCATTGTTATGAGCTTTGCTAGTTAGCTACTGGTTAACAGACACTTCCAATTGATAGAACTTCAGATAATAGAATAAATAAATTCATCACACTCAGGATAAATAATAGAACAAAGCAGTTTAAGATGAGATGATGCTGAGCAAAAGTAGGGGGAAGAAAGGAAATTATTTAATTCTGGCACCTCTGTTTGGGAAACTTAGAGAGCTGACAAATCATAACAGGCATAGATACTATGTACTTCAAAGCTTAGAGATCTGAAATGCATATAATACCCTCTCATAGATACACAAAAGGAGTATAAAGCAATGAATAGCCTAGTAAATTACTGTACTTATCTTTGGTTGGGAATTTTCACAAAGTAGTTGGTATAACAGAATACTTATGAGGTTTCTTTGTCTCCCAAAAAGCAAAACTTTGGAAAGAGGCTGTTTTGTTTTTGTCTTTTTTTTTTGCTCCCAGCACCTAGCACATAGTAGGTAATTAATAAATGTTTATTAAATTGAATAGAAACACAAAGATTACCAAAGGGATGTGATCAGGACCTAGGAAAGGATATTAACCAAGATGCAAGATGCATTTATTAAACCCTTGTTAGATGTTAGCCTGGTGTTGAGCAGTAGGATTACAAAGGAAGGGAAAAATAGTCCCATGCCCTCAAGGAACTAACTGCACTCTGAAGAGGGGAGAGATAGGAGATAAAACTGTGGTTGGTTGGTGGAGTCCCATCTTGGTGAGTAACTTGCCCCACCAATGCAAGTTACCACCATATCTACAACTTACAGAGTTGCTTTGAGTACCAAGAGGTTAAATGAGCTGCCCAGGGTCACACGGCCAATTTGTTTCAGAGGGAGGAGTTGAACCCAGGTCTTTCTGGCTCTGAGACCAGATCTTTATCTATTATGCCATGCAACCTTATAATGGAGTAGACAACATGCAAATAACTAGATACATGAAAGATAGATACAGAGGAGAGAGAAGGTAATGTCAGAGAAGTCACTAGCAGCTAAGGGAATCAAGAAAGGACTCTTACAGAAAGTGGGAGTTGAATTGTGTCTTGAAGAAGTCAAGGAAAATAAAAGATGGAGGTGAAATGGGAGACCATTCTAAGCATGGAAACAGCCAGTCCAAAAGCAAATGGATGGGAGATGGAGTGTCCTAGCCAATGAGCAGCAAGTAAGTCAATGTAGCTAAATCACAGAGGGTGTGGAATAGTGGAATGAAAGATTTTAAAAGGGAAAGAAGACAGTTTTAAATGGGGAATAGATGACTTTATAGTTGATCCTAGGGGTAAAAGAGAGCCACTAGCATTTGAATGGAACCCTTTAGGGAAAATCATTTTGGCAACTGAGAAGAGGATGGATTGGAGTGGGGAAGAGTTGAGGCAGGGAGATCAATTAGATGGTTTTTGTAATGTCTCAGAAGGGTGGTGACTGTATGAGTGGAGAGAAGCATGTGAGAGATATCATGCTAAGACTCTGGCAACTGATTGGCTTTGTGGGAGAAGAGAGAGTGAGAAGTCAAGGATGACCCAGAGATTGTGAGTCAGGGGAATTAGGGGTATAGTGGTGGCCTCAGCAGTAATACAAAAGGTTGGAAGAGAGGGGAGGTTTGAGAAAAAGATGATGACTTCTGTTTTTGACATGCTGAATTTGAAATCCCTGTGTATCTCATGATTAGTCAATCCTTTCAAGGAAATCTTTTAAAGTTATTCTAAGACAGAGATTCTTACTTGGTTCTCTCTCTCTCTCTCTCTCTCTCTCTCTCTCTCTCTCTCTCTTTCTCTCTCTCTGTGTCTTTCTGTGTCTGTCTCTCACCATCTCTGTCTGTCTGTCTCTCTGTGATTTTTTGTCTCTTTCTGTCTCTCTCATTAGAGTAACAGTTGTGCATCCTATTACCTAACTTAATTTCTATCATTTCCCTCATTACTATTTTGTTGCTTGTTTGATTAAATATATTTTCTCAGTAACCACGGTTGTTTTTGTGTAATAAGATTTTGGTTGGTGGGGAGCTAAATTGGATGAGATTAAGCTAACCTCTCCCAGTTTGGAGTGGAACTACTTCCAACCCATAGCAACCAAGAAAAGTGGCTTTTATGCTGAACCCCAAAAGAATATCATACCCCTAGACTGCAAATATCTTATTTTAATAAACAAAAAAATAAATAAATATAATTCTAACAACATGCACCCCAAAAATAGAAGAGCGGAGGAGTGATTTCCCAGTCATAGCCATCCTCCTACTCTCCATAAAGGCAGAATAAGAGTCTCCTTTGGAAGGGGAACATTCCAAATAGAAATAAATTCCTGCAACACCCAGGCCACCCTGGGTCCCTCTTGGTTCAAACTCTTACATTTATATAGTATAGCCTATGAATCTTACAATAACTCTATAGGTATTATTATGCTCATCTGTATAGATAAGAATGCAATCTTAGATTAGTCAAGTGATTTGTCCACGACTACCTAAGATAGAAAGTTAGAGACAGGACTTAAACCCAGATCTTGAGCACAAATTCAGCAGTCTATCTACTATTCAAGAGGTGTGATGTACTAGAATGAGTCAGTCAGGGAGATCTGGGTTCAAGTTCTGACACACACTAGCTACATGATCATGAATACATCAATCTCAAAAGACCACAGGAAATCCCCTAAGTCTATAGGTTAGAATTGGCAATCTGTCAGTGAATTTGGATATTCTAGTCCAGGGTGGGGACCCTGCGGCCTCAAAGCCACGTTTGGCCTTCTAGGTCCTTGGGTGCAGCCTTTTGACTGAGTCCAAGTTTTACAAAACAAATTTTTGATTAAGGGGATTTATTCTGCAAAGGGCCACACTTGAGGACCTAGAGGGCTACATATAGCTTTGAGCCCACAGGTACCCCAACTCTTCATCTAGTCCAAAATTAACTAAACTGACTCTTGGCCCATGGACAGAAAACTTAGCCAGCACCATACTCAAAGCCATTCCCTCTAGTTAGATCTTGCCAGAGGTTACAATCCATTGGCATAACTTTTGGAAACTCGGGGTTTCCTCCACCTGGTAATAAGGGATCATAGTAGGACTTTAGCGAAGGCAAAAACAAAAACATTTTGCAAATTCCGGTGAGAAATCAGAGGGGTAAAAGCTACCAAATAAAGCTGCTGGTTAGTTAAGAGTTTTTATCCCCCAAATAATTCTCACATGATAAAGCTCAATCTGTCAACTGGCAAGATAGCTTCTACCCTGAAAAAATTCCCAGCTGACTACATAATTTCATCTTGCAAAAGCCTGACTTGGTAAATCCCTTTTACTTGACATCATGCTGTTTCCATCTGTGGTTTCCTGAAGATATACATGATTTAAAGGGCATCTATTTGGGGGATCACTTTGCAATATATGAAAACATAAGGCTATAAAGTCTTGAGTTCATAACAATCTTAAAATATTTTGGAAGCAAAAAACAGAAAAGTGAAATTGGTTGTTTTGGGATCATTTAGAGACCTGAAACATTTGAGTGGCATAATGGAAGGATATTCAAGACAAAAGGACCTAGGTTCAAATCTATAGCTTATGGCCTATGAGACCTCGAGCAAATCACTTCCATTCTCTGGGCTCAGTTTCCACATTTGTAAAATGAAGGGCTCAGATTATATGGCATCTAAGGTCCCTTCTAGCTCTAAGTCAACAATCCTATCATTCTCAGACGCAGAGCTCTAACTAGGAATTCTGACACCTGGGGCAAATATAAGGGGCATGTGTAATAGGGAGCCCTTGAGGGCATAGAACAGCAAGTGTCTATCAGGGCAGGGAGCAGGGAGGAGCTAATTTTGGGCCCATAAAGGCCTTGGGTTCTTACATGTGGCACAGAACCGTCTTCATTTTATTTGTGAAACAGGTGACTTTCATGCAAGTCACTTATTATCAGGTATAGTAGTGCCCAGTGTAGCAAAGCTTATTTCCTGGAACATATGGCCTGTGCTCAAATCCTCTGACCCTCAAATCCCAAGGAGAAGGTAGAGGACCCGACAAAGTTACAACAGTTTATAAAAGTCTAGCGAAGTTCATTTTCTTTGGCCCCAGTATGTGGCACACGTGAGCAATGTGATCGTGCTGCTCTGGTCCCTGAGAGACAAATGGAAACAGAAAGAGACAGAGACAGAGAGATGAGGGCCCAAAATCTACCTGGAAAAAGGTGGTACAATCACACTTTGGAGATAGGGTAGCTTCAGGATCATGGGGAACCACAAAGCATGAAGATGGCAGGCTATTGGACTTCTTGGGAAAGAAATGTGTCCTTGTAAATTTTGACAGCCTGAACCAAAGCTCCAGTCACCTTACTTTCATGTCTGTTCAGATTGGAATATTTTTTCTACTAGAACTGGAAAAATCTGTCTGCCTTGTTCATGGGTTGCCATGGGAAAAGATTTTATCAGAGGATCATGGATTCAGAGCTGTAAGGGGCATTACAGACCATTGAGTCCTACCCTCTCTTTCTATAGGTAAAGAAAGGTAGATTGAGAGTTTAGGTGGTAAAGTGGATAGAGTGCTGGAATCAGGAAGATTCATCTTCCTGAGCTCATATCTGGCCTCAGACACTTACTAGCTGTGTGAACCTAGGCAAGTCACTTAACCCTGTTTGCCTCAGTTTCCCCATCTGCAAAATGAGTTGGAGAAGGCAATGGCAAAACCACTCCAATATCTTTGCTAAGAAAACCCCAAATGGGGTCACAAAGAGTCGGACAATTTATTGGCTAGCATGCTGGTGATAAGTCTTTCCCTTCTTAGCTATATTAGCCTTTGGACAGACTCATTCTTTTTTTCCTTTATGCTAAGACTTGCCAGAGCTTGAGTTCTCCTGGCAGAGCCTTCATGTCTGCACTACCCAGCCTCATGTCTACGCTAAAATGAGGCAACAGAGCAGGACTTTGGGAAGATGAGTCTTATTAATACATAGTTAAGCAGCTTAGCCAGTTTTGCTCATGTTGTAGAAATAGGCACTAGAAGATTGAGTTTTATGCCCCTCTCACTTTCTAAACTGTGAATTTTATAGCTTTGTATTGAGATTAAGTGAAATCAATGAAATAATATATTAGAAAGAGCACTGAAGTCAGAGTCACGAGACCTGGACTCACATCCACCCTCTGCTACTTGATTATCCAGAGGGCAATGGAGAGACATGTCATGGGTGTGAACAAGCTGCAACAGGGTACAAATAAGGTAGTATGCAGGAAAAGTCAGATAAAGGATGGCATCAAAGAAATGTATGATGCAAAAAGAAGATGGGCAGTCATATAGTAGAGGCAAGGGATGATGGAGGGCCAGTCTGTGTGTTCCATTGGTACTCTGGGGAGGCCAAGAAAATTATCAGAATGTTCCTGTCTTTTGGGTGGACATTCTATGACCAACTTAGACAACAAGAGAGACAAGAGACATAGAATGTTGCCATTCTGTCTTTGGAGGTGACATCCATACCATGAGATCAATGATATATTGGCATATAAAAGGATACTAATATCCCAGGAAAGATGATCAGAGTCTTTTAGCATAGGCCTGCTAATTTGAAAAGTTTAGCAAGTTGGTATACACCACGTAATTTGATTTATCCCAGTTCCATGTTTTTCCTTTGGTGGCAGACTCGGTGTCATGCCAGCTCCACAGAGCACCTGCCCATAAATAACTGTTATTACCAAGGATGGAGTCAAGGGTTAATCCATGTAAAACACAACCTTGTTGACTAGAAGTGGCAGGGCTCCCCAGAGCAACTGGTCCACAGCTGCAGCCGTGTGCCCCCATGAAGATTACTCCAACCTGAATCTGCCACTTTCCCTGAGGCTGTCCTCAGTGCCTCAGGGCCTAAATGCCTCAATTCTATAAATGCCCAAGGAAGTCTTCAAGTATCTTTTTTAAACTGAGAAAGTTCCTCTCCACAATTCTTCTCAGGATTGCCAAACCAGCTCATTTCAGTCCATTCAGTGAAAAAATTAGCAGGTGTGAGTGTTTGGCGTTTCCCAGACTGAACAAGCAGCTGAAGGACTGGGGTGTTTACTTTCTGACCAGTTGTTTTGGCACCGTGTAAACACAGCCTAAGATTTGTTTGGGGGAAAATAATGATGCACAGATTTTTCAGTCTTTGTGGTATAGAAACAGGTGGCATTTAGGAGCTACAAAGCAAAACCCTGCTGTGCATTTCAAAGAAAACAACACATATCTAAATAAGTCAGTAGCAGAGAAGAAAGAACAATGAACAATGCCGTCCAAGGCTTCTGCTCTTGAAACTCACACCTCAGAAAGTTTCTCATATCATTTCATGAAGGGCTTTTGTGTCAAGGACATAATGGTGTCCTAGAGATAGTTTATACTTTCAAGGGCAGATTGCTAAATTTTCATTGTGAACATTTATACCTTAGCAATTGGCAAATACTACAAATCAGGCCTTGATTTATTGTTTTGCTGATAGGTTAGACTTTAAAAGGCTAAGGAGAAAATGTTAACAGTGCAAATAAAACTTAAAGGGGCATTACATGTACTTTTTTTTTTGGAGAGCCATTTATTAACATTTATCAGCACACTCCTGCATGGACCCTTTTTGGCAGTTGGGTGAAGCCTATGGACCTCTTTTCAAAATAAAGTTTTTAAATTCATAAAAAGAAATACATGGAATTGCAAAAGAAACTGATTGTTTTGAAATAAAGATATAATTTTCCCCTTTCAAGCTCATGGACCCCCTGAAATCAATCCACACAACCCTTGGGAGGGCCTGTGGACCCCAAGTTAATAACTCTTGATTTAATGTCTATTTAATGACACATCTTCTTATAATATACAGGGTATTCCAAAAGTCTTAGTGCTGTTTCAATCTATTAAAGCTTAGAAGACTTGGATTTTAAGCTATCAAGGCTTAAAATAGCACTGAAACTTTTAGAAAACCCTATACATGTTGATATGGAGGAGTATGATGTAGAAGAAAATTTGGTACTGATCACTAGAAGGTCATTGACTAAGATGAGCATTGTGTTATATCTATCAAGTAATGTTGTATGATCTCAGATTAGCCATGGCGTATCCCTTGTTGAAACAGAACCTTTCAGGTTGCTTAAACCCCTAAAATTTCAAGTTGTATTTTATTCTACTGAGCCAATTGCTTTTTTTAAAAAATATAAATTTATTTATTTTTATTATTTAACATAAATATGTTTTAAAATAAAAGCAAATACTGTGGGATTTTGTAAACTCTGCCTTTTTCAGTTAGTGTAACTGTAAAAATTTTGCAAGTGGAGCATATTTGTTCCTTCCTCAATTGCACATTTGCAAAAAATATGCCTGTTCCATCCTCCTATTGCCATCAAGTGCCCTTCATATACCTGTATCCTCATACATAAGTTATAGATATGAGAAAGTAGTTATTTCATAGATTTGAAAGTTTGAAGTCATCTCAGGGATTATCAGGTGCAACTCCATTTTATAGATGAGGAAACTGAGGCCATAATAGGTGAAATGACATTTCCAAGGTCACATAAGTAGCAAGTAGTTCTAGAAGCACAGAATGTCAGGGCTAGAAGGGCTAGAGATCACTAAATTACAGAATAATAGAATCTCAGTGTTAGGAAGGACCTGAGAGGCTTTTTGGTCTAACTGATGCCTAAATAAGAATCTTCTTTATAATATACTCTGCAAGTGACATCCTTCACTTAAAAGTCTCCAGTAAAGAGGAACTCCCTCCCTCCCAAGGCAGCCCAATCCACTTTTGGATAGCTCCAAATACTACAAAGTTTTTCCTTACCTTAACTCTAAACTTGCCTCTTTTCAACTTCCATCCATTGATCCCAATTCTTCCCTCTGAGACCAAGCAGAATAAAACCTGTCTTTCATAAGGAAACCCTCTTCAAACAGTTAAAGATGGATACCCTTAAGTTTTCTCTTCTCCAGACTAAACAAACTCAATTCCTTCAATTTATCCCTTTATGACATGGTCTTCAGTCCTTTCAACACTCTGGTTATCCTGCTGCAGATGCACTCCAGTCTTTGCTGAAATGTGGCATCTAGAGCTGAACAGGTAACTAGGTGGCACAGGGGATAAAGGACTGGGCCTGCAGCAGGCTGAACTTGAGTTCAAATCCAGCCTCAGATACTTACTTGTTGTATGATCCTGGGCAATTCACTTAACCTGGCCTTAGTTCTCTCATGTCTAAAATGGGGATGATACTAGCACCTACCTTTCAGGGTTGTTGTGAACATAAAACGAAATATTAATAAAGAGCTTAAAGGGTGAAATAAATGCTAGACTAGCTATTATCATTACCAGAATACAATAAGATTGTCACCACTCTGGGCTATACCTCTCTTAATTAAGCCTGGATCAAAGGAGTTTCTTAAACTGCCACATGGCGCTATTGTCTCACATGGAGCATTCGGGCTCTAAAACCCCTACATCTTTTTCAGACAAACAATTAAATTCAATTTAATTCAATTTAACAAATGTTTCCCAAGTGCCTACTAGGGAAAGCAAATGAAAGTCTGACATGTCACCATTCTTAAGGAGCTTACAGCTATATCTCTACCTTCTACTCATGAGGTTGACTTTTTTTTTAACCCAAGTGTAAGATGTCACATTTATCCCAATTACGTTTCATGTAATTCAATTTGGCTCAAATTTATAACCTGTTAATGTTTTTAAAGCCTCAATTTATCCCATTTAATATATTAACTACCCTAACCATCTTCATATCATTTACAGATTTGATAAGCCTCACACTTATGATGTGTTATCCAAAATGGATAAAACTATTAAACAACACAGAGCTGACACTATAATGGAAGAGTTCTAATCTACTTTCTAATCTAATCTTCTAATCTACCATTCAATGCTCTTTGGATAGTCATTTAACCAATTATGAAGCTACTATAAGCACTAACATTCCCCACATTCCTCCATCTTTTCTACAAGAATAACAGGCTTGACTTTGTGAAATGCCTTGCTAAACTCAAGATAAACTATAATATATATTTGAATTACCAGTTTAATAGGACAGGAGATAGAGACTAGACCAGTGATTTCATTGGTTTAAGGAACTTCCAGGTGAGGAAATTTATTCTACCAATGCATGTTTTCTACATCTTATCACTTTGGAAAATTTCCTAGAGCAATGAAAGCAATTGTCCTAGGTAACAAAGCCAGAAGGTATCAGAGGCAAGACCAAAAGCCAGGTCTTCTCAGTTTCAGGTCTTGTTCCTGATGTACTATATCATGCAGCTCCTCTGTTTGCTTGGGAAAAAAAAATATACATATATGTATATATATATATATATCTGGCATAAACTGTTCTTAATGAACTGGTGTTGGCTTGGTGAATGTTTTTTCCTTTTCTAGGTATTCACTAATCATTTCTCTAACAATACCTTTCTGAATTTTGCCAGGAGCCAAAGTCAAGGTCACTGTCCCCTTGTTAACAGACCTCATTCTCTTCCCTTTTTTTGAAAATCAAAACAACTTCTGTCTTTCATCCAGCAATATCCTTCTAATTCTCCACCATTTTCCAAAGATGACTGACAATGGTTTAGCAGTCATATCTACTTGCATCCTAAAATGTGTTTTATCTGGGACTGTTGATTTGAACTCATTGGGAGAAGCAAGGTTCTCATTAAATATCTCTTTTTTTTTTCCTTTTAGATTTCAACTTCCCAATAGCCATTTTTTCCTGTCCTTTCCAGCCCAAAGAGCATTCACTCTCCTTGTCAGACAAAACAAGCATAATAGTCAATCAGTTCCACTTTATCTCTGTCATGCATAATGACACTTAAGCCTTGCTCCTATCCTTTCTTTGAGCCTTCTCTTTTCCCTTTAGCTTTTCTCATTACATTTAGTTAATTCTTAATTTTATCAATTTTGAGACTCTTCTCATAGGACCATGCTGTTCTTTCTTCTCTTAATCTTCAGTTATTTGCCCTCAATTACATATAATAAATAGGTAGTTTTTCATTTCTTTCTGGTACTAATACCATCCATTATTTTATTCCAACTCTTTGACATCTTTCCTTCTGTCAAACATTGTGAAAAATCTATCTTGGTTAGCATTGCAAATGGGTGATGAATTGGGCCCAGAACTGCTTAGAAACAAGAGAATATTGCAGAAAATATTTAGGAAGTTTCACAGTGGTTTCAACCATGTCGAGATGTTCCTTGATACAAAAGCCTTTTTTGAGGTTTTTGAGGTAGTTTAGTGGTACAATGGATAGAAAACGGCCTGAAGTCTATAGGACCTGAGTTCAAGTCTGGCCTCAGGGACCTTGTAGTGGAACTCATATTTGAAAAAGAGTTCCCCTCTACCACATAGTTAGTAATCCATGCATTGTTTGAAGATCTCCAGAGAGGAGAAACTGTTTCCATTAGTACCCAAAGCATTGAACTTTTGGAGAGCTCTGAAATTTTAGGAGGCAATAAAGTGCCAGGCCTGGACTCAGAAAGACTCATTTTTGTGAGTTCAAATCCGGCCTCAGACACTTACTAGCTATGTGACCCTGGGTAAGTCACAACTGTTTGCCTCAGTTTCCTCATTGTAAAATGAGCTGGAGAAGGAAATAGCAAACCACTCCAGTATCTTTGTCAAGAAAACCCCAGAATGGGGTCATAAAAAATCAGACATAATTAAACTATAACTCAAACAGTTTTAGAAAGTTCAAAGTGATACTGTATACATGGCTTTATCAGAAGGATCAGTTTGTTTATTCATTCATTCCATATGTTTCTCAGGATGAGGATACAGAAAGATTATGTAGGTCTTTGAAAACATAGCTTAATCCATCCTTCATGGGCTGACATGTCGTCAAACTCTGCTAGCTGTTGCTTCAGACAGTTGATCACCAAGAACACAGCTATTAAGTTGTTAAAAAAAAATAATGCCAAAACGGTATCCAACAAATGGGTCATACTTAATTATCATTCAAACATCAAAGCAAAAATGACCAACTCTCAATTAAAGTCAATGAATTGAAAATGGGCTTTATTCAAGTCATATTTTTATTTTTCTGAGCCATTCCATAGGCCAATCTTCCTGCTTGAAACCTCTCAGTTTAGCAGCGAATTCCTTCTACTTCTTCCTCTTTCCCCTTCCCAAACAACCCCACTTGTTGTCCTTCCCGTTATTTTTCAACAAGAATGAGGTGTGTGGTTGCTAAAAACCATAACTATCAGAACTGAGTGTTGGGAAAGTAAGCCAAGAGTAATAGTATGTTCAGTAGTGGATAGACAGTCAGTCTTGGAGCCATCAAGACCTGAGTTCAAATCCCACTTCACACACACACACACACACACACACACACACATACACACACACACACACACACACACACCCCTATGTGACCAGAGGCAAGACTCTTAATTTCCCAGTTCCTTAGGCAACTTTCTAAAACTACACTGCAGAGCAGTCTTTGGTAGAGATTCTGTGTCTAGAATTCCCAACACCAGTGAAATCACTGGCCCAGTTCCATCCCAAACCACGTATAAAAACACAGTAACAAGAATCACTTCATAATGAAAAACTCATTACTCATCATCATGCTTAAAAATTAAAATGTTATATATTTGAGTCCTGCCTGGGCTACTAATTCATTATGTGACCCCAAGGGACATCTCAAGAAGGCACCGAAATGACCTCAAAGATCCCTTCAAACCATGAGTCTAACTTCTATGGTTTGTTTTTGGTTTTTGGTTTTTGGTTTTTTTTGCTTTATTTTTAGCTTGCTACTCATATAGACCCAGTGCTGTAGAGATCAGAACTTCCCTTATACTCATTGTTACCCAGGCTGACTTATTTTAGAAAAATTTTTGTTCTCAGGGAATTTGCCAATGAAGGAATATGTATTGAAGGAAAAAAAGAGGCAAGCAAAAAGGAGCTACTGTGGCTTCATGTAGCACTGGGAGAAGTTATGGTTCACAGAGACTTTCCTCCCTCTTATGTACATGAAACCAGAGTGACTCCTCACTTGTATATGTGTGTGTGTGTGTGTGTGTATGCGTATATATGTATGCATGTATATGCATATGTATGCATGTATATGTATTCAGATATTTGTGTATTATATGTGCATACGTGTGTGTTGTGTGTATTTGTATGTACATACAACATACATGTATATGTGTTTGTATATGCTTGTGTGTGTGTGTGTGTGTGTGTGTGTATTCCACAATTCTTCACACATGGAAAATTGGGATGGAAGGGACCATTTTAAAATTCTGCTCATATTTTTCCTCATGTTGTTGGATTCTATGTGTTGTTGAATTTGGTACTGGGGAAGATAAAAAGATAATCAAAATATGGCATTTATCTTGTATAAATTCCTTAGACTTAACTTTCCTCCAGTGGGCCAGACATTTGGCCAAAAACCAAAAAGTACAATCTCAGCAAATCTCCTGTACCCACTTTCCCCCTCCTAGTAGAGAGATTAAAATTGATCTAAGTAGCTAGTGAGTGAGGGTGTGTTTTTGTTAAGCTGCTAAAAACTTTCCCATTCTCATGAATGGGATAATCTCTTCTGGTTTACTTACGTCCTGGGATATTCTATTCTTTTATATTCAGCATTATTAGTAGAACCCTTGTGTCAGAGATTCTCAAGGCAGCAAGAGCCAGGGTATCTCCAGGACAGGGGGAGGGACTCCTTTTGACTTTTGTTTCTAACCAGAAACCCTTGATCTCAAAAGACTCCTTCCAAATCTAAATTCTATGATTCTACACAAATCTCTACAGAGCTTGACAGTGCCTGCCCACTGAATTGCTCTCCATAGCGATTTTCCTGGAATCAAGGGTTTTAGATGGAATGGGCCTTTGAGAACATTATATGACAAAATAAGTAGAGAGCCCCCCTAGTCTCTTTAAAAGGAGGTTGCTAAGTATCTTCTATTGTTAATCAGTAGTCAACAAATATTTATAAATCACTGTTGGCACAGTGCTAAACACTAAGGAAACACAAATAAAAACAAAAACAGACCTCAAGGAGCTTACAATCTAACAAGGAAGACAATATACAAAAGGAAGCCAAAAAGGGAGGGACCTCAATGGAGACTTCAGAAAAGTACCAAAGCACTGGAGCTGGTAGGAAATATTATAATCCATCCAAGTCTCTCTTCAGTTCTCTACTGCCCCTGTTAATAATGTGTGTTTATGTATATGTAATGGGGGAGTTTGTCTTTGGAGTGTACTCAGATCGCTTAACACGGAGGATCCCTGTGGGGCTTGTCTTATGAATGCCCAGATTTCCCAAAAATGGAGGCACTCCTCCTTCCCTATCAGGCAGGTGGATATAGCCTCCTTTGATTGACTACCAAACAGAGCAGGTATTCTCTTCAAAATTGGTAAGAATTCTGAGGTTCCTCTCTTTTTGCCTCTATCTTGAGCTCTTGCTTGTTTGCTCCTTCCTGCTTCATCCAAAGGGTGAAGATCACACAGTTCATCCACACCATGGGAGCTATGACCCATCCATGAATGGGTGAGAGAGGAAGGACTTCCTTCCTTTGTTCTCCCTTTCTTTTACCTCACCTCTGAGAAATGGGCCTGGGGTATTTGTCTTGTATTCCATTTGTCCTCCTCAGTTTCAGGTGCAGGTAGGGATCTCCACTCCAGTTCAAGCCATGGAAGCAGGATTCTAAGCTGGATGTCGCTGCCAGCAGGGGAATCTTGAGGAAACAAGGGGCCTAGGACTTGTGCCCAAACAGGGTTTTGGACTTAGAACTGGAACTGTGCTCTTTAGGCACTGAACTAAGCTGTAAACATAATCCCTTTCTTCTCCTAAGTGACTGAGGTGGCACAGAGGGAGAAGAATTAAGCCCAATGTGTTGGGGAAGAGTATATTTGTACATTTGATTACACATTTTAAAGTAAACATTTCTTTGTAAAAGCTAAGCCATTAGCAGTTAAATGGAACTGAGGTGTAGGGGAGTACCCCTTACACTTGAGGGAAGACCAACAGTGGAAATTGGAGCCATTTTCCAAGAGCCTACGTACTCCCCGATACCCTTTAAGGCTATGACAATGCACAACTCTGTCTCACTGAAATCCAATTCACACAGGAGTCAAGAATCACCCTGTGACGTCATTGGTCCTCTTTGAAAACGAAGCATGAACAACAACTGCAGAACAAAAGGGAACACACTTGGCCTTAAGGTAGTGGGAGCCAAGGTGGCTACTGCCATATTGATGTATGTGTATATAGACAGACAGATAGATAGATAGATAGATAGATAGATAGATAGATAGATAGATAGA
>NW_020948910.1:15009457-15084617 GCF_900497805.2 Vombatus ursinus | reverse complement strand
AGATAGATAGATAGATAGATAGATAGATAGATAGATAGATAGATAGATAGATGCATATGCCTGTGTATGAGTATGTATGTGTATGTATATGTATAATAATAACAATAGGCATCTAGGTGGCACAGTGGATAGAGTACTAGGCCTGGAGTCAGGAAGACCCTGAGTTCAAATGTGGCCTCAGACACATACTAGCTGTGTGACCGGAGGCAAGTCACTTAACCTCTTTTTGCTTCAGTTTCTTCATCTGTAAAATGGAGATAATAAGTGCCCCTGCTTTACAGGGTTGTTGTGAGAATCAAATGAGATAATATTTTTGAGGTGCTTAACATAATGCCTGGCACGTGGTAAGTGCTATGTGTGTGAGTGCACAACCTCACAATTTTTGTATCAGAATGCCTAACACATAGTAGGTTCATAATAAATGCTAGTTGGTTGAACTTTATCCATTGGTTGGTTGAACTTTATCCATATAACAATATGTATGGATGTAGACAGCAATAAGTTCAAACTGAAAGAAGACTTTTGGAACACTTTATGTATGTGCATATTTGGTGTGAGTGGCAGGTATAGTGAATAGTGAACTCATGTCCCTGAGGCATACACAGTTGTTGTTTAGTCATGCCCAGCTCTTTGTGACTCCATTTAGGGTTTTCTTGGCAAAGATATTGGAGTACTTTGCCATTTCCTTCTCCAGCTTATTTTATAGATGAGGAAACTGAGGCAAACAGGGTCAGGAGATTTGCTCAGGGTCACACAGCTAGTAAGTGTCTGAGGCCAGATTTGAATTCAGAAAGACTTATCTTCCTGACTTCGGGCCCAGAACTTAATGCCCTGTGCCACCTAACTGTCCAGGCATACACTAAGACTGTAGAAAGTCTAGAGTTAAGTATCAGTCCTGCATTTGTAGAGAAAGTTTCCTCCACCAAACCAATCATATGTCCTGGCTATATGTATGAGAGAGAAAGAGACAGGCAGAGAGACAGCCACAGACATAAATATAAACAGGGAGGCAGAAAAAGGTAGTGTAGTGGTTAGAGAGCCTTCCTTGGAGTCAGGAAGAACTGGTTCAAGTCAAGCTTCTGAAACAATCTGACTGAGGGGTCTGATCATAGACCTCTTAGTGCCCCCAAGTAACTTCCTAAGTTTTAGTTGTACTGGAGTTGCTGGTCTGAATTAGCATTAGCAGAGAGACTTTTCCTCCCAGAAGAGTTCCTTAGACCACTGAAATCCCAGGTCTAGTCCCATACCACTCCATATGTACACACACATAATGTCAAGAGTGATTATTTCATCTCTACCAGTTCCAAAGCAAGGCCTCATTAAAGAAAAGCCCTCAATGCAGACAGGGCAAAGCCAATCATTCTGCCTGCTTTGCACTGTATGGATTCCAGTCCTGATTTAATAACAGGGAAGCAGGAAGTCAAGTCTGCCTATGCCTGAAATATCTTCTGCTTGTGAAAGGCTTGTCCCTTTACTTTTCTCCTTAATCATAGTTGGGCTTTATATCTTTCATTAGAAAATCTAAGAGAGCTTAACTCAAATCCTCACTGCTCTGAAGAAGCAATCAGCAGGTGGAAAAAAGATTATTACTTTTATTCTGCAGGTAAGTCAACAGACTAAGAGATTAAGGTCTTATAACAAGTCAGCAAAATCCTTGAGAATAATAATAATATAAGAGCTCCCATTTATAACAGGTGTTATGGTAACCAAACACCCTCCATATGGTAGTATCCCATTTGAGCTTCACGATGATTGTGTGGTATGTGGTAGGTAAGTGCAAACCTTATCATTTCTATTTTATAAATGAGCAAAGTGAGACAGAGAGGTTCAGTTGTCAAAGTCCATATAGCTAGTAATTGACAGAGCTTCTGCTTCCCAACTTTCTGTATCTTAAAAGTTTTTAATAAAATTTCTTTTCAATTAAGAACTGATCAACACAATGACCAGCCATAATTATACGAAACCAGTGATGAAGAATGCTACCCACTTTCTGACATAGTGTACTAAAAATACAGAATAAAACATATATTTTAGACATGACCCATCAGCCAGTAAATAAGCATTTATTAAGCACCTACTATGTGCCAGGCACTATGCTGAGTGTTAGAGATAGAAAGTTCTTACCCCTGAAGAAATCACAATCTAATGGAGGAGATAACATGAAAACAACTATGTATAAACAATGTGGGATTTTGTTTTACTTGGCTATCCAGTGTTCTTTCCAGGATGTTGTGAAATCAGTGAAGTAGATGATTTCCAGGTGGGGAGTACAATTGCTTGTCCAACTCAGCTTATTAACTTAGGACCACAAAAGGATATTGACTTTTTTTAATAAGATCTGTATATTGATATATGAAGTTCCCAGTGAGGATCAACTCCGCTCACACCCCAAGGAACCCTAACCCCAAAGCAGATAGGTAACTTCTCTGCACTAAGAGCCTAGCACCAAGAGGTTTAAGTGATATGCCTCATATAGTCACTTGAACCCAAATCTTCCTGTCTCCCAGGTCAGCTCTCATCTCCACTATACTATGTTACCTCTCATTTTGAATTATATGAGAATCAGTTGGGAGAAATCTCAGGGAAGACCTCACAGAGCAGCTGCCTAGATTTAGCAAACTGTAACAAATCCTTACAGCTTGATAAATACAAAACTGACCTTGATGATTTAAAGGGGGTGGGGGGAGAGATGGGAAATGAAACCCTTTTTGACTACAAAAGTACCTCGATGATATGCTATTATGCTCTAGCAAATAAACAAACCTCTCAGACTAAATATAAGTCAGCCACCCATGTTAAGATGCTCTTTCATCACCCTTACCACAGGGAGACATTATCTTCAGTGACACAGCTGGCTTTTTTATGGTGTTTTTCAGACCATTAAATATTTGCTGTTGTGTGCCTCATCTCTGAGGCATTTAGACAGGACATCAAGGTTTGCCTCAAGATTAACATTTAGGATTAGTGTATTTTATGGTGGCTCCCTGTTCCTATTAAGCAAATTTAAATGATAGCACACTGTAAGTATTTAGGGAAAAGGCTAAGGATGGGAAAAGGTCTTTGCTCTAAGATGAATGAGTATCTAGAAAGAATGGTGAGAATCAGTGTCTAGTACATAATTGAAAAACATCTAGTTCATTCACAAAATTCATTTCTCAAAGATCAATGAAATCCATCATCGGGCATTACATAGACAAAGCAGAAAGCTGAGCTTTTCATTTTTCTACATCTATTAAGATAATCATGTGATTTTAGATGTTTTTGTTTTCAATATGATTAATTATGTTGATTGTTTTTCTAATGTTGAACTATCCTTGGTCTAAATCCAACTTGGTCATAATGAATGATTTCTTTGATGAATTGCTATTGTCTGTTTGACAGGATTTTTTTAATATTTCAATAGAAACAGATTTTAAGTTAGTTCATTACTTCTGTCTTAAAAAAAATGAAAAAGGATCGTACAGAATGATTTTTTTTTGCATGCGTGTGGAAAAAGTCTAGAGCATGTATAGGAAGACTTCAGGCTAGAAATTAAGCTTTTGGCTTCATTTCATCTTATATTATAGCAAGTTTTCCATTGATTACCTCCATCTCTACTGAGACTGAAAATGGGAAACTTGGAAAGTGGCCCTGTCATCTTGGAGAACCATTGGACCTTGAAATCTGGATGTTAGGAGAATTAGATTCGTCAAATTTTATAGCAAATATAGATGTGACTCCATGATGAGAGATGATACAAGAAAAAAAAAGATAGAAGGCACTCAAAATAAAATTCTGAAAATTTTATTATAAATTATTCTTAGAAAAGGAGAAAAGTCAGGGAGACAGCCAGGGTAGAAATCAAGACAGCTCTCTCTCAAGTTCTTGTTTAAAAAATACAAGTATAAAAGATGGAGGGAGGGTCAATGTGATATTTTTCTACTGGGCAATCCTGGGGGTGGACTGGCTTAATCTTCCAACCCTTTGCTT
Source organism: Vombatus ursinus (assembly GCF_900497805.2). Classification (NCBI taxonomy): domain Eukaryota; kingdom Metazoa; phylum Chordata; class Mammalia; order Diprotodontia; family Vombatidae; genus Vombatus; species Vombatus ursinus. Next base: position 15,080,648 of record NW_020948910.1, on the reverse strand, counting down.
GTTTGTTTATTCCTTGTTGACCCTACCAACCATACAACTGGGTTCTCTCTTCTTGGCTTTCTTATGGGAATTCCTATGAAGTCCCATAGAACCTTACTTATGCCTCTTTTTTGGACTTGTGTGCCACTTTGTATTACAATTCTGTAAGTGTATTTACAATTTCTATAAGTATATAAATTACAATAGATTGTAATCCTCTTAAAGGCAGGAATCATGCAATCTATTTTTGTATTTTCATCATTGACTAGTATGTTTTTTTTGTAAATACATATTAGGCACTCAATAGATGTTTGTTGAATGAATGAATAAGCATTTTGAAGAGTCATAAGTCACTAACAATGGCTTGAGGAATAAAGAATGTTGTCTTAAAAAAAAAGACATAAGATCATAGCTTTAGAGCTAAAAGAGACCTTAGAGGTTGTTAAGTCAACCCCTTCATTTTTACAGATGAGAACACTGAGGGAGATACAGGTAGAATGATTTGTCCATGGTCACACAACTAGAAAGTGACTGAGGTGGGATTTGAACCTGGTCTTACTGACTACTGGCCAAGCATTTTATACACTACTTCATGCTGCCTCATCTAATTTAGGGACAGAGGAGGATGCTAACTGCCTTCAGAATGTTTGAAGGGCTGTCATGCAGATGGAATGGACTTAGGAAATAAAGAAGAGACCTTAAAAATCATCTAATTAAAAGAGTACTGTCCTTGGTTCCACAGATCTTGGTTCAAACGCTGCTTTTGATACTTACTACCTGTGTGACCTTGGGCAAATCACTTTCCCTCCCTGGGCTTCAGTTTCTTTATCTGTAAAATAGGGGAGTTAAACTGGATGACCTCTGAGTTCCCTTCTATAATACTATGACCCTGGGCGGACTCTGAGGTCCCTTCTAGTTTTATATCTCTGGTTCTATGCTCCTTCTATAAATAATTAAATTGAAGCTTAGACAGATTGGGTGACTCATTTAGTGGCCCAGTTAGTATATTACTGTAAGTGGCAGAGATAAGACGTGAAACCATACCTCCCAAAATCCAATTTGTATGTTCTACTATGCTTCTTGTGCTCAGGAAGATTTGTAGACAAATCTTTAAGTGGGCAGACACGTAATCAATGAATGTAAAGTTTCAAAGAGGCAGATTTCAATTCAACGTGAAGATTAACTTTCTAATAATTAGGAAGTACTTTTAGAATTCTCCACAAAAGCATATTCTAGTGTCTCATTGGGCATGGGTAATTAATTCTATGGCCATGACTACAAAGCAAAGGAAGAAGAATATAAAATGGTTTTCAGTCTTGTGTGACCTCCTTCTGCATCTGCAACGTTGGTGAGAGAGTGATGGAAAAGATGGCAGATGATGTTCAGTTTTTAGGTCACATACCAATATCAGCTCAACTGTTAGCCAATGTCAGCTCATAACCCATTGACCAACAATTGGATATGTTACTCGAAAAACTGAATCTTATCAATATTGAAATTACTGATGTACATAAAACTCAAACACAAATGGAAGCTGCGCTTAAATTGAAAGATCATTCATAGGTCATCCTGAAGAGGAAAGCACAAAAATTAATTGTATTTTCTGCCCAAAGGCAATATGAAACATCATTTTATGAACTGCTTAGTTGTATGCCACTAATAATAATAGCTAGCACTTCTATGGCCCTCTAAGGTTTACAAAGTGTTCTACATGCATTTAATCCTCACAACTACACATCAGTGGAATAACTTAGGTACACAAGACACAGTAGTCAATGACTATAATAATCTACAGTTTGATAAACCCAGAGACTCCAGTTTCTGGAATAAGAACTCACTATTTGGCAAAAACTGCTGGAAGAATTGGAAAATAGTATGACAGAAACTAGGCATAGACCAACATCTAACACCATATACCAAGATAAGGTCAAAATGGGTACTTGATTTAGACATAAAGGGTGATACCATAAGCAAATTAGGAGAACAAAGAATAGTTTACCTGTCAGATCTATGGAGAAGGGAGGAGTTTATGACCAAACAAGAGATAGAGAACATTATGAAATGCAAAATGGATAGTTTTGATTAGATTAATTAAAAAGTTTTTGCACAAAGCCAATGCAACCAAGATTAGAAGGAAAGCAGAAAGTTGGGAAATAATTTTTACCGCCAGTGTTTCTGATTTAGACCTAATTTCTAAAATGCATAGAGAATTGAATCAAATTTATAAGAATACAAGTCATTCCCCAATTGATAAATTGTCAAAGGATAAGAACAGGCAGTTTTCAGATGAAGAAATTAAAGTTATCTATAGTCATATGAAAAAATGTTCTAAATCACTATTGATTAGAGAAATGCAAATCAAAACAACTCTAAGGTACCACCTTACACCTATCAGATTGGCTAATATGACAGGAATGGAAAATTACAGATGTTGGAGAAGATGTGGGAAAATTGGAGCACTAATGCATTGTTGATGGAGTTGTGAACTGATGCAACCATTCTAGAGAGCAATTGGGAACTATGCCCAAAGAGCTAGAAAACTGTGCCTACCCTTTGATCCAGTAATACCACTACTAGGTCTGTACCCTAAAGAGATCATTAAAAAAAGGGAAAAGTTCTGGGTATAGTGAGTACAAAGAAAATCACACACACACCAATGAAATTGATTATGTCCTAATGGTCAGGAAAAATTGGTTTCCCATGGGATAACAACTTCTGACTCAGCTGCTTGTGTATAGTCAGACCACAGAGCAAAGATCAAAATCAATACCAAATAAGAAAGAGTAAAAATGAAAAGACATGATGTAGAAATACAACAACCCCAACTTGACATATTTAAATGTTATTGACTCAAAATAAATAAGACATGGATAAAAGAATACATATAAACACAGACAAGTAATCCAAGTTGCAAGTTACCCCTATTTCCTAATAAATTTCAGCTTATGTTAATCAGTCATCACAATAAAAACAGAAAAATAAATAAAGTATTTTAGCTAGAAAACACTAAATCTGCTAGGAATGATGACAGCTAAAATAGCAGTGATATAGAATATTAACTCATTACTAAAATCTTACAGACAAAGATAGTAAAAGATTATAAGCAACATCTTCTCAAATAACTTTGGGAAACTATAGAGGGTAAAAAAAAATTAAAGAAACTTTGGCAAAAAATCCAATTAAGTCAAATCTTCCCCAGATACTGAAGAAAAATTCTGGGAGAAGCTAGATGACGGACCCCCAAAAATGGAAAATGTGTATTAAGAGCTCTATAACAATCAATTCTTTACAACAAAGGCTGAGAAACTACAACCTGCAGACCAAATCCAGCATAACTTTTACATATCTAAATTAAGGTGTTTTTTTTAATATATAAAATGTAAAAAAAAAAATTCTTAGTTCCTAGGTCATACAAAAACAGTCTCTGGGCTCTGGCCGTCCTCCTGTAGTTTGCTGATCTCTGCTTTATCTTAAAGAAAATACAGTCATCACATTCAGACACTAATAGTTTAGTCCCAATGTGCCAGATAAGAAAGTAAAAATGATACTAAAGAAAGCAAATCTGTGCTGGAGGTGACATAATTTTGAGGTATTAGGGAGATTATTAACATACCAGAAAGGGAGGAAACTAAATACTTATCCAAAAAAAAAGAAAAGAAAAGAAAAGAGAAGAAAACATAGACATAATTACAACCAAAAAAGATAATAGAAAAAACTTTCATAGCTATCCACCCACATCCCTGTTTTCTCATCCCTTCAAAGTCTTTATGACAACAATCACCACATGCATTGAGGACATTCTTGAAGGCATGAGAAAGGAACAGGAAGACTTTTGCAATTAATGCTTTACAGCAGATAGTATCTTTATTGTCCATAATTGATTGAAAGGTACAGAGAATACAAAATCTCAGTGTGCCACTGTTTACTGACTTCACAAAGCATTTATTTGGTAGATCAAAACATTGCCTTAAACTTTTCCTCTGACACGGTGTGACCCACATGAACGTCAGACTCAAACAAGATTTCTTGAAAGATAAAAGGACCGAGAGTGCTTTGACAACTCTATAATTATATATATCAAACAAGGCATAAAATTGGGAGGTATATGTTCATCATTGGAGTTTACCAGTTATTAATGATGTCCAGAACAAACACTAAGTCAGAGAAAGACTCCCTAAAGTGGTGAGCCTCCAGATTCTCCAGATTTCTGATAATGTTATGCCATTTGCATTAAGCCTTAGAACAATGCAGAGCCTCCCAAATGAGAGCCCAAATTACTCAAAAGTTCAGCCTAAGCATCCTCACAGGAAAAACCAAATATAAGAAGAATATCTATGATATAGATTCTAATACGCAATTCAATGACTAGCAAATAAAGCCAATTCATCTGTAGATCTTAGACCAGCACCACATGTAGATAATGATCTGGGCCCAGAATTAAATGGAAAGAGGTGAGCAGCCTGGATTATCTTTAGGAAATTCATTAAGTTTATCATATACTCATTATATGTTCATATATATGTATATGTATATATATATGTATATATATATATATATAAATTCATTATATGACCCCAAGTTCCTCCCAGAAACAAAGGCCCATCTTTTTAATACCAACATCCTTCTAATGGTACAGATGGATACAAAGCATAGAATTAAAGGATCAGAACTATAATATGTCATCAATGAAGAACTACATAGGTAAAATAGTTTAAAAGATATTTTTCTGTAATGGTCTGGCAGGAAAAGTACTAGTTTAGCCATATAGCAAAAGGAAAGAACAAGCAATGGACAACAAACTGGTACCCACATAATGGTAAGAGATTTAGGGGAAGTCTCCCAACATGGTAGGTGCATCTTCTGTGGAGGATTTATGGAAGGATATGGACAACAATCACATAGGATAAGATGGCGTGGCTGTGTTGACATTTGAACCATTGGAGGGAATACTAATACTGATGACTTCAAAGATTCACAGATCCAACAAAACACTAAAAAAAGAATGGGCTGATGTGTAAAAAGTGAGCACCTAAGCATGGGAAGTATTTAAGTAGAGGATGTGTGACCACCTTCCAAGTATGTTATGGTCAAGTTTTCTGGGTTGAGTAAAAGGTTGATCAAATGACTTCCTACAGTTTCTAAGATGCTAAGCAATGATTACATAAAATATAATTGTCCTCACACTTCAAAAATCATTCTAGTGATAAGAGATAGGTTTGAATCTAGCACAAAGGGTTTTTTTGTTATGCTATATGTTTAACTATTCAGGAGCAGGAGGCAGGAGAGGGGAGGAGGCAAGCATTTATTAAGTGCTACATTTATTAATGTGCCAGACACTCTGCTAAGCATTTTGCAAATATTGTCTCATTTGATTCTCACAACAACCCTGGGAGGCTTTTACTATCCCTATTTTGCAGTTAAGAAAACTGATACATATAGAGGTTAAATGACTTGCCCAAGGTCATACAGCTATCTAGTCTCTGAGGACGTATTGGAACTTGGCTCTAGTTCTCACGTTCTATCTGCTCCATTGCCTACTTTGCCTCTAAATGGTACTAGCTGTGAGCAGTGAAAGGGGCTTTTACTCACCTATTTATGCTCGTCCATGTTGTCTTCCATATAGAATATAAGTCTCTAAAAACTGAGAACTGTTCTATTTTTGGAACAGATAGGTGATGCAGTGGATAGAGTTGGGCTAGGAAGACCCAAGATCCAATTGAGCTTTATACACTTACTAGCCATGTGACCCCAGGCAAATCACTTCATCTCTATATGCTTCAGTTTCCTCAACTATAAAATGAGGCTAATGAAAACACTTAGTTCCTAGGATTGTTGTGAAGATCAAATAGATAATATTTGTAAAGCACTTAACACAATGCCTTGCACATAGTAGGTTCTTAATGAGTGTTTATTTCCTCTTCTTCCTTTGTATCCCAAGGGCTTGGCAAATTTTAGGTGCTTAATAAATTTTTTTTTAATTAATTGACTCACTGATAAAATAGGAAATGCTGAAGGAGGATAGTCTTGGGCTACCTATTGGACACTTATGATATCCGGGCCAAAGTATGGTAGCTTGAAGCCTTGGGTAGAGAAAACAGTAGTGACTGGTGGGAGGAGGGTAAAAATCTTGGGAAAATAGGAAATGTTTGTTTGTTTGTTTTTTCTCTCTCCCTCCCTGTTTCTCCCTTCTCTTCTCTATGGCTATCACTTTCCCCTTTTGTTAGGTTGGCCTTAGCATAGCTGAGATTAGGCTAGGAAGAGAATGAAGACTCACAGAACAGTAGACTTGGCCTGGATCAAACAGGTTAGTAATGAAACTAGTCCTTTAGGCACAGAAGGGGAAACTAGAATGTCTTGACCTAGAAATCAAAGCCAAGAAATTCAAGAATTTTATAGCAACCAGAACTGGTGAGAGAAGTCACCCATTCCTCAAGAAACCTAGATTTGTATCAGAATATTTATTCTCTCCCTTTCAAACCAATGCTGTATTGCTGTTGCGATGAAATCGTCATTGTCCTGATGGAATTGCTCTTTTTTTGTTTTGTTTTTTCTACCTGACTCTTTCTTGAGTCATCTCATGACAAAGAACAGTCCCCAATCTCAAGTATTCTGTGTTCTCATAAAAGTTTTCACTTCCACTGTATAACCACAACCCAGTTGTGGCATGTGAAGCCACAATGTCATCATTTTGGTCCAAATATGGTTCACAAACAATGGAAGGGCCAGTCAATACTTTAATATCGAATTATCTGGTGAAAGGGTATGACAGAATGTGGACAGGAAGGATAAGTCTCACAGAGTTGTGCATTAAGTGATTTATAAACCCTAAAACATTATATAAACATGAATGGCTTTATTTCTCTGTTTGATGGACTTCGAGAGAATAAACAACCAAGCAAACAAACATTTATTAAGCACTTACTATGTGCAGAATGGTGGTAAGTTCTGGGTTTACAAAGAAAGGCACAAATAGTCCCTACCCTCAAACAGCTCACATTCTTATGTGGAAAACAACATACAAACTACTATATAAGAACAAGATAAATACAAGATGAATTGGAGATAATTTCAGAGGAAGAAATTAGCATTAAGGGGGAAAGGGGAAAGACTTCTTATGAAAGGTCAAATTTTAGCTGAGACTTGAAGGAAGCCAGGAAGGCCAGAAAGTTCTTTTGCTCTTAAAGACATTTAAGAGAAAACACATATGGGATTTGTACTTGAACAAAGATGGATTGTACTTCATTTGACCTGGGAAATGGACCTTTTCACACACACACACACACACACACACGCACGCACGCACGCACGCACGCACACACACACACACACACACACACACACACACCAAAAACCCACAGGTGAAAACAGTCAGAGAAAGACATTCTCACGTAGGAGAGGTTTCACTCAATAAAATTAGTGATATGTGAAAGTCCTCAAAATAGTTTTACTCAAGAAAAAATAATGACATATGAAATAAGGGCTGGAGAGAACATGTGTTATAGGCTCAGTCCCAAGACAGCGTGTTATTTAAACTTCACCATAACATCAGGGTGTATGGGGTGTTCAGGGAGGACTAACACCTCTGGTGTGAGGGCTTGCTGAGCCTTTTTCAGGGCTGCTTGTCCTCCTTTGGTGTCCAACTGCCATCCAACTCTCATCTGTGGCTCCAAGAAGCTGTAGTATGCACAGCGGTCACACCCTAGTAAAACCATCTCAGCAGATGGGCGTTAAACCAGGTTGAAGTCAACTAACAGGCCTCAAACCCATCTGTGGCTTAGGGGAATGTCTACCCCAACTATATGAAGACTTTCCCTGGTAGAATGGGCAGATGAGAACAATTATTCCAATGATCATGAAGGCAGGTGTAAAGCTGGCTATGACATAACTCAAGATTCTCAAAGGTTATTTGATTGGAGCACAATTCTGGTAAAAGGGATTAAAGTCTAGAGATCAACTCACTTAAACATGGAGTAGATAATCCCAGAAAGTCTGACCACCAGGCAATGAATGTTTCAGCCATACATGGATGCTCATCATAAAACCAGCTATAAAGGTGCAGAAGGATTGGAATCTCCATGGGGGAAGGTAATACTTTCACCAATGAAATTTCTCTTGAAGTAAGTTTTAATGTCATGCCATCTTGACCCTGAGTGGGAGACTGGATAAGGATCTCTCAGGATTGTGTGTAAACCCATATGTCAGACTTTGTCAATAAAGAACATAAATTTGCCACATTGTGATTGTATATATTACAATTATAATTACAACTCTTTCCTTCGAACCAGAAATAGTGAGACAATAAAATAAGTGAAACCCACACTTTTAAGTCATAAAGAATTATACAAAGTAATACATACAATAATCTCTGTCTTTACCACAATTGACAGTTACATGAAGAGTTTTACCTGTGTGGATATTGTTGTTGTTTACTCCTTTTTTCAGTTGCGTCTGAGTTTTTATAATCCCATTTGGAGTTTTCTTGGCAAAGATACTGGAGTAGTTTGCCATTTCCTTCTCCAGCTCATTTATTGAAACTGAGGTAAACAGGATTAAGTGACCTGCCCAGGATCACACAACTAGTAAGTGTCTGAGGCCAGATTTGAACTTAGGGAAATGAATCTTCCTGACACCAGGGCTGGTACTCTACCCATTGTTCCACCTAGCTGCCTTATGTGCATATACCCACACCAAAAAGTACATCCACATAGACTTGTGATGCAAAAGAAAGAATGCCAGATCACCTAGTCTAATTCATTATTTTTGGAATCAGAAGATCTAGGCTCAAGTCCTGGGTCTGACATCCTCTTCCAATATGACATTGGGCAGATCACAATCTCTCTGGACCTTTTTCCTTAAAGGGTTGGACTTGATGACATCTAAAGTTCCTTCCAGAATTATGTATTGTTTTATTATTTTTATTATTTATTTAATTTATTTATTAATAAATATTTACTATTTTATTCTTCATTTGGAAGGGAGATTTAAATAAGAGAAACCCAGATCTGGTACTTTTATCTTTAGTGGGCACTGGGTGGGGGGGGTGGGGGGGGGAAGATGAGGAAAACGGTTTGCTCAGTTATTCTGAAGGGGAAAGGTCTACGAAAAATGGAAAATTTCAATCAGAAATAGCGGCATTTCAGCTGAGAAGCAACTTGTTTGGCAACAATTAGTACCTCTCAGAGCAGAAACTCAGTCTTTTCTTTGCAGTGATGTCTTCTTTTTTCTTTTTTTTTATTAATTTATTTTGATTTATCAATAATCACTTCCATATGCTTTTGAGTTTAAAATTTTTCTCTCCCTTCCTCCCCACCACCTCCCCAAGATGGTGCACAATCTGATATAGGCTATACATTTACATTCATATTAAACATATTTTCACATTAGTGATGTTGTAAGTAGAAATTAAAATCAATAGGAGGAACCATCAGAAAGAGGAAACAAAACTCAACAGAAGAGAAAAAAATTAGCAATTCGGCTTCCATAGTTCTTTCTTTGGGTGTGGATAGCATTTTCCATCACAAGATCTCTGGAGATGTCTTAAATCCTTGTATTGCCAGGAAGGGTTAAATTTATCAGCATTAGTCATCATGCAATGCGGCTGTTATTGTGTACAACGGTCTTTTGGTTCTGCTCACTTCACTCAGCATCAGACCATACAAGTCTTTCCAGGTTTTTCTGAAGTCAGCCTGTTCATCATTTCTTATAGCACAATAGTATTCCATCACATTCATATACCACAACTTGCTCAGTCATTCCTCAATTGATGGGCATCCTCTCAATTTCCAGTTCTTTGCCACCACAAAAAAAGCTGCTATGAATATTTTTGTACATGTAGGTCCTTTTCCCATTTGTGTGATCTCTTTGGGATATAGCCCTAGAAGTGCTATTGCTGGGTCAAAGGGTATGCACATTTTTATAGCCCTTCGGGCATAGTTCCAAATTGCTCTCCAAAATGGTTGGATCATTTCACAACTCCGCCAGCAATGCATTAATGTTCCAATTTTCGCACATCTTCTCCAACATTTATCATTTCCTGTTTTGTCATGTTGGCCATTCTGATAGGTGTGATGTGGTACCTCAGAGTTGTTTTGATTTGCATTTCTCTAATCAATAGTGATTTAGAGAATTTTTTCATATGACTATAGATGGCTTTAATTTCTTCATCTGAGAACTGTCTATTCATATCCTTTGACCATTTATCAATTGGGGAATGGCTTGTATTCTTATAAATTTGACTTAATTCTTTGCAGTGATTTCTGAAGAACCTTTCATGTTCTAGAAGGTAAAGCATAGAAAACCTTGTCAGAGGGAGACTTCTCAACCCAAGTTACATTCTCTGCATTGTTAATCTGTCTTTGTACTTAACTCCTTTGTGAGCATTATTTGTCCTTCAGAAGATAATAGTTCAGATAAGCAAGAAGATAGAGTATATACAAAATACATTATTTGCCTCAGGGTGACTAAAGAGAATTGTAATTGGACTGCATTTTACTATGGCACTCCACCCAGTGAATGGTACTATTATCATCATTTAATATTTTAGAGTGGGTAAGCAGTTCCCTAGAGAAGGCTGGAAAATGTCTCTGACACCTAGAAAAACAAAATGACTTCCATGTTAAAACTGGGCATACCATACACCATCTCAGGTTCCCTCACTTCACCTACCACAGAAGTGCAGATAACAAGAGGAGGGGGAAAGGGAGAGATTTCTTCTGTCAAAGACCAACCCACCCTGGATCATGGCCCTTCTCCCACCTCTCTTATAAGAAGGGAGCAAATCATGTGCTTCTTAGATGTGTAAAACCCTTTACAATCCATTAGCACATTGCTTGTAACACTTGTAAAGGGGAGTTAATAAACTGTGTCCCAGGAGTGAAAGTTAATACAGTTTTAAACAGTGTCTCTGTTTTTTGATTAACATTTCCCAGGTGGGATCAGGCCCATTGCCATATCCCTTGAAACAGACCTTATAAATCTCTGTCTTACAGATAGACTAAATACAGAGTTAAATTTGAGGTCAAAATACTGGCCAGTGATGATGAAGTTCTAGACAATAGAGTGAAAGTATGGGTTTCATTCTCTGCAGCAATTATGTCTCTTTCAAAAATACTTTGTGTGGCCTAAAGGAAACAATGTGCCATGCACATAGCAGGTGCTTTAAAAAATAGGGATGGGGCCTACACCTATGGTTTTAGTAATATAGGGGACCAGAGGATGAAGAAACTCCCCCTGCCAATGCAGGTTAACACCTTCTCTGTAACTCAGTTGTCTAGAGATCACAATCAGGTTAAGTTACTTGCCTAGGGCCACAGAGCCTGTTTGTGTCAGAGGTTCAACTCAGGTCTTCTTAGTTCCAAAGCCAAATATCCACTACATCATACTACTCAACAGATGTTGAATTAAATTGAATAAAATTAATGGAATTAGACCAGTGTGTCTAATGAAAATGAATGAGCACAATTAAAAAAATTCTATTCTATGTAGAATTCTAATTTTGAGTTATTTTCATAAGTTTGTACTTGTAAGAGAACCCTTGACTTAATTTGCTGAAGGATGACAGTTATTTTTCTTTAGCCAAGTGATAATGATGCAACAAGGGTGAGTGAATAATGATGGTATGTATAAATGTGGGTGGTACCGGTTGTAAACTTTGTAGACCAAATAGAATTTTTGGCACTCAAATGACTTTGGAAAACTCTTTTCAAGGTTAGTTGAGCAAACATACTCAATCAGCAGCCAGTAAGTAAAGCTCCCACCCTAGTCCGACATAATTACACGGGTTATTCATGAATATTATATACGATCGGTATTCCTGTAATACAAATTGTAGAACACTGGGATATGAAGTGACACCTGAGATCCCCTAGTCCAATTCATTCTCTTAACAGACGACGAAAATGGGCCCCCAAAAGGCAGAATTCTCCAAAATCAGTGTTTTACTTACTTTAAGAAGAAATAAATAACACATTCAAAAGAGTTCTCATTTATTTTTACCTGCAGATCATAGGATTACAGATGTAGAGCCGGAAGGGACTTTATAGGTTAGCTAGCTCAACTCCATCATTTTATGGATGAGGAAACTGAGAATAAGTTAAAAGACTTTCCTAAAGTCACACAAGTAATAAACTACAGAGCTGAAATTCATAGCCTGGGCCTCCAAATCCAAATCAAACTCTTTCCACCATACCATACCATCCTGTCTCCATAAAAAGTTGAATAGGTACCTAAATTTCTATGGTACAATGCTGAGAATCCTTGTTGCGTTTTCCGTAGGAAGACCAATGGGCTGGAAGTCGAGGGCCCTGTATTCTGCTCTAATCTCAGATGCTAAGTATAGTTATCTCTTCTACATCTCAGGGGTTAGGGACATGGTGCCTCCCTGATCTGGAAAATCCACGTAAAATTTTTTGACTCTCTCTTTGTACCAGAGAAGAAGTCTGAATTATCATGGTATTAGAAGATAAAATAAATTGATATTATACAATGCTATGCATATATTTTATGCATTTTTTAGTTTCTAACTTTTTCTATGTCATCTGCTGGCCATTGGATGTTATCTGTGGCTTCTGCAAAACTTCCCCAAAATTCCTATTTAATTTCTTATGCTGACCCACGGTATATTGAAAACATGACAGGGAAAGTTGCAATGGGGAATGAGAACTGTATATATGTGACCTTGAACAAGTAACTTGATTACTCTAGGCATCAGATTCCTCATTAATAAAAATGAGCAGGTTAGATTGAATGGTCTTTCAGAATCTTTCTAGTTATATAGATTGTATCCTGTCATCCATTCATGTCCAACTCATTGTGACTCCATTTGGGGTTTTAGTATCTCTGGCAGAGATACTGGAGTGGTTTGCCCTTTCCTTCTGCAGTTCATTTTACAGATGAGAAATTGAGGCAAACAAGATTAAGTGACTTGCCCAGGGTCACACAGCTAGTAAGTGTCTGCTAGCAAACGTGCTTCCTCTAGGATTTATACTTACTGACAGCATTGATTCAAAAACAAGGAAATTCTATAGATGATAGAATATTAGCATTGTATAGGTGCATAATCAGAATTAAGTGTCAGCCACTGGGCATGAAAACATTTGGGGAATAAGGAGAAATGGGGTAGTTGGACCTACTTCAGGGAGGTAGTTTTCTTTTTCTTTTTCTTTTTTTTTTTGGTCAGTTCAGAAGGCATGAGGTGAATGGATGAGATTTCAGAAAACATAGAGATAGGCAGGACTCACTGTAGTTAATTCTTACCTTAGCAGAAGAGGGTATTCAACACATGCCAGGCCTCTCTGCGCTCCCCTTTTCTCTCATGCAGAAAACTATGGCAAATGACCTTAGGGGTTGGAGGAAGGAGGTGGTCAAAGCAATGGGCCATTGAGGCAACTGGGCTGAGAATCAACTGACCGTGTTATATTAAAATACAAAGGATCTTAAATGTATGATTCAGCTACTTTAATGTTCCCTGTAGTTTAGATGCATACATCTGATCTACAAGAATCATATCTAAAATACTCCTTACACAACTGTCACCAAAGTACACTGTTGCATTACTCACCTCTCATTAGCTCATAATTCAGGGGGGGCAATCGGCATAAGTCAAGCATTTCTCTTCACAAGACTGACCCACGGGCTGCTAGAACAGCAGCTTCAAATAGAAGGCAAAAGATGGGGAATTTTGAGCTTATTTTCTTCTTATTTTTACTCTAAGATCTAATTAATTTAAAAATATATTCTTCATCATCTCTTTATTTCTATACATTCCTCTTATCAGCAAAAGGTTTTTTTTTTTTCCCCATTCTGGTCAGTAAGTTCCAAGATACACAATTTGTTTCTATAATTTGTGCTATCAAAGAGTTGGTAGAGTCACTCAGGGGCACAGTCTCTAAGTCACAGGACAAAAAGATCATAGATTTAGAACCAGAAGGGACCTTAGAGGCCATCTTGACCAACCTCCTCATTTTAAAAATGAGGAAACCGAGACTCAGAGGGGTTGAGTGACTTTCCCAAGGTCACACATTAAGTAATAGTGGCAGAATTTGAACCCATGTCTCTAACTTCATATTCAGGATTCTTTTCAACTATTCTGGAGATCACAACAGGGAAATGAGATTAGGGTAAGGGTTAGAAATGGAGGAAAGGAAACTAGCTAAGGAAAGAATAGAAAGTTTTTGCTGTTACTTTGTTTTTTAACAAAAAAGTTATATAGCTAATTTGGATAGAAAAAGTACATGACTATAGGCCGGAGATCATAGGATCATAATATAGAGTTGTAAAGGACCTTAGAAATCAACTCATCCTACTCTTTCATTTTGCATGTTAGGAAACCAAGGTTCAGAGAGGTTAAGCCACTTATCCAAGGTCATTGAGCTAGTAAGTGGCCGAACTGGTATTCAAACTCTGATATGCTGACTCCAAATGCAATGCTCTTTCCACCGTACCCCAAGGCTGCTTCTTCTTTTCTATGCTTCCTAGCTCCCTACTTCACCTCCCCTTCCCCCAGCCAAAGATCTCCAAGCATTATGATCAATCCATCCTCAAGTTGGATAACCAAGCCATTTACTTCCTCTTTCTAACCAAGGATTGGTCTCATTAGTACTCCATTGTCATCATGGTTCTTACTTTCAATATGGAACCTTCACTTCTGAGTGCTCAGGAAGACAGCAACATCACACGACAGCCACAGTCTATGAATGAAAGGGAAAGAGGCAAGTAACAGAACACTGACAATATCTTTTACCAGGGAAAAATAATGTTCTGATTTTTCATTGTGTTAAAAATGTAAAGGAAAATTATTCTTAAAAAAATACCAAAACCTAATACCCCTCTTCAGCCATGGAAATTGTCAAAAAATGCTTTAGAAAAGCAATGCATTTCCAGAGCTCTATGGAATAAAATAAACACATCAATGAGCCTATAATCTAATTTTTTTCCAAAGCACTGTGTGCCTGCAATCCATCTTCCATAGATAATAAATCAAATGAAATTAATTGAAGGAGTGGAACTACATGATTTCTAAAGCCCCTTCCCACTCTCTATTATCTTTATGATCTTTAAAAATACATATAAATAATAATAGTGTTTTTACATTGACATATTTCTTAAAGGTGACAAAGTACTTCCCCATAACATCACTCTGAAGTAGGTAGTATAGGCATTTTTTCCTTTATTTTACAGATGAGTAAACTGAGGTTCAGGTTTTTTTTTTAATAAATGGATATGGAAATTGCTTCTTAAAATATTGCGAAACCAAAAAAATAAAAAAAATATTGCAAAACCTTTACGACTAACTCCAGCTGTCACTGATCTCTTCCCTTCCAGACCTCAAGCCAGTTTTTTATGCAATATGTATCAAATGAGATAATTTATATGAATTCACATGCAGTTTTACATACAAATGAAGTCCTCCATCTAAAGGATAAGTGGTATTATACTCGCTATATTATTGTAGAATATCTTGGATTATTATCTATTTCATATCTAATTACTTCGTGTGTTTAAGTCTTATTTCTCCAAAGAAAGCTGCCAATTCCTTCTGGGCATTTTTCAATTCAATTTCGTGAATATTTATTAAATATCTCCCATGTGCCAGACACTATGCTAAGTGTGATGTAGATGCAAAGACAAAATCCAAACGATCTCTCATAAGAAGTTTACCTTCTTTTTTGGGGGGGGGGTGGGGAGAGGAGAGTTGTTTCAAAGTGTACATAATAGGTACTTAATGAATGCTAAATTGAATTGAATAAAGAGGGAAGAAAATCATGATAAAAAATTTGTAACTTTTAATTCTTTAAAACTTATAGCTTTAGTTTTTCCAGCACATGGATTCATTTATTAATCGATCTTTTCCCTCCCCCCATCCTTCTGTATAACACATTTCTTTTTTTATGAGGCAATTGAGGTTAAGTGACTTGCCCAAGTCGCGCAGCTAGTGTCAAGTGTCTGAGGTCAGATTTGAACTCAGGTCCCCCTGACTCCAGGGCCAATGCTCTATCCACTGCACCACCTAGCTGCCCCACAAATGTTTAAAAGAGGAAAAAAAACCATTATGTAAAACCAACCAACACATTAGCCTTTTATTCACTATTCCACATTCATAAGAACCTACATCTACGATAAAGAGAAAATGGAAAAAAAAATCAAGTTTTTTTGTTTTGTTTTGCTTTTTAACATGGAATAGACTTCCATTTCACTTCAGTAACTACATTAGTTGGTTGTTTACCAGTGAGTAGGGAAGGGAACAAGGATTTATTAAGTACCTACTATGTGCCAGGCACTGTGCTGTGTGTTTACAAATATTGCCTCATTTGAGCCTCACAATAACCCTAGGACGTAGGCACTATTATTATTATTCCCATTTTACAGTTGAGGAAACTGAGGCAGGCAGAAGTCAAATGATTTGCCCAAAGTCACAATTAGTAAGTGTCTGAGGCTAGATTTGAACTCAAGTCTTCCTAACTCCAGGCCTGGCACTCTATTGAATGTACCACTTAGCTAGCTGCACAAAGTCCTCACCACCATCATCATCTGTGGTAGAACTAGTTTACGTGAGTCTTTTGTACCATCTCTCCTCCTCTGAGAGAGATTTCAGAAAATGTAGAGGTGGGCAGGACTGATGGCTATAAAGATACCAGGTGGGCAGGTGCACAGAGTTCCTACCAATACTAAATACACAATTAGCACTCAGTAAATACTTGATGAATTGAAACTCTACCAATTCAATAACCAAAGGAAGACTGTGGCAAGATAGTAACGTGTAATGTAAAGACAGTAAAATAGTGCAAGCTATGAAAAGTAAACAGTAATTGTGAGATGAACAATATTCTGTATGTTTCCTTCTCCTTCCTGTCTAAGACCCAGAAATACATTTTGGTCACGTGATCCATAGGTGGATGTCACTGGAATGTATTGGTTAACCAATGTTCAACTATCAGCTTATTTATCCACCCTCTTTGCAAATGAGATTCTGGGTAATAAAGAAAAATTGCTTGGGAACTAACACTAAGCCAGCTTTGCTCTTTGGTACAGGGTACAGAATGTTCTCAGCAGTCAAAGGGCTCATGAATAATATGACCAAACATTTCCTTGACTTCACAGCATTCCTCAGTCTTCCTTAGCTCATACCCTTTGCCTCCTGACCTGAATCCGAGATCAGTTGTCCCAGCTCAGGTGAGTCAAGAATAGATCTGGCTGAATTCTCTGGACTCTGAGCATGAACTATGACTTACTCTGAGATTGTGCCTGTGCATTTCAGCCTGTGCTAAGGCTGGCAAAGGGAAGGCAAGAAACCCCAATGACTTGCCACCCAGTATCCTAGCAAAGCAAGGAATCCATTTGATTCACAAAGACAATGCAAAACTCTTTCAGATTATAAAGTTGAATCTCCATCCTACAGCAGGAAGGGTGGGTTTATTTCCCAGCAGATACAAAATTCTTGTTGCCATAGGAATGGAAACTGATTTGAGTCCTCCATGAATTTTATTAGTATTTTTCATACTTAATGACTATCAGGATGTATTGTGAAATTGCCCCATAAATTGAGAATTATAAACTTTTTTTCCTGATAAATATGATAAAATTCCTTAATGTTAAAATACAGTCCATTTGGACCAATGAACATTTTTCAACAGTTTTATTAGCCATTATGAAATACTCCCTTTTCCATGCAAGTCACTAAATACAGTATAGAAGATAACCAGAATTTTCATCACTTTGACATTTTTAGATGACTTTTTTTAAAGGAAGGGGAGGAGGAGAAAATTGGGGTGGGCAATGCTGAAGACAGCTCAGAGGTTCAAAGTTTTAATCATCATCATCATCATAACAGCTAGACTTTATAGAATGTTTTAAGATGTGCAAAGTGCTTTACAAATATTCTCTTATTTGATCTTTATAACAACTCTGTCTGGGAGGTAGGCACTATTACTCTCTCCATTTTTTATAGATGAGAAAAACCAAGGTAGACTTGTCCAGAGTCACACAGCTAGTAAGTGTTTGAGACAGGCTTTGAACTCAGATGTTCCTGACTCCAAATCCAATATTCATTCCCACAAAGAATCCCCTAACTTTTGGGACTGACTGAAGCCCATCTCAGATCTCCTGAGGCTGATGCAATTGAGACTGACTCTGACTCTGGCCCTTGGAGAGGTCCTAGTGACTTCTGGAGATTTGCCCAGAGTATGGCATTATGCCCATAGAGACCAATGGGTGAAAAGCACACCCTGGATAAGGAGCTATGACCATGTGTTGGTAGTAATGGCATCTTTATAGCAATCAATGCAACTAACTTGGGTTGAGTTGAATGACCTAAAGGATAGCAGTAATACTTATCTGATGGCCTGATGAGTAATGGTAATGAAAACTATTTGCCCTTTTCTCTCCAGGGGAGGGAACAGTAAAGGACTTTTACCCCTAACAGCTTTCTCAGCAGCCCAAGTCCACTTTGTAGAGACAACACCTTGGCACCTTTCCAGATTAGGGAGGCCATGGACAAGAGGTGCACTGGATGGGCAGGTATAAATGGGTTGCAACCTGCCATCATGAAAGGGTACCCATTCTAGTCAATGAAATTACAGACCCATTGGTGTGTTGGAATATAGTACGTGGGGAATTCAGATGAAACTGTTCAAGGAGCCAGATGAAGAAACTAAGGCACAGAAATTTAAATGGCTTGCCCATGGTCACAAAGCTAATTAGAGCCACAGCTTGGAAAATGAACTGAGGCCTCTCATGGTTATAGCTCATTCTCCTTTTTCTACTACCCTACGTTTAGCAATCACCGATCCTCTTAGTGAATATTAACAATGAGGATATTACACAAAAGAGATGTATCCAACAAGACACATGCAGAAGCCAGGTGACAACGGAACAGAGCCTGCTATTTCCCTCTTACTTCAAAAGGAGAATGACTTCTCACAGCTCATCTTCATGTGGCAAGTGGGGTCCAATACCACCTCTTTCTTGTACCTCATGCTGCCACAATCAGCTTTTTCATCAACCTCTGCTTAAAATAGAAGCTATTACCCAGTTGAAATAACAAAGACAGACTCTGTTTTTGTTATTATCATTATTATTATTTTTGCAACCTACTGAGGGTGTATTGAACTCCAAAGGACAGATGTGAATTGTCCTTTAAAAATATTGGCAAAGGCTGATCTTGAAAGAAGAAAGCCTGGTGGAGTTTGTACCTTGCTAGTAAAAGTTGTTTACTGAACTGCTGAAGTTACTGGTTTGAATATATTTAAATATGTTCACTAGATTAAACAGAATTTAGAAGTTTATGCATAGTCGGCACTTTGAACTGGATTTAATTGAACTGTTGTCTTTGCTGGAAAATCTGCCACAGAATATAGCAAACCATTCACGCCAACGTTTGTAGCTTTTATCATTTGACATTACAGACATATTCAAACACAGAATTAAGCTGCTGAAATCTATGAGCCCGTTTGGCTCTTTGGAATTTCCCCGCCTGTTCCCACAGGGTCAGGTTGCCTCCACCCAGCAGGCCAAATTCCCATGACACAAGGCCACTGGGCGGAGTTTCCAGGAACACAAAATCTAGAGGTGGGGCTTATCACAGTTAATGATGTCCCTGTGTGATATCAACTGAGGGTCAGGAAAACTCAGTTCCGCAATTCCCCATGGTGAAATTATTGGCCACGCTAACTGCTGTCTTGGGTAACTAGGCCTTGGCTCCCTCTCTCTCTGTGATAAGCCAAGTGTGGGCTGCTGCAAACTGTACCAGGAACAGGTTCAAATGACTGAATTTCAAACCCTGGAACCTTTGATGGCTTGCCATGTCATCATTCTTTCAGTTTTGGTTTCCCCACCTCTCCCTTACCACTGTCGCAAGGATGAGGATATAGATGGAGGCCAGGGAAATGGCGGTGGAAATTCTATTCTTTTAGGGGGTTAGTTTAACCTCTTTGGCATTCCCATACTGTGTGACTTCTGAGATGGGGTTTCCCACAGGGTAGTTTTGCATGAATGTAGTTCAATTTTGTTCAAGCCCCTTTTGTCTCTAGTTTGGTGATGATTGCCAGAGTAACAAATATCGAGAGATATTCTGAGCTATAGCTAAAGAGATGGATCTCAAGGGCCATGGAAAAATAGCTCTTTATTCACTTAGACTTTTGAGTTTGGAGAAAAGACATAATCCACCCTTCATTGCTGAAGTTCTAAGGAATTAAAAATTTGTACTGAAGGACTTGGGTTTCCACCAATCTCCTTCTCTTCCTCCTCCTCCTCTTTCTCCTCCTTCTTCTTCACTGTGATTTCTCAGGTGTAGGGGAATTCCCTCTATCAATGCAGGCCAGCAACTGTTCTGCATCTTATAGTCTTAAAGAATTAGGGAGATTGAAAGATTATGCAATTTATCCAAGGTCATACATCAACATATGTTAGAGTCAAGACTTGAGCTGAGAGAAGTCTTTCTCACTCCAAGACCAGGTATGACATGTTGCCTGTTGCACAAAATGTTTAATTTCCATTTTAGATTAAATTATATGATAGTGTACTATACAGGGCATACACTGGGCCTCTGATAGCTCTTTTGGTTGATTAGAAATGAGACACCAGAGTTACATCATTGTGAGGATGTGCTGATAGAATACTGGGCCTAGAGTCAGGAAGTCCTGCATTTAAATTTAGCTTTAGATACTTACTAGTTGTATGATCCTGGACAAGTTACTTAACCTCTGTTTGCCTCAACTGCAAAATGGGGCTAATTTCTACCCTACTACCATCAGGTAGTAGGAGTTGTGAGGAGTAAATAAGATATTTGTAAAGCACATAGCATAGTGATTGGCATATGGTAGATGCTTAATAAATGCCTGTTTCCTCCCTTTCTTCCTTTTCTCTAACAATTGATCAATTCATCTTTAGGTCAGTCTGATGGCCTGTTGTCTGTGAATAAATTGACTCTGGAAGAAAATGTTACAAAGTTCTATGGTTATTAAAGGTAGGAACATAGATTTAGAATCTTGAATGAGACCTTCAAAATCATAGGATCACAGATTTTTCGACCTGGAGATGATTAAATCCAGTCTGCCTAATTTTTTTAGATGAGGAAACTGAGACTTAGAAAATAAGGTCATATATGTAATAAATGAGTAACATTGATAGGACTTGCCCTCTGTCTCCAAATCCACTGTTTTTCACACTGCCTTACCATGTTCACTGATAATATAAATAAAATAATAGGTCAAATAAAAAGCCATTTTAAATAAATTGGTCGTATACTGTCCACTGCTGATGAATAGTCTGTATCCTGAGTGAGGACTTTCCATTAATAATTATTTATAAGCACCTGCTATATGCCCAGCACTGTGCTAATCATTGGCTAAGATACTAGGATCATAGAATTTCTAGTTGGCAGTGTCATCTTATATGCAAAGAAACTGAGATGAAGAAAAGTGAGTCACCCAGGGCCACATAGAAGGGACACTCTTCTTAAAGAAAAAAAAAAAAAACAACCTTGATTTTATCTGAGGTGAAGTGAAACTTAATGATCTAACTGAGATGCTGGAAGGAAGGAAGGAGGAAGAGAGAGGGAGGGAAGGAAGGAGAAAAGGAGGGAGAAAGAAAGAAAGAAAGAAAGAAAGAAAGAAAGAAAGAAAGAAAGAAAGAAAGAAGCCTAGACTTTAGGAACTGTAACTAACAGTCTTATCATCTAAGCATAGGGCCATCCAAACTTGTCATTAAACCATGTGAATTCTGAAGACCCCTAGAGTACTTCATGGTTATGAGAGACAGAGTACCACATCTGTGCAGCAACTCACTGAAGCCAATGTTCTTTGAATGTATTTGAGGGAAAATTATTTTTCACTCTTGACAAAGTTATAAAATTTACTTCTGCTCAGGACTGTAAAGCTCATCTTCTGGGAAACTTTGTTCCATTTAATGCCTTTTTTTTTTCTCCCATCATTCTGTCAGGGCCAAGACAACTAGGAAGGACTTTGGCCTACACCTCTCCTTTCTGCCTAGGCAAGTGTTGTTTGCTAAGTTCCCATTTACAGGCTGATTTTGTGAAAGAGCCCAGATTGGTCTGCAGATCCCTAACAGAGATTGGAGCCCTGGGGAAGCTGAGAAACTCTGACTTCCAAATCTCTTTATTATGACAGGAAAGTCACTTTTATGATAGGAAAGTTGTATTTCTAAGCACAACTGCATAC
Organism: Vombatus ursinus; assembly: GCF_900497805.2. NCBI lineage: Eukaryota > Metazoa > Chordata > Mammalia > Diprotodontia > Vombatidae > Vombatus > Vombatus ursinus. The sequence continues at coordinate 15,058,497 of NW_020948910.1, read as the reverse complement.
TAGCCTGGAATTCTAATTCTAGACATTAAAAGGAACAGGGGAGGGGCAAAGAATCTTGCTGCCAGAATGAGAATTTGCCAGGTTCTAGGGCCCTGGCTGAGTACAGGCACCATTAATCATTTCTAAATTAGGTACTGCTCACATCAGCTATATTTGTGTGGGGCTGGGTTGGTATTCAAATAGTCTTTAGCAGTGAAGAGTGATTTACAAAAATTGGACCTACAGACCTCAATTGCTATTTCTTTTTACTCTTCTTCTTGGCAGGCCAGAAAAAAAACCATCACAACAACACAAAAACCTACCACCGACAACAACAATAGGAAGTCCAATGAACTTTGTTGGTATAGTGGCTAGAGGGCTGGCCTTGGAAACAGAGACCTGGATTCAAATATTGACTCTGACACAAACTGAATTTTTGACCCAGAACAAGTAACTTAACCTTTGAGGACCCTAAGCAACTATCTAAAAAACTATAAACTGAAGAACAGTTAATGATCTATATTGGCAGAGGGAGTTTCTTTTTTTTTTTTTTTCTTTTCTTTTCAGAGGGAGTTTCTTCACTGGAATCTTCTTACAGCAATGAATATACATACAACAGATTATGTATTACTTTTAGGAGTTAGGTTAAGTAAACATCATGAATTAATGTAACTTGGTAGTCTCTTGATAATCAAGGTCTAGCTCTAGGAACAAAAGTCAAATAAAAACCGCTATTCCTGCCAAGGACCTGTCAGTCAATTTTCCTAAGACTGTAATCACCATTTACTCTTATTGGTCCGTCATTTTTCAGTTGTGTCTGAGTCTCTGTAACCCCATTTGGGGTTTTCTTGTCAGAGACACTGGAATGATTTGCCATTTCCTTCTCCAACTCATTTACAGATGAGAAAACTGAGGCAAATAAGGTCAAATGACTTGCCCAAGGTCACCTAGCTAATAAGCATCTGAGGCCAGATTTGAAATCATGAAAATGAGTCTTCCTGATTCCAAGCTCAATGTTCTATACACTGTACCACCTAGCTGCCCCTGACCATTCTCCCTGACTTCTTACTTAAAAACTGTCAGTCAGTCACCACTACTCTATTTGTATAGTTTTTCCCAGTCCCTCTTTGAGGGCAGAGACCCTCTTGCTTGCTTGCATTTATGTTTCCAGCACCTAGCACCATTCCTGGCACCTAATTAAGTACTTAATTTATCTTTTTGTTTATACATTCATTCATTCATTCATTCCTGAGCTAGCCTGGGAAGGCTAATCTTAAGAACCTTCATGAGCTAGCCTAAGAATCCTTTCTTTCTCCAAGAGGAGTTCATTCAGTGCCTCAATTCAGTCATAGTTGAAAGTTATAGTCAAAGAACAAAACAAGGATTAATTTAGAAAAACCAAGATACCTCCAATAAGGCAAGACATCTCATAGCAATCTGCTGCAAACCCTGTTATTCTTTGTGATGCAAAACATGAGAAGTAACACATTTACCGTTTTATAAAGGATTGGAGAGCTATACAGAATATGATGACTCAGGAAGTCCCTGATTATATAATGTGGTGGTCTCAAAAGGCCACTAGTGTGACCTAGATAGCCACTGGATAGCTTCAGTCTATTGTAATACCCAAAGAAGTAAAGAGGCAGTTAGGTGGTGGAGTGGATGGAGTGCCAGGCCTAGAGTCAGGAAGACTCATTTTCATGAGTTCAAATCTGGTCTTAGACATATACTAGCTGCGTGACCCCTGGGCAAGTCCCTTAACCCTGTTTGCCTCAGTTTCCTCACCCATAAAATGAGCTGGAGAGGGAAATGGCAGAGCATTCCAATATCTTTGCCAAGAAAACCCCAAATAGGGTCATGAAGAGTGTGACATAACTGAAAATGACTAAATAACAAGGGGGTAGAATCTCTCAAAAAAGATCACCATCATTTTTAGGTGCCAGATCTCTTGTTTTCAAAGAAAGCTGTTCTCTCACCCTGCTCTAATGAGTAGCTGAGGAGATCCGATTAGGAAGTGGCAGCCAAAAGTAAGAAGGGCACCACATTTGTGTAAATAACTTAAATCACAGTGATATTGTTAGGACCTATTTCCTAGGGGTATGATTTTTTAAAATAAAAAAAAAAAAGAGACAGCATAGTAGAATGGAGAAAATACTGACGTCAGAATCAGGAAGATTAGGATTAAAGTCCTGGCTCAGACATCTACTGGCTTTGTGACCCTGGGTAAGTGACTTAACCTCTCAAAGCCCAGGGTACCTCTGTAAGACTGTAAGTTAAACAGCTTTGGCCAAAGGTGTCTTCTCACATGCACTAGAGCAGGGGTGGGGAACCTGCTGCCTCGAGGCCACATCTGGCCCTCTAGGTCCTCAAACTGAATCCTCTTGAGGATTTGTTCTGTGAAGTTTAGATTCAGTCAAAGACCACACTTGAGGACCTAGAGGGCCACATGTGGCCTTGAGGCAGCAGGTTCCCCACCCCTTCACTACACCAATTAAATCAGAGGTCTGGTTCCCCTCCTCTCTCTAAAATTATGAAGCGTATCTTTATAGCAAGTCAAATTGCAATAGGAATAATATTTATTGCCCTCCATTTATTTGTTCCCTCTACCTCAGTTTCCCAATCTAAATATAATTCAAATCTATCGTGATACAAGTTAGCCTATAAGTATTGGTAAAAGAATGGAATGAAGCATAGCTCAAAGTTTACATTTGGTACTTACCTACAGGTGTAGTAGGCACTTATTAAATGCTTGCTGAATGAATAAACAAATGAGAAGTAAAATTCCTTTGCAATGCAGAGTTTCTTATACTATCCTTGATTCAGCCATACTGAAGATGGAATCATGTCCTCATTTGTTCTTGGTCAGTCATTTCCAGTTCTTCATGACCCCGTGGACCACAGCACACCAATACTGTCCATGGGGTTTTCTTGGCAAAGGTACTGGAGTGGTTTGCTGTTTCCTTCTCCAGTGGATTAAGGCAAACAAAGGTTAAGTGACTTGCCCAGGGTCATACAGCTAGTGTCTGAGGCCGGATTTGAACTCGGCTCTGCTTCCAGACCGAGTGTTCTCTCCACTGAGTCACCTAGATGCCTCACGTCCTTACTGGGGAGCCATGTATCTTCAGTTGCCTATCAGCAACTTCTCATAACAGCAAAAAGTCATGTGACAAGGATGTTTTGCCTACCCCACTCCCTCCAGCACCATTAGAGCTGGGCGCTATTATACTAGGAGACAATTTCTCTGAAAATGCGTTTAAAAATCATGCAGTTATGGGGATCACAATACCCATTTCCTGAGATATGTCATTGGCCAAGTGGTCCATAAGAACCTTTAAATATGTGTAAGATCCCTACCTAATAAATTTAAAAGCAGGAAATTAAGAACACACATTTTGAGTTAAAATTATCAACAGGTTGGTAAGTAAGAAATGAAGACATGGCTTGAGTCTAAGGATACCAATGGAAGCAATGCCTGTAAAGCAGGTTGAGAAGCTATTGGGAAATTCTCTGTGCAAAAGGACAAGGTAACAAAGGTCAGCAGAGCTGAGAAAAGCAGCGTTTGAGCCTCTGTCCTTATTCTGACACATTTCCGTACTCCCCCTCCCCCTAGCAATTTATAAAAGCAGGCAGAAATTCCTAATGCTCAGGATGTTGGGAATAATAATAAACAATAATAACTAACATTTACATAGCATTTACTATGTGCCACTGTGGAGGCAGCTAGGTGGCTCAGTGGATTGAACTTAGGTGCTGACTCCAGGCCTGGCACTCTATCCACTGCACCAGCTAGCTGCCCTCAGTGATAATATTTACTATTACTAATTCTATCTCTCTTCTAAGGGTTTGAGTAATTTTACCACTCTACCTCCAAGCAAAGATTTTTCTAATGTGGAAAGACTGCAAACAGAATTCATCTGGGCCTAGCAACATGAATCAATTGCACAGTTAGAAATGGATATCTCCTGCATTGCAGCTGGATGCTCAATGCTCTAGTCATTGCTGCCTCTCCTACCATAACACAAGCTTCCCTGGGATAATGCATCCTTTCAAAAGCTGGTGAACAAATCCAGCACGGTCAGACCCAGGACTGAGAATGCTCTTGCTTTCATTTGCCAGGCTGACTTTTATCTTCTTAAATGAAAGATATACTATCCACCCACTAACTTTTCACAATTCCTCTCTTGGGAAATTCGGCTATTTTCCTAAAGTGGTGCCTGGCTAATATAGCCTGACTGCTTATACAGAGAAGTCAATGCTGCTGTTGTCCCCAGCAAGGAGGCTTTGGTTCAGAGCTTAACACCGTGACTTTCTTTTATGTTTGACAATCTTTCAGGTCCTTAGTGGTGCTGTTATTTTTAAGAGAGGTTGCTGTTTCACAGCATTAATAACAGTAGTGGCGGTGATGATGGGAAGGGGTCGAAATGATCTCCTCGGCCAATTTACAACAGAGATATCCGAACTGACTCATGTGCTGCTACTGGCCACAATCTAAGTGTCTGAACAATTCAGCAAATGCTGTCCGTCTTCCTCCTTCTAGGATACCTGTTATCATCCTGTGTGGATAAGAAATAAAGGAAGACAGGGGAGAAACAACTCACTGAATCCTGGGAGTGCTGTCAAAACACCACCACCACCATCATACACACACACACACACACACACACACACACACACACACACACCCCTCTGTTTGGGGAGGGGCTACACCTTCTTGAGAAAGGTTATCTCTGCTGTAGATGCAGTCCATTCCCTGGCTGATCTGTATGCTTTCCTCTCCCATTTCTGGAATCTTTTCTGCCCAGAACATCCTATGCTAGAAATGACCATGCCTCCTGTCTGTACACTCTCTCTGACTATGATGTCAGAGATAGGAAACTGAGCAAATGCACTTGAATGAGTACCCCTCTCATATATACACCTGCAGTACACATTCGCCTCTCCTCATAAGAGCCCATGTCTCTACCAAGATTGTTAAACTGCTTTGTTCTGTGGGCATGGTGTTTTGCCACAGAAATAATAGTGACAAGACCCTATTGTAGCCTGTTTACCAGGTGCCTTTTGAAAGATCATAATAGATAAGTTTTTTGTTTCTGCTATAACCTGAAGATTATTGCACCCAAGGTTTGGGGATGCCTCTGGACTGTCTGTATCATAGAAATATCCTATGTTCCCAATCAGCTGGAAAGAACTGGGATAAAGACAATGATGATCAGCTTCCTACCAGAAGTCTTTCCTTTCTCTGCCTGATTATCTCTTCTTCTCAGTAAGTTTCTACTCAATACAACTCTGATAGATAGAACAAAAACATTCAAAAGATGTTACTAATAATAATCATAATAATAGCTAGCATTCCCATAGTGCCTTAAGGTTTGCAAAGTACTTTGCCTATATTATCTTATTTGATTCTCACAACAACCTGGCTAAGTTAGGGGCTATACTATGCCCAATTTAAAGATGAGAAAACTAAAGTTGAAGAAGTTAAAGTAACTTGCTTAGAGTCACAAAGCTGCTAAATGTCTGAGACAGGATTCAAAAATCAGGTCTCCTGGCATTTTCAGTCAACAGCAGCTACTGAGCAACTTTAACTTGCGATTCTTTATTGTGAGTATGTTATAGTTAAGACTAATGCAGTATCATTTTAGAATAGATGATTTTGGAGGGAAGAGATTCAATCAATTTAATTCAACAAACTTTTACTAAGCACCTACTATGAACATGGAACTGAGAATACAAAGACAAAAACTAAACAGCCCTTGCCCTCAAAGAAGCTTCCATTCTACAGAGGATATATGTACATGGCCAAGTAAATACAAAGTAAATATGCAAAATGTTACAAAATTATTTCAAGAAATAGATGCACCAAACAGCAGGAAGCAGAAGAAAGCCCTCAACACTGCTGTTTGGTTGTTTCAGTTGCGTCCAGCTCTTCGTGACCCCATTTGAGGTTTTCTTGGCAAAGATACTGGAGTGGTTTGCCATTTCTTTCTTCTGCTCATTTTACAGATGAGGAAAATGAGACAGACAGGATTAAGTGATCTTCCCAGGGTCATACAGCTAGTAAGTGTCTGAGATCAGATTTGAACTCAGGAAGATGAATCTTTCCAACTTCAGGTCTGGCATTCCATCCACTGCACCACTAAAAAATATGGAACATCTCATGAATTTGCACGTTATTCTTGTGCAGGGGCCATGCTAATTTCTGTATCATTCTAATTTTAGTATATGTGCTGCCAAAGTACATATAATAGGCGGCTCCTAAGTAAGCAACATTCTGAAGGAAATTAGAGATCTTGCAAGGCAGATGCACTCTGAAGGGAACACCTTCCAAAAACGAGGGATCACTTACACAAAGGTTCCAAGGTGAAATATGGATTGTCATGCATAGTGAAAAGCTAGGAGGCCAGTTCAATCATAATGGAGGCTTTGTCCAGGGCAGTAATATGAAATAAAACTAGAAATACTAGTGGGTCCACATTGTGGAGGGATTTAAATGCCAGCCTGAAAAGTTTGTATTTTATCTTAAAGAATATTGGAATCAGGAGCCATTAATGATTTTATTTATATATTTATTTTTGCGAGGCAATTGGGGTTAAGTGACTTGCCCAGAATCGCACAGCTAGTAAGTGATACGTGTCTTAGGCCAGATTTGAACTCAAGTCCTCCTGACTCTAGGACCAGTGCTCTATCCACTGTGCCACCTAGCTGCTCCTATTAATGTTTTAAAAAAAATATTTGTGAGGACATATGTCTTAGACATATCACTTCAGCAATTATGTGGAAGATAGATTAGAAAGGGCAGAACCAGAAAGAAATGGAACTATTTAGAAGAAAACTGCAAAAGTTGTGGCATGATATGATGAGTCCCTAGACTAGGTTAGAGGTTAGTGTTGTGTGTAGTTGTGTGTACTCAATCATTTCTTTTTTAGACTGAACCTATGATTTCATAGACATAGGGTACTTTCAGCAAGGAGACTCTACAATGAAGATTCCCATCAGCATTTCTATTTAACCATCTTAGAGCACTGTCCAGGACTCTGAAGGGTTTAGCCAGGTGTCTATCTGACACCAGTGGTGTCAAGAGATAGGACCTAAATCCATGTCTTCCTGACTCTAAAGCTAGCTTTCTATCCAGCATGCAACAGTGCCTCTCAATATGTAATTACTGTCAATATTAACATTAATAAACCTGAAGCTGCTCCTCTCTTCTTTTGCGATTATTTTGTGGATCTTATTATCCCTTTGCTATTGGTGGTACTGAAGTTACCTAGAGTCGGAAAAGCTTACGTGAAGACGGAGAGATACCCTTTGGGAAACACTGAGCAGGACTGCTAACCATTTTAGACTCATTACTTATGTTCTAGAAGTTGAGAGTCAATTTCAAAATGGGCCCAAGGCAGTCAAACATGTCTTCCCCTTTCCTCCTCCTCATCACCAACTGTAAAACTCTGCTGCCATGCTCCTCTTTCTTATACCTTAGAGAAATCAGTGGGCTTTAATGGAGCTCACATAGTGCCCATAGCACTCAAACCTTTACCATATTGTGGTTATGACACTCTCAAGAAAAGTTTGAGGCAAGGGGAGTACCATCCAAAGGGGAGCACATGCAAGTCAAGTAATTAAGGGAAAAGTCAAACACTGAACACTTTCAACTCATACCATGTACACCTGAAATGTGGCCAAAGTATAAAGATCAATGAGTCACAATCTGCAAAATGGTTATCAAATGTCTCCAGAGATTTTTTTTTAATCCCACATAGATTTTATAAGGAATTTCCCTAACTAGGTACTCTGAGACACATAGCTTTACCTTAACCCATGAATGAAAGATTGACACATCTAAATAATTAATATGTAGTTGTGGGTGAAAATGGGATAGTCATCCCCAGGAAAGGTGAAAGGTGTTGCTTCAGTAATAATATCATCTTAAACTCAGCTATTCCATCCTTCATCCCCTTATACCAGCTGCTGGGGCAAAGACCAGCAAGTCTGTGCCCAGTACCTGGGGGTATCACACAGTGCCTCTGGCAAGGTGAACAACTTCCTCGTGAACTAGAATCAGAATCAAATAACACCCTGCCATGTCCTGCAGTTGCCTCTCTTGGGAAATGGATGAGCACAGGACTCATTTTTTTCTTTTCTTTTTAAATTGTGGTTTGGATACAGATACTTCATGAGAAAAAAAAAAAGTCTACTACTCTTATGGATGAACCTGAGTCTAACCACTTCCCTGGCAAAAATACAGAGCCCTTGGCCATGTTGAAAATCAACAACTCAATGAAAGTTTCTCTTTTGACTGCTTGTTTTCTTTTAAAATGCTGGTAATGATATCCACATCCAAAGAAAGAACTATGGAAGATGAATTGCTATTTTTTTCTCTTCTGTTGAGTTTTGTTTCCTCTTTCTGATGGTTCCTCCTATTGGTTTTAATTTTTATTTACAACATCGCAGCTCGTATTTCTTTAGCACTTTATGATTCCAAAGTGTTTTCTAGCAACACAGTGAGGTAGGTGGTGGATAGATTTGTCTCTCCCCTCCCTATCCCACCACATACACTTTTTACAGATAAGAAAACTGAGGTTCAGATGCATTCTGAGTTGCCTGTGATCATCACACTTCTAATTAGTAATTGAACTGTGACTCCAACCCAGCGCTCTTGACTCCAAGCCCAGAAGTCTTTCCATTATATTACACTATAGTAGCTAGCATTTAGCATTGTCTCAATATACTGTATACAGACATAAATTTAAATAGTAATAATAGATCTAAGTAACTAGAAATTTTGAGGTATTAGCTATTTGTCAGGAGCCAATAAAATGTTTCTTTTTCTCTCTACCTTGTTCTCTCTTTTTAGCTCTGTCTTTCTCTTTCTCTTTCTCTCTCTGTCTAGAGGCAAAAACTTCAACAAATGAATCCAGATATCTGTACTTAGGACAGGTGGTATAAATAATTTGTACCTCTTGAGTTTCCTGTTTCTGACACACATTTTCAGACATGCAGCAAAGATGTGAGCCTATCACCTCTGGTATCACATATAAAAGCCTCAGTTTGACTTTTAAAGCTCTTCATAAAACCTTCCCTTCCTTCCTTTCCAGTCTTTTACACTTTACTTCCCTCCGTGTTCTCTATGACCAAATAACATTGTCCTTCTTTTGTTTCTTCAAACCCTACACTCCCACTTTCTGATCCTGTGCCTTTTTCATGAGCTGTCCCCCACTGCTGGAATGTCCTCCTTCCTTATCACCACCTCCTACCTTCTCTGATTTTCTTCAAACCCCAGCTCAAATCCCACCTTCTGCAAAAAGCCTCCTCTTCATACCTACTCCTACTATAGGGATCCACAAATGACCCCCTGGTCAAATCTAGCCTTCAGCCTGTTTTTGCAAGGCCCCTGAACTCAGAATGTTGCTGTTGTTGTTATTGTTAACATTCGTTTATGTATTGTCTATGGCTGCTTTTGAGCTACAACTGCAGTGTTGAGAAGTTGCTGCATATGTGATGTGGCATATAAGGCACTCCCCTGGCTTTGTATTACAAATCACAGTGACATAGTTATAACTCAACAACATTTCAAGGGCCATATATATCATCCAACTGGCAGGAACCTCATGACCACTTCATCCAACCCATACCTAAACAAGAATTCCCTCTGCAACATGTCCAATAAGCAACCATGTAGCCTTTGCTTGAAGATTAGAAGTCTTCCCGGTGAAAGGGGTCAAAATATTAGTGTCAAAGGTAGGACTTGAACGCAGATCTTCCTGACTACAAAGCCCAGTACTCTACTGACTACACCAAGTTGATTCTTCTCCCATATGCCTAAACAAACCCATTTTGTTTGTCCTCAGAATATGACAGGTTTTACTCATTCTAAGCTTTAATGTTCCCTAAATCTTTTTTATTGAATTACACCACACTTTTATACTCATTCTCCATTACCTGTCCTTGCTTGTATCTTCTGTACAAGTCTGCTTTTAAACCTAAGTTGGCCAATGAGTTACCTCTATATCCACATCAGCCTCCATAGATAACTTGTCCTCATTGGAATGTTTTCTCTTTGTGTCTTCTGAGTATTCTTTTTTAAGAGCTTCCAATGGGATGTAATTCTCCATAGGATTTTAGGCCTCCTTATCTTTTCTCTGAACACTCTGAAATCTGTTCTCACCAAATCTAGGTTTCATATCTGACCATGCCTGCTCTCCCTTTTCTCCATCAGAGAGTCTAATACAGAATAGCCACTTTCTTCAAGGCGCTCATATTTTCTACTCCATCATCCTTGTTTGATAGAGTCACCTTTGTCCAATGGCCATTCAGAGTAGAACTAGAACTTTAAACAGTATTGCTAAAATATACCACTTACCATTAAAATGACTAAGTTGTTTTACTGCCAAGGGTAGAGTTCTATTATAACTCAACCCATTGATACACCCAGAATGGGCCCTGTTGTATGAACTCTGGCCTCCCCTTTATGTTTTTTCCTGTTCTCACCCGATATACACTGTTCCCATGGTCACAGCATACCAAAAATTAGAAACTATTTATGAGGACTTGTAACACACTTTCTGAGCAAGAGTACAAGTGGGAAGCTGACCATTACTGCAACTACAGGAAACCCTTAGGTATAGAGGAACAGGTCTACCTTTCTATAATTTCTATATCAATAGGCCTCAAAAACTAGTAGACAGGGTCCCTTATCATTCAGGTAATTCACGTGGCTTACTATCTAAGACTGTCTTTTTTTCTTTCACATTTACTCTCGGTTTACCTAGTTCTAATGGGCCCACTTTGACCTTTCCGTAAAACTACCAAATGCTTAAGCCACCACAACTGTGAATGGGTGAGAGAAATACAGAATCCAAGAAATTCAAACTCATAGTCAGTGAGGTCTCCTCTAGTACCTACCTAATAGGATTAAGGGTTAAAGAGAGAACATAAGAGCCAATGTGAAATATCTATAATCTGAAGTGGGTAAAGGCATTCTACTATGTTCCAACCTGGTGGAAAAGATTCTGGTTCAAGTTAGAACTAGCTGACTTCTAAAGCCTGTTCTAATAATGAAATTCTGTAAAATATTATCCCTTCAAGTCAGTGCCTTGAGTTCTGTGTAGGCATTCTAGGGGCTGGAACGGTCATTGGATCCATGGAAATGCTGAGATGGTGAAGAAAGCACTTGGGATGGCTAGCATCCTGTCACGATATAGGAATATAATCTCGAGCCAGAAAGTGGCATGAGACAAACTATCATTTCACTGACACATACCGCTCCATTCTATGGTATGTTATCTTTGACGCTAAGGTATCTTGTCTGCCTTTAGGCCTCTGCTTCAGATTTTCTTCCCATTTTCCCAGTCACATTTTGTATTCATAAAAAACTTTGATTTATTTGGTGTGCCTTCTGATTTCCTCTCTCAGGTCTTTAACCTTGCTCCCCTTTCCCCTGTAAAGATCCTCCCCTTAGGTTCTGCTGATTGCACTTAATCACCAGTGGGATGAGCCCCACCTCTATCAGGGCAGAGATTGGATGTTATTGCCATGGCTTCAGGTGCACCAGTAGCACCCAGTGGTACCCACGACTTTTCTTTAGTACTACAAGGTGAGAGCAAAGACATCAACGTATTCCTCAATTGATAAATGCTCAAAGGATATGAATAGGCAGTTCTCAGATGAAGAAATTAAAGCCATCTATAGTCATATGAAAAAATGCTCTAAATCACTATTGATTAGAGAAATGCAAATCAAAACAACTCTGAGGTACCACATCACACCTATCAGATTGGCCAACATGACAAAATAGGAAAATGACAAATGTCGGAGATGTGCAAAAATTGGAACACTAATGCATTGTTGGTGGAGTTGTGAAATGATCCAACCATTTTGGAGAGCAATTTGGAACTATGTCCAAAAGGCTATAAAAATGTGCATACACTTTGACCCAGCAATAGCACTTCTAGGGCTATATCCCAAAGAGATCATACGAATGGGAAAAGGACCCACATGTACAAAAATATTCATAGCAGCTCTTTTTGTGGTGGCAAAGAACTGGAAATTGAGAGGATGCCCATCAACTGGGGAATGACTGAGCAAGTTGTGGCATATGAATGTGATGGAATACTATTGTGCTATAAGAAATGATGAACAGGCTGACTTCAGAAAAACCTGGAAAGACTTGTATGGTCTGATGCTGAGTGAAGTGAGCAGAACCAAGAGAACATTGTACACAGTAACAGCCACGTTGTGTGATGACTAATATTGATAAACTTAACCCTTCTCAGCAATACAAGGATCTAAGACATCTCCAGAGGCCTTGTGATGGAAAATGCTATCCACATCCAAAGAAAGAACTATGGAAGACAAATTGCTATTTTTTTCTCTTCTGTTGAGTTTTGTTTCCTCTTTCTGATGGTTCCTCCTATTGGTTTTAATTTTTATTTACAACATCACTAATGTGAAAATATGTTTAATACGAATGTAAATGTATAGCCTATATCAAATTGTGCACTGTCTCGGGGAGGGAGGTAGGGAGGAAAGGGGAGAAAATTTTTAAACTCAAAAGCATACGGAAGTGATTAATTGACAAATCAAAATTTAAAAAAAATTTAAAAATAAAATAAAATAAAAACAAAAAAAACAAAAAAACAATAACAACAAAAGACATCAATGTAGCTACTATGAGCAGTAACATACAGAGCTGACTCTAAGATCTTGGTTAGCATATGGCCTCTGGTCATGGGTCATGGGATCAGGTTAAATGGCACCCATGAGGAATGAGGAGTGAAGGAATAAATGATAAAGCATTTATTAGGGGTTTACTACGTGGAATGTACTATCTTAAACACAGAGTATACAATTAGAAAAGTGAGGCAATCATTAATCTCAAGGAACTCATACTCTAACTAGGGAAAGCAACATAGATAGGAGAGTTCATAGGCAGGGAAGATAGTAAAGAACAGTGGTACTTAGAGAATCTTTATAATTGTCTAATCAGACATAACTAGATAGACATCATGATAAATGCCATTTATCTATCCTTCTTTCCATTTGTCTATCTACACACATAAAGGCTTGAGTTTTAATTAAAGGGACAGGGGATGGATTCTTGGCAATGGGATCAGTTATAGGGCAACTAGATGGTACAGTGGATTTGAACTCAGGAAGATGAGTCTTTCTAACTCCAGGCCCAGCGGGAGCCTTCAGCCACTGACTTCAGCCACTGATTAACTGTGTGACCCTGGGCAAGTCACTTCACCCTGTTTGCCTCAGTTTCCTCATTTGTAAAATGAACTGGAGAAGGAAATAGCAAACCACTCCAGTATCTTTGCCAAGAAAATCCCAAATGGAGTCATGAAGAGTCAGACATAACTAAAAACAACTGAACAACAACAACAAAAATATAGGAAACTTGGGTGAGTTGTGACAGAGTTCTCCTTTACCTTGAATCATTCTCCTTTAGCTCAAACTCTTCTCTATCTCCACACCAAGTTCTCCTATTCCTGTATGATCCTAAATTTTCCCTCCCAAATGCCAACTCTCTTCGCAATTTCATAATTCTCCAGATCATCTTTTAAACTCATCCTCTCCTTCTGACCTTCTCCTATCCAATCCAGATGACAGCCATTACTTTACTAAAAGCAGTGCCTTGGCCTATGAATATGGCAACATATACATGAACCAATAGTTCTTCCTTATCACAGTACAAAGATAAAATGGCCATCTTGCATACCCAGAAACAGAGTACAAGGTACACAGGGTTCACCAGAACAGTTTTCTTGTTTTGTAGAAGACCTTAAAAGACACTAACTCCTATTATGTAAAATAAGTTACTCAATAACCAAGGAAATTTAAACATCAGCATTACTATGAAGTGGGCCTGAACAGACTCAAAGAATTGGTAGGGAGCAGATAAGATATCCTGCTTGGGATGTGGATTGCGTTGTTCAATTCTTTCAGTCTCTTCATGACCCCATTTGAGATTTTCTTGACAAAGCTATTACAGTAGTTTGTCCTTTACTTCTTGAGCTCATTTTACAAATGAGGAAACTGAGGCAAACAGAGTGAAGTGACTTGGCCAAGTAAGTGTCTGAGTCCAGATTTGAACTCAGGTCTTCCTGACTCCAAGCTCTGGAACTCTATCCACTGTGCTACCAATGTGGTTTGTATCAAGACAAAGAGTGCTGCTCATCATAACATTGCAAGTAGGAGAGGGAAAAAATTAGATCCTTAAAAGTATCTTTCTTTTTATAGAATATTTTCTCCATTGTTTTATACTGTAATGATCTTAACTCTCAGAAGAGTAATCCTTACATGTGCATCATACCATAGCATCTTACATGTGGATTTGTGAATTCACCCATGGGGGTATATCTTCCATTACTATGAACTGCAACTTTGCTGCACCTTCCCACCCTTTTTCTTCCACAAATTCTTCCCAGAGGATTCACCTACCCAATAATCTAGAAATCTTCCTCCAGTTCTTTTAATATTTTAAGGGTACCATGGCAGTGTTCCGGCTACAACAACAATAACTTACTCACAAACACACACATATGACTTCAAAGTTGGAAAATACACATAAGTACTCTGTAAACTTTGAAGTGATATGTGTGTGCATTTGTGTATTAGTTATTATTGCTGTGGAATGCCTCCCCTTAGGCTACCACATAGCTATGGAACCCCCTCCCCCATCACCACCATTATTTCTCTAGGTTCAATGTGCTTACTATGGCCAGCAACTACGTCTATACAAATTAAAGCTGCCACCAATAACTGTACCAGAACATGGCAGACGATTCATGAAATCAAAGGACATTTAATTAAAACAAAATGCAACATAAATAACAGGAAACTGAACCAGGCAATAAACTTTCCCCAGTTAATTCCTCTGTCTCCTCAACACAGCTGGAGAAGGACAATCAGGACAGTCCAGGTAGGGAATTAGAGACTGGGATCTCTAGGTGTCTCAGTTTAGTCCTTCTCTTTTAGTGTTAGCACAACAGCTAGAATTAATCTATTAGGAATTAGAGTTTTAAAACAACTGAGCCAGGTGCATGCAATATAACAGTGGCATGCTGATAAATGTTTAACAACCAGCTCTCCAAGAAAAAAAAGGTGTCCTCAGCACACTTTTAAGTTTAATCTGCATTATTAACATTTTTTCCATCACTTTCTTAAGTTTAAATAATCAACAAACAGTAAATCAAGTTCCCATTTGTAGTGTTTGTCAAGTACTGCGGTATAAATGCTCTTACTGAAAATTTAACAATCAGCTCTCCCAAGTCTATAAGAGTTTGGGACTACATCCCCTACCTGCATCTCTCTTCAAACTTCCACCATCATAGCCCACACCAGCTAGTTTCAGCCTGAATCTTTCCTCTCAGCTTGATATAGACAGGGATGCCATTTATTTCCATCTCTTTTGGCCCCTTCCCCTCCGCTATACTTCTTGACTATAATCGCTGAAACCCCACCATTTCTGCAAACTCTCTTTGCCTCCTTGAAATTGTCCATTCTGGGAACATCCCTACACAATCGGAGTGCATGCTGGGCAGTGTCACCAGTTGTAGGCTAACACATAGGTTTTCAAGAAATACAGCTCAGAGAGTTAACCCCAGCAAAGCAAAGTGTTAGCTTTGACCCCAAATATTGTAAAGGCATGGATTTTTTTATCCACAGATACATCCCTTTACATTACAACAACAGCAACAGCAGCAGGAGCAACAGCAACAACTACCACTACCACTACCACTACTACTACTACTACTACTACTACTACTACTACTACTACGCTAATTGTGATACAAGTGAGAATGAGATAAATGTGGAGACATTTAAGGAAGGCACCATGAGAAAATTGAAAAGGGAGATATCTTTGGCACCTAGTAGTGGGAAGTATTCAGGGAAGATTCATGGAAGAGCTGGCACCTGAAGGAGACCTTAAAGGAAAGAAGTTATTTAAGCAACTGAGTTGGAGGTGAGGGTTCATTGCTTGGAGACAAAAGAGACAAGCCATCCACTTCACCAGAATGTTGCATATGTGAAGGAAAATGGCAAGAAAAATATCTGGAAAAGTAGGTTGGTTTCAGATTTCAGAGAGCTTCAGAGGCTAGCATCAGGAATCCTATACTTTATTCAATAGACATTGGGGAGTCATTTAAGGTTTTTGTTCGTAGGAGTGAAATAGTCAGAGTGACATTATTACTTGGGCAGCTACTGAGTGAAGGACAAATTGGAGAGATAATGGATTTGAGGCAAAAAAAAATCATTTATGTGACCATCATAATAATTTAGATATGATCTCTGATGCGTACCTAAACTAGGTGATGGCTGTAGGAGCAGAACAGGATTAGATTTAAGAGATATTGTTAGGAATAGGTTTACCAAAATGCAAATCTGGACAATTGATGGGATGTGTAAGGTAAGGGAGGGGAAAAAGTCAAAGAAGATTCCAAAATTATGAGTTTGGATCACTGGGAGAATGGTGGTGGTGGTGATGGCGGTGGTGGCGGTGGTGGTGGAGGAGGAGAAGGAAGAAGAAAGAGGAGGAGGAGGAGGAGGAGGAGATTTTAGTGGGTAAGATAAAGGATTTAATTTTTGATATTCTGAGTTTGACATACCAGCAATTGGAGATGTCCAGCAGACATTTGTGAAAATGGGCCTGGAACTCTAGGGAGAGGTTGGAGCTAGAAATAGATTTGGAAGTCATCTGCATAGAGGTGATAACTGAAGCCCTGGGAGTAGATGACATCACCAAGTGAGTCAATTTATAAAGCAGACAAAAGGAAGCTAAGGACAAAACCTCGAGGGGCAATACACTTACAAGGAGCCAAGAAAATGAGGAGCCAGCAAAGGACCTAGAAAAGAGTGATCAGTGAAGTGATTAGAACAATGAAAGGGCAATGTCAAGAAAGGAAGAGGGTATCAGGATGGAAGGGGTAATTTGCAATGCTAAGTGTGAAAGAGAGGTTAAGGAAGATAAAATCAGAAAAATAACTATTGGATTTAACAAAAAGTAGAGACTTGAGGGAAAGATGTTTCAGTAAAGCAGTAAGAAATGTAGTTATATTACAAGGAGATGGGAAATGAGTGAGTGGTGAAGAAGTGGAGGCAGTGAATATAAACTATTTTTTCCTAGATATTTGGTAGTAAAAGGAAAGAGAAAAATAGCATGATAGCCTAAGAGAAAGGCAGAGTCAAGAGAAGGCTTTTTAGGACTGGGAACATTGGGCATTTTTTTTTAAGCTTAAGTGAAGGATACAATAGAAAAGAGAGTGTAGAAAATCATCATGAAAAAGATGAAAAGCAAGATAATGATGAAGACAGAAGGGGATGGAAAAGATGTGGAGGACCTTAGCCAAAAGTAGGACCAATTCATCCTGTAAGACCAGAAGGCAGTAAAGAGGGATGGGTGAGGACATGGAGAGATTAAGAAGAATGAAGGAATAACATTAAGGAATGGTCTTAGTCTTCTCAGTATAAATCAAGAGGTGAGGTTATCTTTTGAGAAGGAAGGAGGAGTGAGAGGTAAAGTTGGGAGCTAGAGAAAAGAAGAGGTTTGGGAAAGCACTTGTGAGGAATATAATAATAAAAAAATTAAGATAACTAAAAGATTACCATACAGAGGTGAGGACCCATTTAAAGTCAGACACAATAAATTTGCAGTGCACCCAACCAGCACATTACTTTCTTAGCTTGAATTATGTAGCTCAGAATTAATTGGGTTTGCTGGAATGATAGATATTACCCAGGTTAAAGGGGATATCTTTTATCCTATTTCTTGTTCACAACTCAACATCAGTAGTATGCAGCAGCTTACTTAATCACACCATTCAGCTTTCCAGTGTCTACTGGATCATCTAAATATTTGATTTTCCTGAGATAATGGTGTTCTATGGTTCCTAGACAAAGAGTATGGAGGTGAATAAAGTGTTGTGCTTCCCAGAATTGTGTTGAGGCACCATGTGATTTCACTGCCAGAGAAGGTCATTGCAGTGGTGGTTTCTGGAGCTGGTCTCTACTGGTTCCCTTGCCTGTATTGAAGTTCTGAGTGGGGTCCTGGTGATGGCACTTGTCTATTCCACCAAACTGTGACTTGTGAAGTCAGGATGAGCTGAATTCAAATTCTGCCTCTGATAATTTGTTAACTGTGTGAACACAAATAAGTTGTTCAACCTCTCTGAGCTTGTTTCTTCAAATGAAAAACAGGGATTATAATACCCATAATACTTACCTCCCAGGGTTGTTGAGAGGCTAAAACAAAATAGTAAACAGTACTTTGGAAATGTTAAAGTGGTATAGAGAGACTTATTAGCATTGTCATTACTAAAGAAATTAGTCTTTGAAACAGCAAGCAGCTTAGGATCATTGATGTTACTGCCCAATTCCTCAACAGTGGGGCAACCTGATGCCTTAATATCTTCTTTCCACTTCTGGACTCAGCTTATTATCTATTTGTAGCACCTATCCACATGTATCTCAATCTACTTCTAACTTCGAATATACATTTACAGGGTGTCCCAAAAGTCTTAGTGCAGTTTTTAACTTATTAAAGCTTTAATAAGTTTAAAACTACATTAAGATTTTTAGGACATGGTATGTGTGCGTGCGTGCATGTGTGTGTGTGTGTGTGTGTATGTAAGAGAGACAGATAGAAATAGAGACAGAAGTACAGAGACACTCCATGGACTATTTGTTTAGCTATATTTGATGTCATGAGTAATATGCATTTTTTATCCACTTTTCCATTCACTAAGAAACGTTTTTGTAGAGCCCTGGCATTTGATGCAATTAGTACACTGTATCCTGTGACTGGTAGCATTTGGAAAACTTCACTAACGAAAAGAAATTGTTCTATTTGGACCTTGTGTAGGACATCTTAATGATGCCAATAAACTCCTTAGATGAACACATATTTGTATGTATCTGTATATTTATACACACACATTCACCACACACACACAAATATATAGGTTTGGAAAGGATTTTCCTTTCAACAGCCTCCATGAGACCGATAGCATATCATCACCCCCATTTTACAGATTAATAAACTGAGACTTAAAAGGTTAAAAAAAACTTGTGTATATAGTCAACTATTTACTGGAACCCAAATTTTCTAAGTCTTTGGCCATTGTCGTCTTGTTGACTTGAAAGCAAGAAAACTTCGTTTCCTTCATGAACCAAGAATCTTTCATGCATCTTGTTTATCTGTATGCCAGTGAAGAAGGAGTAGGAGTCAATCCTCCAGATAACGGGGTCCAATTATGTAATAAATTGTTCATTTTACCTGAGCTGATCACCCCATGTGTGGATCAGTTAGGAAAGTAGCCTGTCCACTGGCTTCTCCATCTTTTACTCAGCCTTTGGGACCCCACAGCTTACAAGGATCTCTAGTGGAAAGTCTTCAGGTGAAATCAATGGACTAGAAATTTAAATCACACAGCTAGTAAGAGTGAGAATTAAGAATCAAGCCTAGGTCAGTGGAATGCCTCTACTTCCTACAATTTAACTTCCTGAAACAAAAAGAAGACATTATTTTAGACTTCCTTGAAAAGCTTTTTATAGAAACCTGGGTTATCCAAATTATAGTCCTTCTAAATTTTAAAATGAAAAACAAAATTAAATTAGAACCTCCAACTGTCTCAATAGCTGAAACAGTGAGAAGAATCTAATAATATGAAATTGAATAAGGATAAATGGAGATCCTGTATTTGGATTTAATAAATCAAATGTATAAGAGAATAGGAGAAAATCACATAGACAAAAGACCAGATAAAAAAGCATTTGCATTTTAGTGGATGCACTTCATATCAACCAAATTTTTTTAATATGGACATCAAAAAAGTTGATGAGATCATTATGATGAGTATAGTATCCAGACATCTAAAGTAATGTGTTTTATTCTGGGCACCACATTTTATTAAAAACATTGACAAACTAGAGTATATCCTGAGAAGAGTGACCAGAATACAAAGGATCTTTAATACCTCTGCCACAGGACAACTGATTGGAGATCATGAGAATATCTAGATAGGAAAATAAAACACTTAAAAGGGAATTGAGCCTTGTCTTCAAATTCAACTGAATCCAATTCAATAGCTATTTATTAATGATAACCATCTTTAGAAGCAGGATTGCATTTGTTTTTCACACGGTACCAGAGGAAAGGCTGAGTGCAAGATGAAGAAGCCGAAGGACAAACTACTTTCCTAAGAGGACTAAAGAGTAGATGGTTGTTACAGAGATTTTTAGCTTGATATTAGGAAAAACAGACTAGTGATTAAATCTATGCTCAAAGATGATGAGTTCTGTGGGAGGTAATGAGCTAGCCATCTTTAGAATATATATTTTATGTGTATATATGCACACACATATATGATCTGTCAGTTTCCTCCCAACTCTAACATTCTTCCATTCTGTCACATCAGATGAATTCTGAGAAGTTAGAGAATCCTAGGGAACAGGTCCTCAAACTACTAAGCCCAGGTAGCACAGGCCACCTTGGAGACCTCCTCACTGAGCGCACAGCTTTCTCTAATTACTGGGAATATTTCACTCCTTTGTCAATTTTGAGGAAAACATAGATTTTGCAAAAGTAGGAAACAGAATTTCTCATAGTTAGTGCTCTTTAAACCAGTGTGGTGAAAATGGAGGCTATGCTGATATAGGTGGCAAATGACATGTCCAAAACTTTGTAAATAACATATGTCAAATACTTTGCAAACTGAATAAATGCCAGCTATCATCATGATCATTATTGCTATCACTGTTATTTCATTCTAATCATTTTCAGTGGAACTCAGACAGTTGCTGTCCTGCTATTACTCTTTTATTTTTAATATTCTGTGGACTATTGTGCAAGTGGATAAAATTAATGATTTTATAATTGAGTACAATATTGGGAATGTAAGCTCATCTTCTGTAGGCTCACTGAATAGCTCATTTTCTTAGGCTTTTTGGAATAATTTCAGTAGCAGACACGATAACAAATAATAGATACCCCTCCCTATTTCCACATAATTTTTATTTATCTTTCCAAGTCTCTATATTTTGGAAGCTTTTCATTCCATGTTTCTTGGAGATTATTAGTGTCCAATATGGTGACATTTATTAAATTTTTTTTAATTTGTTATGGGTCAGTGTTGTGTTTGTATAATTATGGAAGAAAGTTTTATGAGCTATGATTAATTATTTTGGTGTGGGGCTACAGACTGGATCTGTGCTTTCATTGGTGTGATAAGCTTTGTTAACTTTCTCTTGAACTTGTAATGTTAGACAGCTGCTTAAAGTAGTGAGAGGTTATGTGACTTGCCCAGAGACACACAACCAGTATGTGTCAGAACTGGGTCATGGACTTAGATATTCCTGACTTTGAGGCCATCTCTCTACTATGCCATACTTGTTATTAATTTTATTTATTATTATATTGTTATTAGTAGAAAGCTAGGTGATGCAGTGAAAATAGTGCTGGAACTCAAGTCAGGAATGCCCATGTTCAAATCCAGCCTCAGATACTTATTATTGTGTGACCCTGAGTAAGTCATGTAACTGCTGTCTGCTTCAGTTTCTTTATCTGTAAAATGGGGAAAATAATAGCAACTACCCCCCAGGGTTGTTGTTTAAAATGAGATAACCCTTGTAAAGCATTTTGCAAATCTTAAAGAGCATATGAAAATATCATTATAAGTAATTATTATTATACAAAATATGATGATGAGGATGATAGAATGATGATTACCTTTTAAGGTAGCTCATTTCACTTTTGGATTGCTTCAACTATTGGGAATTTTTTTTCCTATAACAAGCATAAGTTTGTCTACAACTTCTACCCATTGCCTCTTGTTCTACTCTTTGGGGTCAATCTCCATAACAATAATTATCGCTGGCATTATAGCGCCCGAGAGGTTTGTGAAATGTTTTATATGCATGATCCTCGTTTGAGTTTTGACTGGCCTATGTGCTTCAGATATTATTATCCCTATTTTACAGATGAGCAATTTGAGGCTTAGAAAACTGACTTGACTCACTTGTGTTCACACACTAGAAGGGGTCAAAGTCTGCCTTCAAACTCAGGTTTCTGCTGACTCTAAGTCCAGCATTCTTTTCACTACACTAGGCTGCAAGGCCAAAGATAACTCTTGGACAAGAAAACAACCCTATTTCTAACTTGAGGATATTTACAGCATCTTCCTGAGCTGGAGAGGAGTTGTGCCTTTTGCCTAGTTAATAAAGTAGCTCTGAAAAACTCTTTCTAGAACTCTAAGACATAGTTAATCTTTCAGTTCATATTGATAGTTTTCCAGAACATTGTTGCTAAAAGGGACCATAAATATCACCCAGCTGATAAAAGCTGGCAGAGAAGTATGAGGTGACGTGCTGGAGGTAATCACTGCAGCCTTGTGAGCTAGGCAATGCAAATGTTATTGTCCCCATTTTATAGATGGGGAGGCTGAGGGTCGTTGGAAACATTGAGTGACTTCCCAGTGCTCGCACAGACAGCAAAGTTTGAAGCCAGGATCCCATGCAATCCATCCCCAAAGCTGAGTTCCACAGATACCGGTTAAGTCCCTGCTACTGAGAACACTGCAGAGAAGGGCAATAATACTTTTGCATCAAGTATTTAAAGCTTCATTCTGCCACCTACTCTGCTTAGTTTAGTGTATAAATCTGGGAGCTAACTACTGTGACCTGATTTGGTTCTAAAAGCAAAAAGCTCATTTGAGCACTCAGTTGTCGGGACCACGTGCAAAGGTGTTCAGAGGACAGAGAAAGACAGAAACAGAGACAGACAGAGAGACAGATAAATAGAAACAGATTGAGGGACAGAGACAGAGACAGACAGAGAAAAGGAGGGGGAGAGAGAATAAGGGGGGAAGAGGGAGACAAATAGGGAGAGGAGGAGAGAGGGAGAGAGAAAATGAGGTGGGGAGGGAAGGAAAGAGAGAGACAGAGAGATAGATAAACAGAGACAGATTGAGGGACAGAGCCAGAGTCAGAGACAGAGAGAGGGAGAGAGACAAAAAGAGACAGACAGACAGGAGGAGGGAGAGAGAGAATGAGAAGGGGGAAATGAGAGAGAGGAGGAGGAGAGAGAGGGAGAGAGAAAATGAGATGGGGAGGGAGGGAAAGAAGGAGACAGAGACGGAAAGGAGAAGGAAGAAGAGAGAGAGGGAGGGAAGGAGGGAGGGAGAGAGAGAGAGAGAGAGAGAGAGAGAGAGAGAGAGAGAGAGAGAGAGAGAGAGAGAAGAGAGTTTAATGAATCTTAAGAAGCCAAATTCTATGTCTTTGGGTCAAAGGGTAGACTTCTATTACAGCAGATTTGCTTAGTCAGAGTAAGAGATAAAGGTTCAAGATTCATATTACTTGACAATGTGCTCCCTGAAGGCCAAGACAGTAGATAATTTGCTTCACTTACAAAGCAATGCTCTGTTTTTGGCACAGACAAACACAGAACATTGCTTATGCTAAAAATCTTACCATCTCAGAGAAGAACGTTGCACTTGAAAACACCCACTACTGTCCATGCTCTGCTGAGTAGCCGTCCTTATTTTAACTACAGATAAGTAGAGACTACAAAATTGTGATGGACTTAGGCACTGGTCTCCTGATGTGGTCAGTTCTGCTGATCCTACTTTTTCCATCTCAATCCTGTTTTATTATTCTCCCTTCATCATGCTTTGGCCCAAACCCAGAGGTATAAACACTTCATTGAAGATGTAGTCAGTCTTATGCAAATTGGGAGAGGGGTTGGCCCCATCACCTTGGAAGGCTGGGTCATCTGAGAGAGAAGCTGATTGAGAAGGAAGTGGCTTTACCAACTGCTACAGACTAGAACTTAAAACACTTTGCATAAGTGGAGTGTGTGAAAGGGTCGCAGGGCGGGGAACTAGGGTACCAGAGTCACAGATATGATCAGAGGATCACAGATTTAAAGCCAGAAGATACCTTGAAGGTCATCTAGTCTGACCCTTTTATTTTTCAGATAAAGAAACATTATTATTCCTGTTTTATAGATGATGAAGTTAGGGCAGAGAGAAGTTGAGTGACTTGTCAGAATCAAACAGTAAATTTTGAGGCTAGCACTCAATGAAGCCCCAAAAGGTTGAGTGACTAGGCCAAAGACACATAGGTAGTAAGTAATAGAGCTAGGATTTCCAAATTTGGTGTCCTTTCCACTTTACACATTGACTTTCTGTTTTCCCAGACAACCCTCATTTTTCTGTTCTGTGACTTCTTTTCCCTTTTAAATCTGCTTTGGCTTTTTCTTCTTATCCTTACATCACTTTTATAAAGCTTTGGAGGAAGGAAAAATGAAAGGAAGGGTAATACAGGATGATTCTGTCCAATGTCCATGTTCAAGTCTATGCTAACTTTGCACTCTCTATCTCACTAAAAATGGATCTGGACATTACTGATGACCAAGCAGCTAATGAAGGCAGGCATAAAGGTTTTAGATGCCATGCTGGCAGCGATGTGGCAAACCCCATGATAGTATTGTGAGGTAAATAACTCACGTGTTATTATACCCATTTTATAGACGAGGAAGCTGAGGCTGAGAGGTTGATAGACTTGCCTGGGGTTATACAGACAACGACTTTGGAAGCCAGGACTGGAACCTAGAAATGCTGTTTAGTCGTTTTTTTTTCAGTCTTGTCCAACTCTTCATGACCCCATTTGGGGTTTTCTTGGCAGAGGTATTGGAATGGTTTGCCATTTCCTTCTCTAGCTCATTTGACAGATGAGGAAACTGAAACAAATAGGTTTAAGTGACTTGCCCAGGGCTGCACAACTAGTAAGTGTCTGAGACTATACTTGAACTCAGGAAGACGAATCTTCCTGATTCCAAGCCCAGCTCTCTATCCACTGTGCAGCCTAGCTGCCCCAAACCTAGAAGTTTGCTTCAAATGTACCCCTGTGTAATTATTTCATTTGAATAAGGAGCAATGCATTTTCTTCAATCAAATGTTTATTAGGTGCCTATTATGTGCTAGGGACCGGGGTTTCGAAGATAAAACTCAGTCATTTCATGTACAAAGACGTCGTCAGAGGCTTCTCTTGCACAAGGAATGAATTTCAATTGAACCATCCATCCTCCATTAGATAGTCAGTCCCTTTGCCTCCAAGGACTTGTACTTGCAAGATACCTGACTGCAGCCTATGACTGTGAAATGGAGCAAAGGTAATTTATAAGCAAGGATATCTAACTCAGCAATGCTAGCTCTCTCACACACATACACACACACACACACACACGCACAAACACAGGGAGGGAGGAAAGGGGGAAGGAAGGTAAGAGGGAAGAAGCGAGGTAGGGAGTGAGTGAGAGAGACGGAGAGACAGAGAGAGACAGAGAGAGACACAGAGAGAGAGAGAGAGAGAGAGAGAACCCATGGCTTTGCAGTATTAAGTAGTGTGCTCCAAACCATTGAAATCACAAGTTTCAGACTCAACCCTGAATATGAAAAGATTATAGTCCTTTAATACATATTTTCCTTTCCATGACCACCACATTCAATCTAATCATTAAATTTTTAAAGCTTCATTTCTAGTTGTTGTTGCAGCTTATAAATTTCTATATTTTTATGAAATAAATCTCTTATATAACTACTACCAGATTCCCTGATCTGAACAAAGCCTTTCTCCATACACCACATGCCATATGTCAAATGGAGTCTTTAGTATGCTATGCCAAAGCGAAAATTACCTTGACATTTTGTCATTGATTAGATTGGAAAGTCATGAGATTATAGATTTAAAGTTGGGAAGAGACCATGTTTATCTTCCCAACTTCTTTCTTTTACAGATGAGACAAATAAGGCTCAGAGGGATCAGGTGATTTGCCAAAGATTACCAGAATTTGAACCCAGGCTTTCCAACTCCAATTCAAGTGCTTTTTCCATTGTGTCCACAGCCCCCATACAACATCTAATCTCTGCATTTAGGTGGAAATACCTCATTTCTGCACATGCGCCATACCCTGCTTCCTTTAAACAAAATTCAAAATTTCATTCTGTATTTTAGCAAGATCTCGTCCCTTTTTAGTCAGAGAACAATACACTAGGGCTACAACTAGAGACAAGGGAATTCCTAAAGAAGTCACAGAAAACTGGACAAAGAAAAGGGAAAGAAAACATCGGATGTCAACCACGACCTTCAGTCTGAATCCAGCACTCTCTTCTCTCTCATTCCAGGGACTGTCAGCTAAGAAAGACCAAGATACTATAACTCACTGGAGAGAAATTAATTTTCAATGGGTATGACACAATCCTAGGCACATATCTCCTTGAAATTTCATTTAAGGTGGGTGGCTTAGCCGAGGAATCTTATATAGAGGGAGAGAGATTGCCAATGTTGACCACTGCTTTTGTTTTTTTTTGTTTGTTTGTTTTGTTTTTAGGCAATTGGGATTAAGTGACTTGCCCAGAGTCACACAGCTACTAATTGTCAAGTGTTTGGTCTGAGGTTAGATTTGAACTCAGGTCCTCCTTACTTCAGGGTCAGTGCTCTATCCACTGCACTACCTAGCTGCCCCTGACCACTGCTTTTGATTGTACTTTAAAAATTCAACTAAGTCACCTTCTCTGCCCCACTCTACCTAATTCAAGGGACTAATCTTACTGCTAGTCTCAACCTGGTTTCAGAAGCTTATTCTATTTAATGCTGCAACAAACGCCAGTGCCTCATTCTCATTGCTGTCAAGGGTACCTAGTGAATACAATTACAGGGACTGTTCAGAATAGACTGCATCTACACCAGTATGTACTATTCTTGGTCCCCAGGAATCTCGAAACCTTTGAGCATATGCTCATTTCACAATGTGACCATGTGTTAGAAGTATGGTCTATAAATCTTTATAGCAATATTTTATAAGCATATGTCCATGTTGTCAGTATACAAAGTCTTCCTATTTTTATAGATTAGCTGTTATCAGGAGCAAGGTCCTACTAAGCTATTTGGAATAAGGATGTCTCTCTCCAGGAAAAAAAAATCTTTTCTTGCCACTGTTTTTGGGGGTATCACCACCTCTAACAGGGACTAAGATTTCTTCCAGATTCACAATGTCTTGCAAACTTAAGAACTCGGTGTATGTCATACCCAAACCTATTTCATTCAGCAAGACCTATGTTAGCCCCATGAGCACTAATTAAACAATCTAGGGGGCTGTGATGACCAAACCCTGGTAGATTTAAATACTTGATGAGTATAGAACCCCCTATTGGAGGTTCCTTGGTAGGTAAATTTATCTACATTTTTCCTTTAAATGGTACCAGTAAAGAACGAGCCTTAGATATACCATGGATTGGAGCAGGGTACTGTATTCCATACCAATGCCTGAACTATAGGCCCCATCTAAATGCAGAAGTCATATTGCACTCTATAAATGCATCCTTTGTACTAATTTCTCTAAAAGTAAATGAAACCTGCTTGGGAAGCAATAATCATCTTAGCAACCGCTAAGTGTTATGCAGACATAATGAGACCACTCCTGAGCTACCTCAAAAGCATGATACTGAATTCCAGGCCTGGCACGGAAAGGCCTCCAATTAGAGAGGGAGTTTTGCCTATATAAGGCTGTCATGATCTGTCCCTTAATTTACAGGAAGTTGTTAGTCCATACAAATGCTATTTTTAAGCCTGGTGATATTTTAATCGTACCCTAATCTTTATTTTTCATACTTCCAGGCGCTGTGTCCACAAACATTAACCAAAGGGCAATAGAAACAATTCCGGTTGCAGGAAGTCAAAAGACCACCCACAGACACCTGCTGCAACTTAACTTGCAAGACAATGCATGGATGTAGCTTGAGACCAGCAGCAAAGCTAGCTTTTTCTTTCTTTTTTTTTCTCTACCAAAGCAATGGCCAAGTAAAATTCCACACTCAGTATTGGCTCATTCACGCTAGCATATGTACTGCCATGGAAGGTGACTATCCCACTAGTGTCATCCAGCTATGCCTTAGGTAGCTTTGAAGAATAGTTAGTGTGATGTTCTGACACACAGCTGAGCCCAAGTTGGATTTCTTTTTTTCTTTCCAGTGTTTTTGGAAGAAAAAATTTTCTTGAAAGTTTTGTGTCAAATATACTTTAGTGAATATGGATGACTGTTTTCTGTTTTGAAAACCCCCCAAACTCACGTATTAACATGACAGCAGGCACTTTCTCAGACAAGGTCCTACATAAGGTTTCCATGATATGAGCAATTGAACTCAAAGAAAGTTTTGGCCTAGCAGCTTGGCCAATTGGATTCAACGAAAGAGTGAATGCAGAATTGTCTACTCACTATATACTTGTTCAGATACTATAAAAAAACAAATTTTCATTCTTCTACCATAAGTGGTCACATAATATAGATTAGCCCCTGCCACCAACTGGGCTACAGAGCTCTTATAATCTACTTTGAAATGAATGTTACACATGACAACCTTTAATGAACTCGGCACACGTACCATAATGTACTTACTGCACTTGGAAAATGATAAGGTATACTCTTAGATTGTAGAAGAAAAGAGATTTTTCAGAATGTATTAGTATAATACATTTGGGGTCAAAAGACATTACATTGTGGTTGGGCACAAACCATATACTTAAGAATATGTTTTGTTTGTATCCTTAGCAGTTAGCATGGAACCTGGCATATAATAGGCATTTAATCAATACTAGTTGATTTGGTTTGACTCAGATCACTGAGAACATACAATCTTAGTAACTATTCTGTTTCTACTATGCTTAACAGTGCTTTGTTCTGATTGGGGAAGGGGGTTTAGAGGGGGGTTTCTATTAATTTAGAATTATGCACCAAAAGTTATTCAACTGTGTATAACAGCTAATGCCACTACTAGGTGTATAGCACCAAGAGATCAAGGCAAGAGGAAAAAGATCCATATCTACATTAGACTGTAAGCTCCTTGAGGGCATGTCTATATCTTGTCTCTTTTTGTGTCTGCGGCATTTAGTACAATTGACACTGACACACAGTAGGTGTTTAATGTGTTTAATAAATGTTTATTATTGATATACAAAAATATTGGAGAATGGCTAAATGAATTATGGCATATGAATGGAACAGAACATTACTATGCCCTAAGAAATTGTGAAATAGACAGTTTCTGAGGAAACAGATCTGAGAACTGATGAAGGGTGAAGCAAGGAGAACTAGGAGAATAATTTATACAATAACACTATTACAAAAAACTCAGAAAGACCCTAGGATTCTAATCAATGCAATGATAAACTATATTTCCAGAGGCATGAAGATGAATTGTTCCATTCACCTCCTGCCAGATAGGCGATGAATTTAAAATCCAGAATGACGTATTGACTGTTTGGACACGGACAATATAGGGATTTGTTTTTCTGGGTTGTCCATATTTTCTATGAGGTTTTTCATTTCCTTTTTCTTTTTTAATTGTTCAATTGATGTAAGGCAATGAAAGAGGGTGAAAGGGATAATAAATACTTGTTTTAAAAAGAGCTGAACTAACCCTCTTTGAAACTCTGTCACATCAGGTTGCTTTTTTTTTGCACTGCAATACAGATTGATTTTGCCTTTGAGAACCCCTTCTTGCTAACCTACCCTCCATATTATCATACATCTGCCTGCCATTCACTTTCTTCCTTCCCATTCCACAGTGTTCTGTTTGATTACATTGGCTATTATTGATCAAGTCTATATGTTGTATGTCTATCTAAGATTATGTATTTGTTGACACAAGAACAGATCTAACCATATCACTCCCCTTCTCAAGAAGTTTCAGTGACTCACTCTTGCCTCAAGAATAAAATACAAATTACTCCATTTGGTTCCAACCTATCTTTCCAGGCTGATTACACATTATTCCCTCTTTCTACACTCTATGATTCAGCCAAAATGTAGCTTATCCATGACGTTCTACATTTAGTCTTTCTGCCCTTGCTCAACCTGTCCCCCAGGCTTGAAATGTTTCCCCTCCTCATCTTTGCATCTTGGCACCTCTAATTCCTTTCAAGGCTCATCTCAAGTTAGAATTCCTCCAAGTGGACTTTCCTTAATCCTCCCAAATTGTTAGTACTCACCTCAGTTACTTTGAATCTACTTACTTTTTACATATTTTCATGTTTAATTATCTGCATACATGTAGTGATCACTCCCAGCGAGCTCTTTGTGATAAGGGACTATTTCAGTTTTGTCATTGTGTCCTCAGTAATTGGTACACTGCCTGACATAATAGGTATTTGTTTAATTCAAATGAACATGTTTCTGATAAACAATTTTTATGCTTCCCAGCATATATATGTACATATATACAAACATATATATGTATATATACACATATATGTATATATAAGCGTGCACACATGTATTGACAATTCAATTGGCCCCTAGAGTTCACTGTACCTTATTTCCTGCTACACTAAATGTGAAGTATCCTTTCCCTAGCCTCCTCCCAGAGATTTTATTTGCAGTTGTATAGAAAAGGGCTAACTGAGAATTTGGAGCTAACATTGTCCCTGTTAACTTCTCCGCTCCCACTAGTCTGAGTTTGGGTTTGGTCAAAAGGGCAATTACTGATATACTGATGTCTGAAACACACTGATCTCTAATTTTCATGTTCATTCATTTATTTATTCAACAAATATTTATTAAGCACCTACTTTGTGCAGGACATCACAGGAAATGCAAAGTTTAGGTAAGATAGGGTCTCTGCCCTCATGGAGCTTACAATCCAATGGGGTTTGGTCATTTCCTGTCAAGTCTCACTTTTGTGACCCCATTTGGGGTTTTCTTGGCAGAGATACTAGAATGGTTTGCCATTTCCTTTTCCAGCTCATTTATAGATAAGGAAACTAAGGCAAACAAGGTTACATGACTCGCCCAGGGTCACACAGCTAGTAAGTCCCTGAGACCTGATTTGAACTCAGGAAGATGAGTCTTGCTGACTTCAGGCCCTGGACTCTATACACTGCACCACCTAGCTGCTAATCCAATGGGAAATAAGACCCAAATCAAGATAACTGTAATACTTAGTATTACATGATATTCCACTTATTCATCTATAAAATGGGATTAATAATACCTCTCTATAATAATATCTCTATCTTCCAATATCTAAATATTGGAAGGCTCTAATGACATGATATTCATAAGGGACATTGCAAACTTTAAAATACTATAGAAATGACAGTTATTATTTCCCCAATACCCTTCTACTCCCATATTCAGTAGCCTGTAGCCCATCCCTTACCCCTAATCAGTCAGTCCCCACACTTATTTATTTGCTTTTTTTACTTTCCTATTGCAAAATCAAGTATTCATAGGGAAAAGAGGGAAATAACTCTAATAAAGAGAGTAACCCATTATCAACAATACGTATTTACTATACATATACCGGGCAGGGGCATTCCTGTAGAATGTAAGTCTCTCATGGCAGAAGCTACCTCATTTTTATCTTTGTATAGCCAGCACCTAGCACAATGCCCTGCACTCAGTAGGCATTTAATGACCATTTAAAGAATAATAATACAATTAACACAGGGAGCTAAGTAGTGTAGTAGATAGGGTGCTGGGCCTAGAGTCAGACATTAAAATTAAATCCAACTCAGACATTTCCTATAGCTGTGTTGTTGTTCAGTCGTTTCGGTCATGTACTATTCTTTGTGACCCCATCTGGGGTCTTCTTGGCGGAAATATTGGAGTGGTTTTCCACTTCCTTCTCCAGCTCATTTAAAGATGAAGATGCTGAAGCCAACAGGGTTAAGTGGCTTGCCCAGGTTCACACAGCTAGTAAGCGTCTGATGCCAGATTTGAACTCAGGATGACAAGTCTTTCTGACTCTATGCCCAGTACTCTATCCGATGTGCCACCCAGCCCAGACCCTGAGTAAGTCACTTACCCTCTGTCTGCCTCAGTTTCCTAAATGTAAAACGGATAATAATAATAATAACATTGTTATTAGTAACAATACTTAATAGGAATAACAATAACTAATAGGGATAATGCTATAACTTACCTCCCAGGGTTATAATGAGGATCAAATGAGATATTTGTAAAGCACTTAGCACAGTGACAGACTCCAGGCTCAGCCTCTATCTACTGTGCCACTTAGCTTCCCCAGACTTATGATACTGAGTAATTATCAATTGAACTTCACCTTGTCATTGGAAATACCAAAAAAAACAAAGGGTCCCTAGGATTAGGGAGTTTGTAATCTAGTAGGGCACATGGACAAAAATGAATAGCGATTCAAGATAGTGTATTCTAGGTGCCATATTGGTGGTACAGAATGTGTGTGGTAGAGTGAAAAAGGTGCTAGATTCAGAGAAAGAAGATAATGGCTTTGAATACAACACTTTCTGAGATGTTCTGAGAGTTATCTGACTCCAGTCAAATCACTTATGTCTCTAAGACTGCAATGGGGATGAGAATAATAATTCTACCTAAGATACAGAGTTGTTATGAGGTTGGCAAAATGGATAGAGTACTGGTCTTACAGCCAGGAAGACCTGATAATGCTTTGGACACTGACTACCTATTTGACCCTAGACAAGTCACTTATCTCATCCTTAGCTACCTCATCCATAAAATAGGGATAATAGTAGCACCTACCTCATAAGGTTGTTAAAGGGAACACATGAGATAATATATGGAAAGTGCATGGCCAGCCTTGAAGTACTATATAAAATGTTAGCTGTCATCAAATCTTAAAATGCTAAAGAAATGTGAGGTTGTTCCATATTGTAGGAGTTGAGAGGAGAGACACAGAACCAATGAGCATTCTGTTTCCACTTCTCAAAACCTCATCCCGTGGCCAGTCTCAAACACTCTCTTCATTTAGAACCACTCTTGGCAAGATGCTTCTCAGGAACAACAGTCATCACAGATGCTCCAGGAGCCTCACACAAGTGGTGGGAACATTTGGCCTCTCTTCCATAAATAAATATGAATCTCATCTAAATGAAATTGAGTTTAGAGAGTTTGCCATAAGACCTGAACAGAGGTCTCTGCATAAAGATGGTTATGGCTATCTCTCAAGATGATTTAACAGTCATTCGCATGAAAATCTCCAAATGAAATTTCAGAACTTTAATTGGGCTGATTTCACTGAAATTGATTTTTCTCTTTTTTTTTTCTTTCCTTCCACCCACATTTTCTAAAATAAGGGTTCCTATGACAATAATTTTGGTGAATTAGCGCCACCAATCACTCTCAAGTGTACTGGAGTAACCTGCTCCTTAGCCCTCTGCCTACTATAATAGCACAGAGTCTAATCAGGATTATTTCTGCAGGAAACAGCCCTTCCTACAACAGGAAACAGAGGAAAGACTTCTGGAGACAGCAGTCCGAGAGTGCTTTATTTGCCAGAAAAGACAAAATGGCTGTTCTGGTAACTCCCCTCTCAGGAAATCACTGAATTAAGTACTCAATCTGCAGAGCAATTTAGCATGTCATCTGCTTCCTGGCAACAGATATTTGGAAGCGTTTCATAGTTTAATTCATCTCTCTCATCACCAGGGTTAGAGCACTGTGTCCTCCTTCTCCCCATGGGGCTCAAGGTCAGAGCTTTTCCTGTGTTCTAGAGAGAGCAAATACTGTACTTGGAGTCATTTTTCCTTTCTTTGCAGGTCCTGGAAGTCTAGGTCCTGCTTTGATTTGGGTCTAGGTCAAGCAAACCCTTACTTTCAAAGCTAAATATAAGTCGCATTCAAGTGTGCAGGACAGGGGTGGAGGGACCAGCATTGGTTTCCTTCAAAGATGGAAATATATATACCTGATTGAACAGTAGAATGAAGAAGGAATTGCATGCCAACAGGGAGCAACACCATTGTTCTTGCTAAGGGAGATGATATTTGCCAAGAAGTCAGAAGAGACTCAGATTTCCCCTTTCCAAAAGTCACAGACTTTTGGTGCAATGCTAAGCAAAACAATTTCGCTCCTGTTTTCCTCAATTTCTCTATCTTAAAATTTACGTTATTGAGAATATTGAGGCTACTGACAGGGAAGTTGGCATAGTGGATAAAAACATGTCCTTGGAGTCAAGAAGACCTGAGTTCAAGACCCACCTCTGGTTCATGTTGTATGAACATGAGTGAGTTATTTAAGGGACAGCTAGGAGGCACAGTGTGGATAAGGGGCCAGGCCTGGAGTCAGGAAGATTCATCTATTTGAGTTCAAATCCAGCCTCAGACACTTACTAGCTGTGTGACCCTGGCCAAGTCACTTAACCCTTTTTATCTCAGTTTCCTCATCTGTAAAATGAGCTGGAGAAGGCAATGGCAAACCTCTCCAGTATCTTTGCCAAGAAAATCCCAAATGGGGTCATGAAGAGTTAGACATGACTGAAAAAAGCAACAGAACAACAAGTTACTTAACCAAGCAATTCCCTAAGAAAAGAATCTGTAAGTGAGTTGTTGGTCTGCAACAATAATTCCTCATATTACTTCCAACAACAATAAGAAAATGAAGATAATAACATCAACCATCTTCCTGATTGATAGAAATTTGGTTTGGATAATAAAACAATTTAACAGCAACAACAACAAAAAAAGGAAACCCCAGAAGGGGCTAACTTTCTAATCAGTTTTTTAAAAATTATGAAATTATCAGTTTAGAGGTAGAAAGGACCACAGAAATTAAATTCAACCCTTTTGTGTCACAAATGAGGAAACTGAGGCACAGAAAGTTTAAGTGACTTGCCTAGGGTCACATAGCTAATAAGTTTTTGAAGATAAATTTGAACTCAGATCTCCAGCGCTCTGTCCAACATTCCACGATGCCCTTATCTAGCTTCTAGTCCTGCCTTGGTGAAGTCATTATGATCATGGGTAAGCTAAAAACCTCCCAGTACCACAGCCAACTTACATGGCCAATGCTGATGATATCAAAAATCGGGACCAAAAAAGAAAGAAAGAAAAGAAAACTATTAACATATACTGCTTCCAAGAAGGCTATAAAGAAATATGAAGTCCACATATACTGTGGAGGTACATGCTTATAGGTTATGCATGGCTGCTAAAGGATAATGACTGATACAGAATTAAATATAGTATTTTCATTACCATAGAAAAGGACTTTCCTTCTAACACTGGGGAGTGGAAGGATCTCCAAGTGTGTGTTGTTTAATATATGTTTATGTTTAGTATGATAATTTATCTATATTAGCTCTGAAAGTTTTGCCTGAACACAACTTTCAGGTTTCTGTCTAGTTCAGGGACTATTTTACTCCATCAACATTAGCATCATCTCCAAAATGTGGAAAACTACTAGACTGTGGGTTACAGATAGTAATGGAGTGTACTAGATGTGGTATTGAAAGGCCTGGGTTTGAATCTTGATTCTGTCACTTAACTACTCCAGAAGTTACTAAACTTCTCTAGTTTTCATTTTTCTAATCTGTAAAGTGCTGGGCTGGATTTAATAACCTCTACTGTATGCTCTTGTTCTAAATCTACGTTCCTTAAAGAAGATAGGGACTTTATCTGGCAAATCTTTGTATCCTCCCTTCACAACACAAACACACACACACACACACACACAGAGTCCTCTGCCCATAGAACTGAATCATTATGATCATAGGATCATAGACTCACAATGTAAAAGCATCTGAGGGGTTACTGAATTCAACTCCCAATCAGGAAAATTAAGAAGTTAGGAAATGAGGCATTGACAAGTTAAGTGAATTACCCAAAGTCACACAGGTAAAAAGTTACAGAGGCAAAATTTGAACCCAGAACTTCTGACTTCAAGTCAAATATGCTTCCCTCTGTGTAATAATGCAAGTCAGGGTTCTAGTGGTCCACTATGGTTTAATTATCTAAGCAGGGGTGGGGAACCTGCAGCCCCAAGGCTACACGTGGCCCTCTAAGTCCTCAAGTGTGGCCCAGACTTCACCTCTGGATTCAGTCAAAAGGTCACTCAAACTATAACTTAGTTCCTTCCCCTAATCCTTAACTTTTGAATGAACATTTAAAGGCTGTGGATACTGTTCAGTAACTGAACCAAAGAATCATTTTGCACCTCATTTATTTTCATGAATTCACATATTTTAGCACCACCATCCCCTAGAGAAAGGCTGTCCTAGGCATCCTCCCTCCAGCTCCGTTCTGATCAGTTGTGTACCTTTAGCTAATGACTTCATAGGTTCATAGGGCTGAGAGTTGGAAGGGAGGGAGGTGACGTTCAAAAAGAGCAAGCATATTTGAACAGGGTTGCCTACTGGTCATCATAAGCATTCAGAAAGGAGCACCCATGCAGGTTGGTGTGGCTTCAGATTCAGGAGCAAAAGGCAATAGAGGGATATGGCAGTGGAGGGTGCTAAAGCAGCTGCCATAATTTCCTTTGCACCTACTGTAGTTAGGTCCCTCAGAGAGAGTGAAAAGTAAAGTCTACAACCTGGCTTGCCCTTCTATTCAGGAAAC
Source organism: Vombatus ursinus (assembly GCF_900497805.2). Classification (NCBI taxonomy): domain Eukaryota; kingdom Metazoa; phylum Chordata; class Mammalia; order Diprotodontia; family Vombatidae; genus Vombatus; species Vombatus ursinus. The sequence continues at coordinate 15,022,140 of NW_020948910.1, read as the reverse complement.
ACAAATGAAAGAAAATTCATTTTCACATATTTGTTTAATTCAAAGAAAAGAACCAAAGAGCCACATGTAAGTAATACACATTTCAAATTAAGATTCATTCTTCTGGACGACTCTACTCAGTCTGTCCTCCCTCCTAAGACCTAAATTCCAAAGCTTAGCTGCTGGAAGCTACATGATGTTAATTAATTTTTAAAGAGCACAATGGAAAATTATATTGATTCCACATTTGTAGAATTTACAAACAGCCCAAGTGCTTTTTTCTCTCTCTGTCCACATACCAGCTGATTCCCTCCTGAAAGAAATTGGGTATAGTTTCAGTTTATTGTTTGTTTCTACGGAAATTTATGGATGGTAAAAAGCCAAAGGTCAAGATAGAAGTTGGTAATTATGTTTATGTCTGGAGTTAGGGATTATAAAGGACTTTGCTTATGTTAACCTACTTCTTCAGAGAATAGAATGTCTTCTCACAGTAAGAAGGACTTTCATATTTCTTATAATGTGTTGCTTTTTCTTTTTTGCTTTAAAAAACATTTCTTGGCGCAGCTCGGTGGCACAATGGATAGAACACCGGTCCTGGAGTCAGGACAGACTGGAGTTCAAATCCAGCCTCAGACAATTACTAGATCTGTGACCCTGGGCAAGTCATCTAACCCTGATTGCCTCGAAAACAACAAAAACCAACAGCAAAACAAATCTCTCTGCAATATTGGATTGTGTTTTCATAAATGAACAAATAAGATAGGATCTACTTGATAGAGTGAGAGGAACAAGGCAGGTAGACATCTATGGCTGATGAAACCTTGACAATCAAGAGGCTATATGTTGTCTCCACTCTCTCTCACCCTCTCTTCCCAATACTGTCCTTCCTTCCCAGTGTTTGTGTGTGTGTGTGTGTGTATGTGGAGAAGGAAGGAATGCCACTTTGAAACAACTTTAACAGGATGAGGTGTGGCTAGAATATTAGACTGGAGTCCTGAGACTTGGGTTCTTGTCTTAATTCATTCAGTTACCATTTTAGCAGCCCTCTCACTGTGTCTGTCCATTCCTTTGCTACACGCAGTAGAGAATAAGGAGTGAAAGAGGAAGTAGCCACAGGAAGTGGCATGATTCACAATAGAAGGAAGCCACGGTCAAGGTCAGAAAGATGCTGGGGCAACATGGTAGAGGCAAACTTCTTCTTGTTTGGATTGACTGGTGGGTCTACTCATTCTGCCACCCTAAGCAATAAGCTAGCTCTGGACAGACAAGGAGAAGTCAATGGTAAGATAATCAAGATCAAGAAAGGCTCCATGAGAGCCTTTTTCTTCTTCTGGGTCCATCTCCCAGGTGCGCAGTCATTTCAGAGTTTCTGCATCTCCATCTGATGATCATCCCTGTTAGATGGGTTCAAGTTCTGAATTGTTGTATTATCTAAATATTCCTTTGCCGACTCAGGGGGGGTGGGGGGGAGGGAGGACCATCTAAGCGTCAATAAGCATTTGTTAAGAGCCTAGTGCTAGGCACTGGGCTAAGTTCTGACAACATGAAGAAAAACAAAGGGGCTCATGGCATAATGTGGAAGACAATGTAAAAACCGTGTATTAACAAGATATATACAGGAAGAAATTGGAACTAATCAATAGAGGGAAGGGACTCCCATTAAAGAGGATCAGGAAAGGCTTCTTTTAGGAGATGGAACTTTTGCTAAGACTTGAGGGAAGCCAAACCATGCACCTCCTAGAAGTCCTGTGTTCCAGTTGATCCAATACACTAACTGGGGAGTGGTAGGGGTCTATGGATAAGCAGCCCACACCATAAGTGTTTTATTATGTACTGTTCATTGCTTTTATTGTTCCCATGCCAAGAATAAATATTGCACACTGTAACCAAGCAGGCCAGTCTGTTCTGTGGACTATCAATTCCCTCATGCCAAGTTACTATGGCTCACCAAAATGTATCCTGTTAACAGAGAAGGCAGGGTTTGCCAATAGTTGGTAAACATCTGTTTTGATTGTGGTTTTAGCCAATAATCCACACATACCTTTGCCTCCACATAATGAGTCAGCCTGGCTCCAAAAAGATAAATGGAGCTAAGGAATTAAAGGTTGTCTACTCCCTGAGAACCGCAAAGAACATGGGGTGTCTTCAGCACTTCTGACCAGTGGGGTGGGCATAGGCATCAAGGTGAGCATGGGACCACGGCAGCATCACATCTTTTGTGCTGAATGGGATCAAGTGAGTGGTTGCCAAAGACAACTGATGATTAAACCTCCGTGGTTAGTAAAGAAAATGTCCCGTCTGCCTTCCTTATCCTCTATACTCTGACCAAGCAGAAGTGAATTGCCCTGGTGACCCAGGAAGGCCTACAGCTTCAAGGCTCCCACCCCAGCCCCATATCACACGCACAAATACAAAAATAAAGCCTGGGGCTATTTGAATCACCCCATCAAGTTTCCCTATTGAGACTTATGTGTGTCTGTAATTTAAAAGAGAGCACTAGAGAGAAATTGAAGTTGTTTTTTTCGTTTGTTTGTTTTGTCAGCTCCAAAAATTTCAAAGAACTGTATATATGAACAACAACAAAAAAAAAAGACAAGGGGAGAGTAAGAAATAAACTGTGAACAATCTTTGTGCTCTGCTGAAATCTTCATGACATCAGGAGAAAGCAAGGAAGGCTGCAGAATATTGTGTGGGCCTCTTTTAGCAAACTTCTGGGAGTTCCTGGGAAACATTCACACGGGCTTGGATGGATGGTGATGTGTATTGTTCAAGAAATTATTTAAATCTATGATTTTTCAGAATATACCTTAAAAGTTGTTGCCAGGATCAAATGAGTTCACGTATGTAAAACTCTTGGTCAAAAGACTAAAACTGGGGCAGCTAGGTGGCGCAATGGAGAGAACTCCAGCCTTGGAGTAAGGAGGACCTGAGTTCAAATCCAGCCTCAGACACTTGACACTTACTAGCTGTGTGACCCTGGGCAAGTCACTTAACACCAATTGCCTCACCAAAAAGCAAAAAAAAAAAAAAAAAAAAAAGACTAAAACTACTGAGTATCTGAAAGAGAAAGAATGAGAAAATTTGTAGTCACAATATATGAACTTCCTTGGAGGCAGAGAGCTTGGCATTCCTGTCCTGTGTGCCAGGCACTGTTCTAAGCACTTGGGCATACCAAGAAAGACAAGAAACAGTCCCTCTTCTCAGGGAGCTCACAGTCTAGTTGGGGAGACATCATCCAAAGAACTATGCATAAACATGCTATGAACAGGAAAAAATGGAGATCATCAGTATAGGAAGGAACCAATGTTAAGGGGGATCAAGAAAGGCTTCTTCAATTCTGGCAGAGGACTGACTTGTGTGTGATGCCTCATGTCACTGTCTGAGATCTGCTGAGGACCTATAGGAGTCATCATTTAGGCCTTTTGGTTGTGAGACCCCAAGTGTGCTAAGAAATGTTTAACAATCTGTTCTCTCAGAGAAAAATGGGTACCCACATGGTTTCAAGTTTAATCTGCATTTTTAACATTTTCTCCAACCTTTCTTAAGTCTAGACAATCAACAAAACAATAAATCAAGCTCTGATTTGTAGGGTTTGCTGATTTCTGAGGTGTGAATGCTCATACTGAAAATTTAACAGTTGGCTCTCTTAAGCGATCAGAGTTGGGGCCAGCACACTCCTGAAAAACTCTCATTAGCTATGGGACTCTGGCCAAGTCTTTACACCCTGCTCTGTCCTTCAGTTTCTCTCTCTGTTTTGGAGTGGGGAGGGAGCAAGGCTGCTTATTCTAATAACAATATGATAACATACGTTTAACTTGACAGTTATAAAAAGTTTTATATCCATTATTTCTTTGTTCTCAAAACAACCCATTTAGGTAGGTTTTATAAAGAGTAGCATCCCATTTTACAGAATGAAAAATCTATAGATTAAGTGACTGGACCAAATTATAATTAGGAAATGATAGATCCATGATTTTAACTTTGATTTTATGACTCCAAGTCCATTGTTCTCGGTAAGAAAACATCCATGTCCTCTCCTAAAACAGTCCTTATTTTCTAGGCAGGGATGGGGAACCTGTGGCCTCAAGGCCGAACTTGACGACCTCAAGTGCGGCCCTTCGATGGAATCCAAACGGTCAAAGGGCCGCACTTGAGGACCTAGAGGGCCACATGTAGTCTTGAGGCCGCAAGTTCCCCACCCCTGAAGCATTAATTATTTTCAATTTTTCATTTTGCTCATTGTGTTTTCTAATCATTACTTATGCATGGTCTCCCCAACAAGATTATAACCTTTAGAGAAAAGAAAATATTTCTTTGGTGTTCTTCACAATACCTAGTGCAGTGCTAGACAAATAGGAGGTGTTCAAATAATATTTATTGACTAAGACCTATAATTTGAACTCTTGGGAAGTTAAGGTATTTATTCAATACCCTGGTTTGTTTTTGTTTTTTTAAGCCCTGATCTCATCATTATAAACTTTCTTTTCCTTAAGGCAAATTTATGGAATCTTTTGTTTCCAATTAGCTACTGATCATTGCTTTACCCTTGTTAAAATGCTTGCTACCTGTTGCAGAAGGGATGTACCTGGCCGTGGTGGAATGGAGCTGAGTGTGCATTCTTTCAGCCAGGAGGGGAATTCAGGACACAATCCTTTTATAAAACTTTTTTTTTTCTTTTCATTTACGCACCAGAGTCAGATCCATCAATGTTATCATAACACAGTTTAATTTCCGTCGTTGCTAAAGAGCAGCATACAACTTCTTCCAGAACAATGGGACCTTTACCGGAGGCCAGCTGGGTACTGAGCACTGTGCTCAATAACTTAGGAGAAACAGGCCCCAGAAATATCCCTGAAATCATTCACCTAACTTGTGTCAGTTTTGCAACACAGAGGACCCTGGCCCATAGGGTCAAGCAGCACCAGTCTTGGTCATGTTAATTTCATAAAGTCTCCGGAAGATGAAAAGAGTTGAGTTACTACCAAGAATGGCAAAGGGCGACAGCAATCCTATCAGTCCTCTATATGGTAGGAAATTGCTTTTTGTATCAGACACTTAAATATTATTCTCATTGTATAAAACTCTGGCAAAATGCTTTTGATCAGGTTTTTCCCCCCACCCACCCATACCCCCCAGATCAAAGTCATGGGAACTCTTTTGTGGAATTTGCAGTGCCTGGAAATTTCATGGTTTTCACCAAGTCTAATCAGGTAGGCCAGGTTAAGGAATAGCTGGGCAGAGTGAAAAAAGAGCTAGACATGGAGTCAGGAAGGCATAGATGCAAATCCTGCCCCTAGCATTTACTAGCTAGTAACCATGGATAAGTCAGTAACTCAATCACTTCAAACCTCAGTTTGTCATCTGAAAAATGGGAATCACAATCGCTATAGCACCTAATGGGGGTATGACATAGAACACCATAGACTAAAAGACTAAAAATAAATTTCACCCTGAAGGAGCACATGATGAGTGTGAGCAGGCTGCAAGATATAAGAAATGAGGGACTCCACAAAAAAAAACAAAACAAAACAAATAAAAAACTAAAGGATGACATCAGGGAAATGTATCCGCAGAAAAAAGATGATGCATAGAGTGATACTTGTAGTGAGAGCCAGGGGTAAACAGTGGCCCTCTCATGTGATTTATCATGACATCAGGGGAAAGAAAACAAGGAAGGCTACTAGAATATCGAACAGACTTCTCATGGCAAATTTATGGGACGACATCTTTGGCAAGAGATGCACAGAATGAACAGGTTTGTGTGGGTCGTGATCTGCATCATTCAGGGAACATCCAAACCAGTGATATTTGAGAACATTCCACACTAGGCTGTTGTGAGGATCAAATGAGATAGTGTGAGTTCAGTGCTTTTAGTATAATGTATATTTCGTTGAGCCACTGACAAAGGGTGATTAGCCCAGATTCTTCCAATGTAAAAAAACAAAAAAACAAAAAGAAAACACAATTCCAGCAAGATTACTCATTTGAGCAGGACTTTGTTCTTTACGCCTTCCTTTTCCTGCAATTCTTCAATCCTTTCTGAAGAGCCGACTGCCAAAATACCAGCGTTTTATACCAAAAGTTTAATGAACTGGGAAATTCAGAGACTGTGTAAGATACCTCTCCTTTAGTGCCACTCTAGAAAACTTTATAAACCACCTTTGACCTTGCTTTTTTTTCCTTAGGGAGTAGGGGGAAAAGGTACTGATACTTAAAGAAATAGTGTTGTGTAGTGGAAAGAGCACACTAACCTTGCATACAGAAGAACCTGGGTTCAAGTTCCACTGCTAACACTTACAGGTGTGTGATCTTGGACAAGTAATTTGACCTCTCTGAGGCTTGATTTCTCCATACGTAAAATCTGTTCAGTTGTCCATGCTCAAAGAGGAACAAAATGATATCACTCTGTCTAGATCAAAGCACAGTGTGTCTGACTATGGCTGATCAGACCAATATGAGCTTGGAAGGTTCTACCACAGAATGGGCACAAATCATCCGTGTGAACATTTGGAGTGAAGATGTCTCTAAATTTGTACATCTCAAGTCAGGAGGACCTGAGTTCAAATATAGCCTCAGACCAAACACTTGACACTTACTACCTGTGTGACCCTGGGCAAGTCACTTAACCCCAATTGCCTAAAAAAAAAATTGTACGTCTTGTGCTTCTTTTGAGTTACTGAAATTCTGCTTTGCTCATAGAGCACAGTGTCCTCTTTGATGTGGGCATGTCATGATAGGTGGTCCGGTGCCAGTGTCTCACTCAATTGATTCCAAAGGTCTTCAGAGAGACCTTGAGAGTGTCCTTGTAATGCTTCTTCTGACCTCCTTGTCAATGCTTGCCCTATGTAAGTTCTCTGTAAAATAACCTTTTAGGCAAACATATGTTTGGCATTAGAACAACACAGCCAGTCCATTGGAGTTGCACTCTCTGCAGTGGAGTTTGAATGTTTGGCAATTCAGCTTGAGAAAGGACCTTAATGTCTGGTGCCTTATCTTGCCAGGTGATCTTCAGAATCTTCTTAAGACAATTCAGATGGAAGCAATTCATTTTCCTGGCATGACTCTGATATACTGTCCAGGTTTCATGGGCATACAACAATGAGGTCAGCACAATAACTCTATAGACTATCAGTCTAGAGACTAAAACCTCTGTTTTCTTGGTGTTAATTGTCAGGCCAAAATTAGCATAAGTGGCAGAGAATTGATCCATACCCTGTCACATCTGAAGCTCAAAGTCTGCATTGAGTGCACAATCATTTTCAAATAAAAAGTGGCACACTAACTCTCCCTCCGCTTTAGTCTTGGCTCATAGCCTTTTCAAGTTAAATAATTTACCGTCACGGTGGTAGCTAACCTTGATGCCATTTTTGTCCTCAGTGAAGGTGTCTGACAAATCACTGAAAACATCATGCCAAAAAGCATGGGAACAAGCAAACAGCCCTGTTTTACTTTACTGGTGATTGGAAAAGCAAGAGGGCGTTGTCCATCATCCAGAACCCATGCAAGCAGGCTGTCACGGAACTACCTATAACATGGGGATGATAATAATAGCGCCTGTCTCCTGTCAAAGGAGATGACATGTTTTATAAAATCTAAAGCACTATATCAGTGTCAAACACCATCATTATTCCCAAGAACTTGATAGGTAATTATTCAAATCTAACTTTGAACCAATTTCCTTGCTATACAAAATCTATGTTGAAGAATCAACCAATAAATATCAAACATGAAGCTCACTTCACCTGGGTGTGCTTTGGTGAGTTGACATAGAATTTTTGTAAAACAAACATAATACTTTTTGGAACAAAACATTGTTATAACCACTTAATTATAGAAGTGTGGAGTTAGAGAGTTTCCTTTCCTAACCTTTAAAAAGATTTATGGTTCTGTGAGCCAATGTTTCAGTCAAATTCTCTTTTATGGTGTAAATATCAATTAATCAACTAATAAGTATTTATTAAGGGCCTAAGGGGGTGAGGAAATACTCAATGTTTTATGAGCTAAGAAATTATTCATTTGCTTTGTTTAACCTCTAGTTACAAGTATTAGACACATACACACATATACATTTATATAAACATATAAACATATGTATATATACATATGTATATATACATGTACACAAAGCATGTATTTATATGTGTATGTATACATATACATATGTGTACACACATACATGCATGCGTGCATGCATACATATATCTGGACCTGGGATTTCACTGGTTCAGTGTTAAATGAATATGTATGCAATTAGGGTGACTCAAAAAAATTTGAACATTTCCAAAAGTGTGTTACTCAGTAACTAGGTTATATATTAATAACACTATGCACCAAATTGTAGTTACCCTTACATTTCTCAGTTTTCCAAATAATTCTTTTACAACTTGATTTTGACATGTTCATGTATAACTTAGTAATACATTTTTAAACACATTCACTTCTTTTTGAGAGCGAGAGCGAGACCAAGAATGTGAGCATGAGCATAATATATATTTAAAAGACACCATGGTGTAGTAGAGTGCCGGCCTTAAAGCCAAGAAATCCTGGGTTCAAGTCCCACCTTTGGCATATATTGACTCTGGGCAAGTCATTTACTATTTCAGTACTCCTGGCAACCTTTAGGACTGTAACTTCCAGAGAAGGCATTGACCTTGGTGGAAGAGATTTCCTCATCCAGTGTTCCAGATGCCAATTAAATCATGGCTCTAGTTCCTATTACACACACGTGCGCATACACACACACGTGCACTATTATTAGGTAGTATCACAGTATAGCGGATATAGAGCCAGAGTTAGGAAAATGTTGTTCAAACTAGCCTTTGAAACCTACTGACTGTGTGACCCTGGTCAAGTCATTAAACCAGAGTTCTCCTGACGATTCTCTAAGAATTTAAGTTGCAGAGCAGATATTGCTTTGCTTTGGTAGAGGGAGGTTCCTTACCAGGAGGTCCTTATAGCAAAAAAAATCTTAAGTCTGATAAAAATTCTATACATTAATAGCCAAGCCTTTAAGTTGAACAGAGAACCAAATAAGGCTATGGAGCCAATATTTCATTTATATATGGAACAACATTTCATGTACATAGCGTATCTAAGAGCTCTATTTTTTTTATCATCTATAGCTCATGACCAAATGTTGAAAAGGGACCGACTGACTATTTATATCCATCCAAATGCAGCAGTCACTTCAATGAATATGGGGTTTCCCTTTGAGCTGTTTTAAATCCAGCTTCCTCCTAAGGTTTTGTTTATGTGTCTGCCTGTCAGCCAGCGCCAGTCTCTGTCTCCCTCTGTTTTATGGCCCCTGTTTTTACAGTCCTCTGTTTTACCCTCATCCTGTTTATAGGTCAGTGAGGATGACCAAAGCTGAAACATCACTGAATGTAGACCTCTGTCTCACTCAGTGTAAGTCGAGAGGATTCTTGAGTGAGTTGCTTTGTTTCAAGTCAGTGATTTAATCTTCAGTCCGAGCTTTTAACCCAACGTTGTTATTCCAAGTGCCAGTCAAATGCAATAACGATCACAACAAAAAGACAGCTGGCAGATGAAGAAAGTTTTATCAGGTTCTGGTTATCCATAGCAATCATGTTTACTTAGCATCCTGACTACATGATGTGCTCTGTGGATAATTCAATATAAGAAATCATTTTTCTTTTTGTAATTGTAATTTAATGAATAGTTATTTCAATTAAAGAAATTAATTAATAATTTTTATTTATAAATGAATAATTAAATTAATAAATAGTTATTTAAAAAGTAAACCTTACATCTGAGTGGGTAGGTAAAAGTGTCTAGGTAGCTCTTGTTTATACAAAATGAGTATACGAGTACCTTGATCAAGTTTTAAACCCAGGTCTCAGATAATGCCTTGATTACATGGCTGTTGTGTTGTAATGGTTACTTATATTCATATCCAAAGGATTTCTACCGTCAAATTTGCTCAGCTTGTTCCTAGAGCGTATAACTTGGAGCAATAGGTAGAAAGGTGCAGAGAGATGGGTTTAAGCTAAGTGCACAGGCCCTGCAGTTAGGAAGACTCATTTTCTTGAGTTCATATCTAGCCTCAGACACTTACTAGCTAGCTGTGTGATACTGGGCAAGTCACTTAATCCCATTTGCCTCAGTTTCCTCATCTGTAAAATGAGCTGTAGAAGGCAACGGCAGACCACTCCAGTATCTTTGCCAAGAAAACCCCAAATGGGGTCATAAAGAGTAGGACATGACAGAAAAATGACTGAAGGAAAGATTTTCTAATAATGTTGCAGCTCTTCCGAAAGTGGAGTGACGCGCCTTGGGAAGTCTTGAGTTTCCCATCACTGGACATCTCAATCAGAGTCTTGAAAACTTGGGAAGTGATGAACTGAGTGAGGTAGGGAAAGTTAGCAAGCCATCAGGGATGTGGCCAAAGACGTTTTTGTTCAGGTACAGGGTTGGAATGGATGACCTCTGACGTCCCTTCCACTCAAAGATTCTATGGAGAGAGATGAAAACATCAGGTAGTGGTAGTCCATGACAACTCATGATCAATGGACCTAACAGTTTCCTCTCTGCAGGTCACCAAATGTGTTCCTCTGTGGGCCTTTTGTAGACACACAGGATGGGAGAGTGATTGAGCAAAGAAAGACACCTCATACATTTTTTATACATTTTTTCCCTGCACGTTCACATTCTTCTATGCTTTAAGGGGAGTTACAGTGTGTAGTCTGTTATTTACTTGAGTTCTGGGAACATAACACAGAAGCAAAATAGCACCTGACTTCCAAAATCATCCTCTGTTCCTTCACAAGAGCCTGGCCTAAAAACAAGACAAAAACATACACCAGAATCACCGCCACCCTCACCCCTGGGAAGGAAAGGTCAACATTGACATCATAAGGATTGAATGAATATGGGAAGGCTGAAGGCTGATCATCAGGTTGAGCAAGTAAGATGGAAACTGAAATCAAGCTTGGAAAACAATCCTACCGCTGTATTTGTAGCAATAAAAATGTTTTATTCTCCTTTATCTCTGCCATCCAACCTAGAGATTGACTGATTTCAAACTCTGGGTATACAATGCCACCTTGTGCTTTTTAAAGTCACATCATTTGAAGAATTCAGGTGTTCAACCACCATTACCACCACATCATTACTCTAGTTAAGGGGTTCTTAACTTTTTTTTTTGTATCATGGAAGTCTAAAGCGAATGGACCCCTTCATGGAATTATGGTTTAAAAGCACAAAATAAAATACATTAGAGTATAAAAGAAACCTACTATATTGAAATGCAGTTATCAAAAAATTTTTTTCAAACAAATCCATGCACCCAAGATTAAGAACCTTTGTTCTAGATGAATACCTTGTCCTGGAGTTCCAACCTGCTTTAATGGCAAAATGTTTGGAATTAATGAATAGAGAGAGAAGGAGGAGGTCTGTGAGTGGTCCCTAACTATATGCAAGTAATAATGCATCACAGAAATTAGGTCATTTGTGCCAGCTCCGTTGAGAGAAGTGTCGAATGAAGAAAACAAGATTTACAAGAAACATCAGACATTATGCAAAATGGTGTCATCGTGAGATTAGTATTATTTTGTAACTATACCTACAGTGATTAAAAGCATCTGTCACTTGAGATCAGGACCGCCTGCAAACAATAAGTTGTGCTCTCTAAGGTCTCTCTGAAGAACATTAGTAAGCATTATGAGACATGGTGGATGCTGGCACAGGACTGTCCAGCATGGTGTGCCCGCATCAAAGAAAGTGCTGTATCCATGAGCAAAGCAGAATTGTAGTAGCACAAAGGAAAGCTGAGCTACATGAATCCAGAGACATCTCCATCCCAAATATTCTAACAGTCTACTTGTGCCCAACGTGGGGTAGAGCCTTCTGAGCTCATATTGGACTGATTAGGCACAGCCAAACACACTGTACCCTGACCTCAACAGCATGATGTCATTTTGGTCCTCTTTGAAAACTATGAACAGCAACAAAAACAACAAGACCTCCTACAAACATATTTATTCAAACGTTATCCCTACCAAATTGTTCAGCTTCCTGTCCAAGTGAAAGTAGGTGGGAAGTGCATGGGAATATCAGCCCACTCTCCTTTTCTTCCATTGTTTTCTAATTGTTTCATTTGGATATGTCCTCTCTCCTAACTATATGGTAAGCACATTGTTTAACAAACTTCTTCTTATGGAAATTAAAATAAGCAAGTATTCCAGCTGGAGATAATTTTATGCCACTAATCAATTAAGTTTTTTGAAATGGAAAAATCATCTTGTGCAAGTTTAGCTCTGTGTGAGATCCATTGCCTTTCAAAAAGCGCACAGCATCAGCCAGTCAACCTTGGCTATTCTAGAGAGAAGTCTTGCCAACGTCTGACAGAAAGCAAGAACCTAAAGACAACATAAATACTCTCTTAATTCTCACATTCTACCACTGTTCTTAAAGGTAAATATTTTTTTGTCCTGAGAAAAGCAGGGTGGCAATAGCAACATCATGTTAGCTGAGACTCTAGCATCAAACAGGTTGCTGCTGTCTCTGCTGTTCACATTTAATAGCATTGTGTATAAAATGTTAAATTTGTTCAGTTGTTTCAGTGATGTCCAACTCTTTATGACCCATTTGGGGTTTTCTTGGCAGAGATACTGGAGTGGTTTGCCATTTCTTTCTCCTCATTTTACAGATGAGGAAACTGGGACAAACAGGATTAAGTGACTTGC